>NC_142089.1:64272552-64585436 GCF_054644295.1 Miniopterus natalensis | reverse complement strand
GCCCAAGAGACCCACATCTAGCAGTAGTCTGCCCTAGGGAAGCTCAGCACACAGTTAATGGTGTTTTGTTTTTTTCTGTTTTGAAATCATGGACAAAGGGAACTGACGTTAAAGGGTTTTTCAGGTTGTAGTGGCCATATTGGCTATCCCCCCCACATCTTTTTCTCCCCCCACTATTTGAGAAGGATTGTCCCAAATCTTAGCATCTGAATTGTGTCCTTCCCCACCCAAATCAATATGTTGAAGCCCTAGCTCCCAATATGAGTTAGGGCCTTTAAAGTAATTAAGGTTAGATGAGATCATATGGGTGGACCCTAATACAATTGACTAGTGGTCTTATAAGAAAAAGAAATTTGGACACTCAGAAATACACAGGTGCACAGAGGAAAACTCATGTGAGGACACAGCAAGAAGGCAGTCATCTGCAAGCCAAGGAGAGAGGCCTTAGGAGAAACCAAACCTCTTGACACCTTGATCTTCAGCTTCCAGCCTCTCGAACTGTGGGGAAATAAGTTTCAGTTGTTTAAGCCATCCATCTGTCTCTGATACTTTCTGATGGTAGCCCAAGCAAACTAATACAGCACCCATTGGGCCCTGTACTGTGGTAACACGGTAATCTTATTACTCACCACAATAATTTTTCAGAGACCTAAGCTAGTCCATTTCATGACATTTCCCTGGACACAGGGATTAGTGCAAGAGTACTCCCATTACCATAATGCTTGGAACTTTGTTTAATGGTGTTGAAAAAATGTCCTTTTATTCCTGATGTATGCAACTCAGGAAACATGTACCTTCAGCTGCTGTGGCAGCCATTCTGTGAAGGGAGTCAGAGGATGACAGAAGAGGCACATAAGAAAACAGAAAAGAAATGCATTTGGAGTTCTGATCAATCCATGCCTTAAGGCTGAGTTTTTCAATTATGTGAGCTAATAAGTCTCCTAGATTGCTTAAGTCACATTGTGTTATTTGCTTTTATTAGCAATGAAAACCATCCCAACTGTACACAGGTTACACAAGGGCCACGATGAATCAAGCTTCACTCCCAACAAAAAGGCTCCAGTACAGCTTTGAAATCCAGATTTTGTCTGTCTGATTTGTCATCTCTGAGTTCCTGAGCAATAAATTCAGTTCACATTTCACCATTGTTCCCCAATGCCTTCAATATCAAGGTATATGCCCCAATTTGTGGTTCTTTTGGCTCTTTTAATTACCTAAATGTCTCAGTCCTCTATAAGTGATTAAGTGATGGGCTTCAACATGTGATGCTTTCCTCAGGTAAGGAGACTCTTGGCAATGGATGTGCTTGCAGGATCTTAGGGAATTTCTAATGCTAAAATATAAGGCCACCAGACAGTTTAATAGTGGACATATTTGGGGTAGGACTTATGTTTGTTAAGAGTCAGCCAGCCATGAAGACAATCTAACTCTGGAAACATATAAGATAAGGAAGTGTGACCCATTTAGTCTATAGGAATTGAGGTCTTTACAAGACATTTAACCAAATGAATTCCCAAGAACTTAACACCTGATGCTGAAAACATGCATTTTTGCAGCTTAATTCCTGCTTTCTCATGGGTAGAGCTGACAAATGAGTCCATCTACATTAGCCCTTCTTGTATACTCTGTACTACCTGTAAGCTTCCCTGAGCTTACAGACAGAAATAAGGCCACTGCTGGTATTAGATTGAGTGGACTTCTCATAGGAGAGTGTCACACGAGCTGGGTAACATCTTATATACTGGCAGACTCTCAAGTCTCCAATGGTGATTCAGTGACCTGCTCAATGTCTTGGAACTGACCACATATTCACCTTCCTGAACCTAGGTTTTGTCAACCATAAATCAATGATTTTGAGTCATGCTTTGACCCTAGGTAGCAATAAAAAAGTCAGCCAATGATTACTCATTGAATGCACTTGTATGTGACACAGAGTTTATTCTTGTACTATTATTTATTAATTATTGTATTATATTCCATACAAACAACCGTAAACCTATTTTTACCCCATCCTGTATTTACTGTATGTCAAGCATTGCTCTAAACACTGAGGTGTATAAGATAGATAAAAATCCCTATGCTCAAAGAGTTTAGGATCAGTTGTATGTGTGCGTATGTGTGCATACACATACAGATAAAAAGGAAATATGTAATTAAAGTATATAGCATGTAAGAGGAGGTTAAGGTCTGTGGTGATTTTGTACTGTGACCAATTGGCTAAGCTGGAACCATGTTTCCCAGAATCCCTTTCCTTATATGGTTCCTAGTTACAATTAGCCAAAAACATAACTTACACAAGGTTAGGAAGCTATAAGTGAAGCAGCAGTCCTGCTGTCTGAAGGTCATCATGGGTAGATGCCACGAGAGACAGACACAGAGGATTCTGTTCTTCTCTTGCCTTATTCTGTGTTTAGCTCTTCTTGCTGATGTCTGCACTGCTGACCTACAGCAGCCTCAGGCTGACCAACAAAGCAAAGGCAAGGGCCTTCTGTTGACTTCTCCACCAGCTCTCCCATGTCACGCTGTGCAGCTGGACGTGCTTCACATCCCATATTCTCCTGAAAGCTCCTACTTGTCCATCTGAGGCAACAGTGCTTCAGAAAGGCTAGTCTAGGATATTTTCTGATCACCCAGCTCCCTTTGCAGACCCTTACTTGCCAGGCTTCTCACACAATTGTGTAAGGTCTTATTTCCATAATACATCATATGTCATGTTACTCTTGGTGCTTCTGTTTCCCTGACTCAACCCTAACTAATAGAAGCATTATGGAAAAATAAAGCAGGGTAGGGGCAGAGGGAATGCTGGTGGGAGGTGAGCTGCAATTTTAAGTAATGTAATCAGGGAAGTCCTCACTAAGAAGGAGACACTGGAGTACAGACCTGAGGCAATAAAGAAAATAATTGTAAAATCCTTTCTAAAGCACATAAAGACTATTCATAGAATAATCAGAATAATAAAAGATTTGGCCCAGAAACACCTACAACTATGTATCTTATAATGCTGTATAAATATAGTAATCAAAGAAGTACTCTATGATTTTCTTTAGAGCCTTCTTTTGAAGCTGTATTTTCTTAAGCCTATGGCATCTTGCTGAGGCAAAATCAAGGGCAGAATTGTTCTTTGGGCTTTTAGAAGGGAAAGAGCTCTGTAGGTATGAAGCCATAAGAAGAAAATACCCTCGTTAAGTCACATTGCTCAGCTGACTACTGGAGCTCAGCCATCTATTTTCCCAGCACACTCCTCCAGCTTTGTCTTGTGTCTGCAAGGGCAACAATGAAAAATAAATATGAAGAGTGTAAGAAAATCAGGGAGCCAGCCCCTGCGAAGGAGAAAGTGATATAGGAAAGTTTCTCCATTGGGATTCATGGGGATGAACTTCTTGGCTTCAGAGCTTTAAACAAAGCAGGATCTACACTCAGCTGATGTGCCAGAGAGATTCGAAACTGCCTAACCAAACAGGGCACGGGAAGGAGACGCTCTGCTCCTGTGTTTCCTGGCTGCAGCACCCAGGGCTTGGTCTCCTGGCAACCTGCCTCCTGCTTTCCTTCTGTGGAGGCTCCTCTGCCCCTAGAGGGAGCCCATCGTCTGTCAGCCTCCAAGGAATGCCATCTCTTCTGGGGATGCAGACAGGTCTCTAGCAGAGCACAATTAAAGCATCTGCCAGGGAAAGATTGTTTGAGGCAGATATACATGTAATAAAGTGGCATTGTGGGCCTCCTGTGCCAGGGCACAGCTGACTGCCAATGGACAATTTTGGACCTTTTTTTGACTCTAATGCCTAAAGCTAAATAAAAGGTTCCCCCTAGATCACAGCGAGTATAGCTCTTACCTATCTGATACTCATAATAGTTCTGCAAATGTTATATTTTGCAACAAAAATTGCTTTATTCTCAGTTTGGGTTTTTTTCTTAACTAGTTATTTGTCGGTTGAAATGGATGTGTAACAATTTTAAGTATTTTAATACTATAAGACATATAATGTTTTGCAAACATATCTTCCTACCTTCAAAGTTCTCTTGGGGAAGCAACATGCACAAACTGGAAGGCGGGAACACAGGAAATGAGTTTCCACTTTGAGAGGTAAAAGCTGAACATGACCTTTTGTGCATATGGAATGCAAGTTGGCAAAGGAAAATGTGTCTCCCCTTCAAGGGGTCTTAGGCCCATGTTTCTCTGGTCCTAGTACTTTTCTTTTGACTCATTATCATCAGCTCAGAACCAAGCCGACTTCACAGGCCTGTGGATGCAGCTTAAATTAAGTCAGGAGGGAAAGCCTGTGGGTTGGGATAGAAAAGCACTTCACCTGCCCATACATGAACCACTCCAGTGACTTGCCAGCTACTTACAATGGTCCCCCTGACTACAAAGATTGGAAAAGAAGGAACAGACCGACAAATGTACCTGATGCCAAGCCAAGTTCATAGCAAAGTCCAGTGATGGGAAGAATCTTATTATTTTGGTCTCCTCCTACCTTGTTGTTTTAATTTTCATATTCATTTATTCTTCTTAAGTTCCAGAGAAGCTTCTGGTATAGGCCAAGGCAATGCCAACGGTTTCATAGATATTATTCATTGAATTGAATTAAGGTAAACAAATATGAAAACAAAAGACAAGAGTCTAATTTCTCTTTCTAAACATTCAGTTTCACAAAAGCCAGCAGGAAGAACTAGGTGTAGTAGGAACATCACATAAATGCTTCTTATCTGACAATACTGTTCAGATGTGTTTATTTTGACCAGTATCTAGTGCCAGTTTGTTCTAGGAAAATATCCAATATTATCCTTTGGTTTCAGAAGCCTCACAGTGCATACGGATGTCCTAGTTTGCATCTTAATGGAGGGGAAGTCTAACCTTCCCACCTATGATAAATACACTTAACTTGATCTGTAATTAGATACATTTCAGATAAAAGTGAGCAGGTATTCGCTCTTTTAAAAATATCTCTATTAAGTGCTAACTTCTTCCACACCTCCAGTAATTACCTGCATATGGGAAATGAAGCAGTTCATTTGCCTCCATTGTGTTTCCATCAGGATCCCATCGGGTTACCTCTTTACCAAACAACCAAGGACTAGGTAAGTAAAGTGAGGGCAAATATTGTAGAACAGCCCGAGAGAAGGACATGAAGATGACATTTTCCCCATTCTCTATTTAAAGAAATAAAATACAACAAAGATCTAATTTGAAGTCTAAAAGCTGACTTAAATTTGAAGTTTGCAAATCTTGCCTTATAACAGGGTCACTTGAACTTCATTTGTCATATTGGGAAGCCTTTCCTTTCTTGTTCATCTCACTGAGAACTAGCTTTAAGGAAGAAAAAACATCACATCTCCCTGATATTTAATTAGGAAAGTACTGTGCTAGCTAGTCATATTTTATTTTTGAGTTAGTTTATGTCAAAAGTATACTTAGAGTAAAATGCCTTGCCAGCATATACTTTTAAAAATAAAATTGTTCTTATAGTTTGGAAATGGACAGGTGAAAAAAAATAAATTCTAAAGGGAAAGCCAATTAGCTTTACATTTCCCTTACCTTTCTCTAGCTCTTATTTTAATGTCTGCAATGTTTACAAGGTTTGAATACTAGAAGTTTTCCCCCCTTCATAATTATTCATGAATTTCAATTAACCTGTCATCAGATGAACAATTATGTTATCCTGGTCTTTTGGTCCCCAACAGCTAGGCTGCTTACGAATTATCTGAGTCAAAGTTCCACCCAAATTTCTTCTGAATTATGTTTTTTTTTAAGTGAAAAAAATTATGAAGATATCTAAACATCATTTTAAACAAACTATTCATAAAATCAGCAGTAGTATTTATAGCAATACTTAAAGAATATAAACATGCAGATATACTTAGCTCCCTAACCTAACCCTTATTTCCCACAGTGATTCTGCAGAAATCATCCTGAATCTTTCTGTCCCTGATAAAAACTTCCTGGGCTTATATATAGCTCCAATCCCACCCTCGGGCCTTTTTATGTTAATGTCAGAAACCCTTCTACATGATGTCCCTTTGATTTTCTAGCCCTCTAGCAGGAAAGACATGCCTATCTTCTGCTCACCTTTAAAAACTAAAACGACCTGCTTGCCCTTCCATATTACTCAGAACTTCCCCCTGCTCCTCATAGCAAAAAGAAAAAAAAGTTAGAAGGAATAAATAAAACAATGGGAAACTATAAAGGGTGAGGGGAGGAGAAAGCCCCCAAGCCAAAAGGGAAAAAAGAGAAATTATGCAATATATGCAGTAGGAAGCTGCTGCTGGTGTGCATGAAAACCCCCATGATGGCTTTTCCCCAAGCACCCAGGAGTAATTTTCCCTTCTCAAGTGAGAGACCTTCTTTGCCCTTTGAAACCAGAGTTGATGTTTACTAACTCATTTACATAGAATGGTCCCTTGGCAACCATTTCAAACAGGATCTGTTACCTCTGCTCCCTGGGTTTAAAGGCGCAGCCCTTCTCCAGGTCCACAGCGTCTGTCCAGAGGCCTGCAGTGTGCAGCGTGTCCTAGAGGCATCAAGGGACACTTCCACGCCACCTGATGAGTGAGAGGGTGGCTGGGAAACTGTGATGTTGCTGTTTGACGCTGAAATAAGCCTTTTCATGTCATTTAATTTGTAGTTATTGTTATACCAGATGGGACAACCTTTAAATCACCGAAGAATTGCCATCTGCCAAAGAGTCACAATGCACTCCACTGTGGTCCCTCCTGCACCTAGATTATGGAGTCTGTAAGAGCTATAAGGAAACCTTATTCTGTTTTGCTCACTGCGCCCTCGGAATCCCATCCCTGGCATGGAGCAGGCACTCAGTAAGCATTTGTGGACTGAATAAACGAATACGTGAATAAGGATTTTTTTTTCAAATTTTGATAAAGAGGACAAAGGACAAAGATGAATATTCAGCAATTTTTCAAGTTACTGTTTAAGGGGACTTTTAATGAATGACTGTAAGTGCTTCCTAGAGCTTTGTAAATAATCATGGAAATGTGGGTCTTATTTGCACTGCAGTGTGTTGGAAGCTGGTCAGTTCTCTTTCTTGACCAGCCAGTGAAGTCCACACCCCCAATCACCTCTCTTTTCAAGCTCTCAGGGTCCAGGTCTGGTGCTACACAATTACAGACAGCCCCCATGTCTGGAGCCCCCTGAACTTATTCCAACCAGCCAAACCTAAACTCAGTTACTCTGCCTCTCCTATTCCTTCCCTTGGAAACCACAATAACAGCATGTGTCCACAATTCCGCTTTCTCCCTCTGCCTGGTGACCTACCTGGGTGCTTCCCCTGAGTGGCCCTGCATGGCTTTTCTGTTCTTTCCAGGGAACTGAGAGCATGACAAAATTGTCAAGACCCTTTTTTCCTCTCACTTTTTTTAAAAAAAATTATCTTTATTATTGAAAGTATTACAGATGTCCCCTTTATTTCCCCCCATTGATCCCCTCCACCCGGCATCTCTCCCCCCCAGGCTTTCTCCACACTATTGTCTGTGTCCCTGGGTTATGCATAAATGCATCTAAGTTCTCTGATGAATCTCTCCCCACCCGCTCCCCCAGCCTTGCCTTCCCACTGGATCTGTTTTGTTCATCAGTTTCTTTCTGATTTTCCTCTCTTGATCTGTGCCTGGCCTCACCATCCCTCACCCCAGATAATACAGTCAGAATGCTCCCATAGTGGCCAGACCTCCAAGTGATAGTGCCTGCATTTCTTTGGGGTCTTTCTCCTGCTGCTGGACCCAACTTTGCTATTCAGATGGGAGCTGGAAGTGCTGGGGAACTAACACCCCCTGAGTGTAGCACTCAGCCGATGGCTCACAGGAGTGGATGTATAAACACCCAGCTGCCTTCTGCCCAGATTTATAAGCTCTGAGGCACCTGTTGCATGCTGATCTCAGGCTTTTCCCAGCAATATTAAGCTCCAGATGCTTCCATGGATAGCTAGATAACCATTTTTTTAAAAAACTGAGTTCTCCCTGTCTCACTTTCCTATTCCCGTATTAATATTTTCTTTTACCTCCCAAGTAAATTACTTGGATCTTGCTTTAGTTTTCTGAAGCTGCTATATAGCACATTGCCACAACAGAAATCTACTCTCTCACAGCTATGGAGGCCAGAAATCTGAAATAAAGGTGTCAGTGAGGCCACACTGCCTCTGAAGATTTTAGGGAGCCTTCAGTTCAGGGAAGCCTCGCTTACCTCTTCAGTGTCTGGTGCCTCCAGGCAATACCTTACGGTGGCAGAATAATTCCAATCTCTGTCTCTGCGGTCACCTTGCCTTCTCCTCTTCTGTAGTCAAGTGGTCTACCTCCCGCTTCCAAGGACACTTGTCATTGGATTTGGGGCCCACCTAAGCCCTAAATGATCTCATTTTAAGACCTTTAACCTAATTAATTTGCAAAGGCCCTTTTTTCCAAATAAGGTCACATGCACTGGTTCTGGGTAGACACATCTTTTGAGAGGCCACCATCCAACCCACTATAAATCTGAATTCTTGTCCTAGGGTCTGATTCCAGGGAAACCCAAATTTAGACTTCTCTGTCATGCAAAATGAACTGAGATTGTTTCAGAGCAGCTAGGATTTCAAAATTTGGATGCTGGGGTCCAGACCCATCCTTTCTGTTGCCGATGCTCTTGGACGGCTGCTGTCTGTACATGGAAATATTTGCTAGTTCTCGGCTCAAACTTGGCTTCTACCCAAATGAGTAATGAAACAAAATTTTATTCTTATCTGTGAATTTTTACAGCCCTTGGAACATTTCTACAGTGATGAAATGAAGTGAACCTCATAGTCCCCCAAAGAACAGGTTTTCTCTCCTCTTCTTTTCTCTCCTCTCCTTTCACATGTCCCTGTTTCTTCTGCTGTGGGTGACAGCTGTTACCTTCGCCAAAGTAGTTCATCCCTTCACAATGAGAGCACCTGTCTCATTTTCACAAAAACATGCATTAACGCTCACTTTTGTATGCTGATTATTTTCAGGTAGGGAGATGGTTCAGAGATTTTTAAGGTTTTGAGATAGAGATATCCTTAATTGTCAATTTCTTCATTTCTTAGATTAAAATAAATAAGGTCTACAGCTCGTGCACACGAAAAGAACAAGGAGCTCTCAGTCGACAATCTGCTTAGTGCTATGGAAGACCTAGGCAATTTCAAGGTTTGATTTGCTGTGTTCATTTAAATGAATATATATTAGAAAATATCAGTGATTTCCCCAAAGAACTAACCATTATACTAAAAATAAGCCCCCTTTCTCCACCAAAAACTAAAATCTTTGATCTCAAGGGGTGACTTACTCTAACCTACACGATAGAATCAAGGGGTTTGAACTAAGTATCATTTATGCATGGGGTCTTACATGATGCTTTCTGGATAGTGGATACTTTTCTCTTTGCAGATAACCCCAAATGGTCCTGCATGATAATATACCTGAAGCAACCAATGACTTTCTGTTTAATTTTCTCCAGAAGCTGTAAAGATTGAAGGACTGGTTAACTTAACACTCCCTGGACCTGAGGCAGGAAAGTTCTTATAAATTAAAGCCTTTTATGGACAGCATTTTCTTCATAGATACTTGTTCACCCATAAGTTTTCTCTCTTTTCTTTTTATTTCTGATGTTCCACTACCCACAGGCAGTTCCCAGTCAAATCTCTAATCTGATAACCTTAACCCTCTCCCTAAAGAACATTTGTCTTCCCTGTTCCAGAAGATTCTTGCAGCTCTTGAAGAGTCTAGCAACCCTCAAGCTTAAGTTGAATGTATATCATTATTTCCCTCTAGCTGTTCATCTTAGGCCTTCAAAGGCCTAATGAGTGCAGATCAAGGTGAGCCCATCAATTTCAGTCTAGTCTTTAGTCTCCTTCTGAGTGGGAGTCTTATTTTCTAACTTACTTATAAAATAAAAACAGCCCATAAGGATAATTTTTCTCAGGTACAAAACAATCCAATCAAATATTCCCTCTCCTTGAACCTGAGTAGCTTCTGTAAATTGACAAAAGGAGGACAGCAGAAGTAATGTTGAGCCCATGGTTTGGCTCAGGCCTTAAGAAACTAGCAGTGCTGCCCTAGCTAGTTTTGCTCAGTGGTTAGAGCATTGGCCCGTGGAATGAAGGGTCCTGGGTTTGATTCCAGCCAAGGTCATGTCGTACCTCGGTTGCAGGCTTGATTCTGGCCCCAGTTGGGATGTGTGCAGGAGACAACCAATTGATGTGTCTCTCTCACATTGATGTTTCTCTCTCTCTCTCTCTTCCTTCCACTCTTTCTGAAAAGCAATGGAAAAATATCCTTGGGTAAGAATTAAAAAAAAGGAAACTAGCAATGCCCCCTTCCTCTATCTTAGGACTTTGACCCAGGAACCCTGACTATTCTGAAACCACCACGTTGGAGAGGTCACTTGCAGGTGTTTCAGTTGACAGTCACAGTTGAGCCCAGTCTTCCAGCCAAAACACTAAACACGCCTTCAATCTTCTACCCAGTCCACCTGGCAGCTGAATTGATGAATGCATCTTGATCAATGCCACATGGAGAAGAGTTGCTCAGCTGAGCCTGCCAGCATTTCTGACCCCCAACACTGTAAGATCTAATAAAATGGGGAATGTTTAAAGCCACCAACTTTTGAGGTTAATTTGTTACATAACAATAGCTAGCCAGAACAACGGATTTACAAACAGGGGAGTGAAATGCATTTCTCTCCTTAGTGGTATTGTCAACAAGGATTCAGAGAACATGTTGTGAGCACTAATAAACTGTAATGGATGAGTGAGTTTCAGAATAAACTATAATATTTTAGCAACTAGAATGACCTCATAAGTATTTGTTGATAATCTTTTACAATTTGGGAATATTTTATTTCCACCTTGATTTAAGTTGTGGTTCTTCTCAAAAGTGTTTATTTTCTGGGAGGTTATTATGAATATCTGATTTAGACCTCTGGAATTCACTTGTGAAGCTATAGACATAAGTTCACATGAATTTTATTTAAGTTGTAAGATATTTCTGAAATAACTCTCATGATAGCCGACTCAGTATAATACTGTTTTCCGGGCATATTATGGTGCAGATGTGAGTGATAAATAAGTTTTATGGAACACCAGGTGCTATTATTTGTGATTCTTCCAATAATAATTCTTATACTTGGAAAACAGATATTAAAGAATAACAAGAGAGTATAGGAATTGTTGTGTGTACTGTGTGTCTAGATATGTTAGTGACACTTAAAAGCAGTTAAGATCAATGGTGAATGGGCTCTTTGCTTGACATGGCTTCCTTAACTTATGCCCCCAGCTTCTGTCATGTGTCCTTTCCTCTCTTCACACTACACATTTCCTCAGTGTAGGGGAGGGAGTTACATCAACTGTCAGGGCTCTATTCATAAAATATAAAGTTGAAACATAAAACATAAATTTGAAGAGATTCAAATTCACATTTCTAGTCTTGACATTTTTACTGAGTTTCAGACCCATATTTTCAGTTGCATAAATGTATGTCTATCTAGATAACTCTCCAATACCTCCAACTAAACATATCCAAAAACTACTTCATTATATCCAACTGCATAATCATTCAAGCCTATTAAGCTAGAAACTTTAAAATGACTTTTATCTTCTTTTTCCCTCATTCTATAGATAATTGAACTTCAAGTCCTATGATTTCTATCTGCGAAACACTGCTTCTATTTTGTCTGGTCTCTATTTCCACACAATTTATACTCTCATTATATATTTCCCGCATTTGGACAATTAATCTCTCTCTTTTTAAGTCAAATTACTTCTATATTAGTAGTTGAAAATATTGTTCAAGAGAAAAGAAAGTCCAGCTAGAAAATAGTTTTCTTTTAACATAATGTGAGAAAAAGCTATAGCCCATCTGAAAAGATAGCATACATACTTCATTCTAATTAAATTCCTGTGAAAAATTTTAAAGTAAAATTTTTACTAAATTACAGCATTAATATCAAAGCGTGCACAAATCATAAGTGTACAGTTCAGTATATTTTCAAAAAATGAACACACTTGAGTAACCACCACACATAACAAAAGAACACTCTAGAACTCCCAAAGACTCTTTCATGCTCCCTCCCCGAAGGTAACCACTTATAGGACTTTTAATTTTTTCTTAATTGAATTTACTGGGGTGACACTTGTTAACAAAATTATACAAGTTTCAGGTGCAATATTCTACAACACATTATCTGTACACTGCGCTGCGTGTTCACCACCCCAAGTCAAGCCTCTATCACCATTTATCCCCCATCCTCTCTTCCACTTCCCTAGACACCCTTACCCCAGTGATCACCGCACTATTGTACATGTCCATGGCTTTGAGAATTTAAGAAGAATTGTTATTTTTAAAATATCTAGTCTTCCATCTATGAATATGGCGCATCCTTCATTCATTTCTGTATTCTTCATTTTCTCTTAGTGTTTTGTGCCGTACCTGATCAGAGTCAAAATCCCTATTTTGTCATAATATACTCTTTATAATATTGTGCCAAGGATATTTTCTGCCCACTTTATTTCCTGCCATTTCCCACTATCCATGCATTTCTACAAATTTTTGAACTTCCTCATATGTCTAGAATAAAGAAGTTATTTATTAACTCCTTCTTTTGCATGTGATTTTTTTCCTTCCTCCAGCATTTTCTTCTCTTCTATGCCTTGTAATTTTCTAGCAGTAGTTTAAAACAAAACTCACCCTTCATCTTCTCTGTTAAATCAACCCTTGTAAAATAAATTGCATTGACCTAAGTGCATTGATAACACTTTCTCTTATCACTATATTTAATTAATGTCCATCACTGTTTCTTCTATTAACTTTCAACGATTATTTGCTGACGGAGTGGATGTGTCCCTGTTAGCTCATCTTAGTCAATTCATGTACCTAGACACACGAAAACAGAGAGAACTCCATATACCCTTTAGGTTTCAGAGAGTCTCCGGGTTACCTGGCACCCAAAATAAGTTAAGAGAGTATATAACAAATATACATTAAAACTCACCTTCCAAGAGAAATCTAAACTCCTATTGTTGTATTTCTAAGCCTCTTATACTCATTATATGTTTCACAGACCAATTACATCAGGATCATGTGCAAGGACACATCAGGCCCCCTCACCCCTGGCCTGAACCCAGACCTTCTCAGTTGGAAAAGGGCGGCTGAGAGTTTACACTTATGAAAAGTGTCTGAAATGATACTTACGATCATTAACTTTTGGGAGTCATTGACCTAGAAATGCCTTTTGGTCATTCTTTCAATTGGCAGACTTGGATCATTAAGCAAAGTTATCATTTGGAGATTACGGCCTTAGGATCTCCCTCTTACTGTCATTCCCTCTGAGAGGACGCTCAGTATTATGAAACTAGACTTCCAGTACTAGAGCAGTCTGAAGGCTTTAGTAGAAGGCAGTTTCAGGTGAAAACAGAGCTTGTACAAGACTCTATCAGAGATCAGAATACAGGGAGGCCTGAAGGAAACTATATCTCTACTATTATGGTGGAAATCTTCCACACTGGATGCCAACCCAGGCCAACCCACTCTCTGGTTTTTGTTCATTCTACAATAATTACTGTATTTCTACTTATAATGGCACGGACATGGTCCAGAAATTGACAGTTATATTTCCATTGCAAGAAAAGTTAAAGTGCAGTCTCTGAGCATCAGGGCTGGCCATTTGTGGCCTGTATAAGAGGCAGTAGAAGTAGTGAATGAATTTCTCTCCCATCCAGGTCATAGTGGCCATCTGGATTGTGTGACATAATCAGGTATAGAAACTTTTGTCCTGTTTGGTTTTGTGTGTTTTTTTTTCAAATGTACAGTGATAAGACCTATTTATTGCCCTATTTCCACCTCAATAATGTGAGCCATTCTATTGTGCCCCAGAGTGTTATAATTAGAAAGGCCCATGGTTGTCTGGCATGTCGGATGAGTTAATAGCAGATAAGTTTATTCTGTGACACTAAAAGGTTGAACTGCAGGGAAATGGTGAGAACTCAGCTGATATACAGGTAAACAAACTCAGAACAATAACCCTGAGTAGAATAAGAACCAGAGGAATATTTCAACCTCACTTCATTTCGATGAGGATGCTGTTCTATTTGTTCATTATACTTCTCTCTACACAGTTTGTTTTTAGCTTCCTGAAGTTTATATGCTCATAGATGGATGTCTAACAGCAAGGCTGGAGAAAACTGCTGAATTTGGAACCACAGTGTTGTTTAAATTACTTGGAGAGTGTAGTCCCTGGGACATATGCTGAGATAGTAAGGGCTGATCCATTTCCAGATGGAGTCCTCGCACCGAAACTACAGAAGGACTGTGAATTTCATTTCACAACTAACAATGCCTCATTTCAAATCCAGCTGCCTAAGGATCCTGTTCCAAAACAGATTTACAAGAGGGCCAACAAAGACCATGCAATAAAATGTTTCTAGGCAAAAACCATGGTAAGGAAATGCATTAAAAGTCCTAGTACTAAAGACTACTCTATTTTCCAGTTAAATTACTCAATAACACTAAAGTGATGCTTCCATTGCTAATTGAAGAAATATACTGAGAAAAACAATGATATTCTCTGTTAGAGACAGGTAATATCGAAGTATCAAGAAAAGATGTAGCTTCCCTAAAAGTTTTCTGACATTCTGAGCATAACTGAGCTTTAGAAAAATGGTGATAACGTAAGTAATGTGGGTCTCATATTTCCTTATAATATTAAAAGGATTCCCTTGGGGTTGGCAGACACTAAGAGTGATGAACATCAAGCGTATAAGTTTACCTAAAGCCAACTGCATGGTTCAAAAAATCCCTAAAATATGACATATAAGTAAGGGTAAGAGACCCAGATGCTCATGAAATCATGAATTGCCCAAGGCCAATTCCAGGACTAAACTTGCTCATATGGGATGATATTAATATTTGCTCACAATAGACTCTTAGCTCTCAAAATATTGTGAAAGCAAATATGTCAGGGAAACTAGAGTCAATTCTCTGATCACTTAGTAAAGGTGTGATAGAACTTGAAATTAATTTTGTTAATTCCATATGTGAAACAAAGATGAGGAGTCTAATATGAGTCCCAGCTGCAGTCAGTTGGACTATAAAGCCATGTAATGGATCATTTGATGCCTAATGTTCATCATAATCATTACATCACTGGCACAATGTAGGCAGTGGTTCTCAACCCTGGTGGCACATGCTGGAGAGCTTAAAAAATACCAGCCCCTCCCCATCACAGTTTTATTTAGTAGGTCTGGCCTGTGCCTTGGTCATCAGTATTTTTTTTAAAGGTCCTTCAGGTGATTAACATGTATGACTGAGGCTGTGAACTACTAACACATTGGTGTAGGTGATTATTTCTCAACTTTGGCTATTTGTTAAAATGACCTGAGAAACTTTTTAAAAATCCCAATTTACCCTGGGCCCCATCCTGGACCAATTAAATCAGAAGAGGGGGGTACTTCTGGATATAGATCATTTTTAAAGGTTACCTAGGGTCATTCTATTTTGCAACCAGGATTGAGAATTACTGGTAGAGGGTTAGCTTTCTCACAAAGCAGTTTAAATGTAGTTTAGTAGTTTTCAGATTTAAAACTCATTGTAAAGTATGACCTAAAAAACAGACTTTCTTATTTTTTAGGAACCTAATATTTAACGTATATTATATATATTAAGTACTACATTATATATATGGGGGATATAAAACAAAAAGGCATAGTCTTGCCTTAAAGAAGTGACGAAGTAGTTTCATTGAACTTGAATGTTTCCACCAGAATTCTAATATCAGAAAAATTGGCAGAAAAGGCACTGGAGATTTTTTTCTTCTAATTTGTAAAACTGGGAGAGGGAATTCTCATCTCAGGTTCTGTGAGTAAAAAATCTCTCCTTTAAGAGATACTGTCATTCAGCTGTTCGAATCCTAATGTACTTGAAAAATACTGATGTGCTAGATATTTTCCCTTTCCAAAGGAGCTGGTTATGAAACATCTCAAAATGAAGTATGAAACAAAAGAGAGTTAACTTATCGTTTCTCTGTTGAAGCGTTTCATGCAGATCTTAGCAGACGGGTGATTCTATTTGAAAATCTCAAAACTTGAAAGTCAGCGACTTTTAGGTGTGTGGAATCATTGTGTTCAAGAATTGTGTTGCTGTATTTGCAAATGCCAAGTAGGTTTGGAATAAATGAAAGAATGAATAAAAGACCTTGTGTTTTTATCACATGTGCCAAACACATCATTAGGTGCTTTTATAATCTTTCCCCCATATGATACAATATTGATAGCATTTCTGTGATTCAGAAATATATTTGCATGTTTGAAAAGTGAGAAAACAGGAGCTCATAGAAATGAAAGCATTTTCTCAAAATCACACAATTACAAGGTATCACAATTGTAAGATTGGTTTGATCTCGGGTCATTTGCTCCTTGAAGGGCCAGTTTTCATTAGTGCCTATAAAAACATTTTCCTTCGATCAGAAATAAAGTCCGTATTGCCTTCTCTCTCTACATAAGCAGCAACTGGGAATGGCCTTCTATACTTTTGTTCAATTGGTTGTTAACGCTCAATATGGTGATTATTAGCCAGAACTCCATGGTTTTCCAGTTTCTGTTGGATCTTCCTAAAAATGTGTTACTTAAATCTTTGCCTTAGTAGGTTCTGGCTGGGAAATAAGACAGATTTCTGCACTGGTGATTTAATGCCTTCCCGGATCCATTATCATTGAGAAAATCAAGTACCATTTTAAAACTCTATAAAATAAAAAAAGGTTAACTTTTTTGGGGTCACTTTCTAGTTCTTCTTAAAAGCAGTACTAAGAAATAAATTAAGTTGATCATGATATCAACTAAGTGGGTGGTACCACATTGAGGGCAGAAGCCAAGCGGCTAATTTTCTAAGTCCTCAGCACATAACAACACGCCTTCCATGTAGCTGGCAGTTGGCTAAGGTTTGTGGCAATGACTGTGATGGAGGTTTGAAGGTTTATCTTACCTGCCTGTACCACTTCTGGTTCTCTTATTCTGTTTTTATTTTAATCTCAGGTCTCCGCATATGCACACAGATGCAACATTATGAAGGGGGAGAAAAAGTTTTTGTTGAAGACTTTACATTGGAGAGAAAACTTCATTGTTTCTGATGACGCTTTTGTCCAATGGCTTTGAAAGGGATCCTTCTAAATCTAAGTAAAGGCTAAAGGTGATTAACTGATAATAGCTTTTTCTAGAAAATATCTCTTCTCTCATTCCTTTCCATCCCCATGATATTAGTTTCCTGCTGTTGCTAAAACAAATTACCACAAATAGCGAGCAGTATAAACAATGCAAATCTGTTACCCTATAGTCTGTCGGTCAGAAATCCAACCTGGGTCTTTCGGTGCTAAAATCAAGCCGTTGGCAGGGCTGTGTTCTTTTCTGGAGGCTCCAGGGCAAGATCCATTTCCTTGCATTTCCTAGCCTCTGTAGAGTGTCTGAATTCTTTGGCTAACGGCCTCTTTCCTCATCTTCGCAGTCACCAACATCACATCTACTTGACCTTTCTTTTATTCTCATGTATTTCTCTTGCCACAGCCAAGAGAGGAGGAGATTGGGTTGGGCTCACCTGGATAATTCAGGCATTATTCTGCCTACCACACCTACTCCCTCGCTGGTGCTCTTTCCAAATCTTTTAAGATTTGTTGTAACACGATGGGGAAGACTAGACATTTTCTGCAGCCAAAAGTGGCATTATTAGTAAAATGAATTCTGAGACCCTAAGTATCTTTTAGTGATCTAGAGTTTGGGAGTTTGGGGATATTTGAAGAGTGAAAGTCCCAAAGATAACGTAGTTGTAACTATCAAGTGGAGAGGTGAAAAGATTGCACGTGAAAGAAGGAGATGACCAAAGTGCTCCTGAGCTATGGGCATGGGCCATAAGGCGTCTGGAAGGGGGAGGCACAGGAGTAAACCCTTCCCTAATCCATCTTTAAAGGACTCCACCCCTCATTCTGAGGGTGCGCAAGAGAGCAGTCCACTCTCCTTTGCAACGATGGGATGTTATCCCAGGGTGGTCCTCAACATTTCACATGCTTGACAGGACTTCTATCCAAAAACTAGAGTGAAATGAAAAGATGTTTGGGGTAAACAGAAATCAAGTCTCTCTTTTGTCCCTCAAGTTAATCTTCTTTTTTAAACAACATCTGGAAAATTCCAAGGACCCACCTCTGCTCTTTAGTATTTGCCAATAAAATACCTGCACTTTGAGAGAGAGAAGGAATATAATTAAATGAACATGCAGTAAGTTCCTACTATGGGTTAGAGTATTCACATATTTTCTTTCTTTTTATGTTCTCATTTTGTTATGTGTTAAATACTGGTAAACCTTTATTTTGTAGGGAATAAAAACCCAGGTTGAGTAACGCGCTGGAGAAGCAGCAGTGGCAGATTTGAATCTAATTTCCTTGTCTCCAAGGCTCTGCTCTTTCCTTGCCTGAATAGGTAGCAAAGCAGATTTTAGCCAAAATTTTATAATATAGACTAATGTCAAGAGGTAGGCAACAATGGACAGTTTCTCCTTTTTCTTAACCTACTCTTTTTGTTAGATTTTTAGGATAATATTTGGACAGAGAACACACTCCATAAATGGTAGCTATTATTACTTATAGAATTGATTAAATTTACAATTAAAGCCATTCGTTCTACTCATTAGAAAAACAGCTGCCGTATATATACACTAATCTACTTTTTATTCAGCTCATCCATGGAACTACTCTTCTGCAAATTGCTATGAATTTGTCTAAAAGGAGACACAAAGTAAAAAGAACACAATTTTTGACCCCAAGGACTGGATGATAAAGCAGATGATCACATGCTTAAACAAATAGACAAAAATGGAAGGAAAATATGGTAAATGTCATAAGGGTGATGGTACAAAGTGCTATAAAAAGATTTCAGCAAAGAACTTAGATATATTTCATTTACAAGTATTTGCTAAATCATACATTATGATGCATTTGCAAAATTTGGCAAAACTAACAATAAAGGAGACAAAGATAGGCAAAGGCAGAGGCTAGAGGAAACAGACATAAATGGCTGATTAATGAGGTTTGCTAATGTTCTCATTGCCCATATGCTAGAGTTAGTCATCATGATTAGTGAAGCTCAAGAGAGGAAACTTCAAGTCACTGTAGTTTTCCAGAGCCTAGTTTCCTAAAATAAGTTAGTTTTGCATAGTAAAGGTTACATGGTAGATGGATTGTAAAAACGTTTCCAAATTTCCACTGCTTTTTGTATCCAAACCCTTTGCAATGTGAGCTGCATCTCTTTCCATCAATAGGTGGGGTCTATTTCTCCAACCCTTGAATATGGACTGAGCCTATCACTTGTGTTGGCTGGAAGTCTGTGCCAGTCCAAGAAGAATTAAATGAGTTTTTGTTTTTTTTAACTGCCCCCACCTTGAGACCAAACATAAAACACACAGAATTGATCTGAATCTGTCCAGTGATCCCAATTGAGGTCCATGATATGTGAGAGAATCTAACTAAGAGCGTCAAAGAAGACTATCCGATCTGCAACTGAACATGGGCCAGGAATGAGCCCCAGTAAGCCCACTCAGGTCAGCAGAAGTTATTCACCAACCCATAGATTCATGAGAAAAAAAATGGTTGTAGTTTTTAAGACACTAAAGTTTTGGGGTGACCAGTTACGTAGTAATAACTAACTGATGTACTCAACTTTTTATTTTCCTGAACAGATTGTACGAATGATAGAGGATAACCCCTGCTTCTCTAAACACAAAAATAATGGTGTTAACTTTTGAAACCACACAGTTCAATGAGTATTTTACATTTGACAAGGATGGAATAAATTTTGGGGTAAGAAGTATTTTCTGCTGTGTAAAGATAATCTTTCGCCTCTTGTAAGTAAAGGAATTTTGGAGAGGTTACTACCCACTATGTCTCTTTGAAAATAGATGTCAAACTTCAGTCTCGAGCCATGGTTACTTAACAAATGTATCCTCACACCATAAAAATCTAGAAAGAAAACTAGAAAAATTGACAAAATATATAAGGCAAATATTTCAGACTTTAGACATAAGATAAAGCAAGATGGTAATTCTGAGGGAAGGAAACATGCAAAGCGAGAACTACAATCAACCCAGGTTTCTGCTTGAAGTCACCTTATAGACCATAACAGAGGCAGGGCAATCTAACCTAGACCTAGACTAGAGGTAACTTTAAACCAGCTATAACATTTAAAAATAGCTTTTGAAAGTATTAAGCCAAACTGCAAGTTACTTAACTTCCTTGCCATGACAAAGTCCAAAACTTAAAGGGAAAACACTAAAACCTAGCATTCAACTATGTGAATTCACCTTGTCCAACATTTAATGAAAACTGTCACACATATAAGGAACCAGGGGGAAAAAAGACTGCAACAAAAGAGAAAAACCAGTGCATAGAAAAAGAAACACATATCAGAGATTATGGAATTAGCAGGCAGAAAATTTAAAAGAGTCTTTATGAATATGCTCAAGTATTTAAAGAAAAACATGAGCAAAATAAGAAGTGAGAAAAGAACCTTTGTATTGTCTGTGTGTGTTTTTTATGTTTGTTTTTTGGTGTGTGTTTTTTGCTTAATCTCTTCAGGTTTTTCACTCAACTCCCCAATACCCCATTGCCTCTGACAGCTGTCAGTCTGTAATCAGTATCTATGAGTCTCTTTCTATTTTGTTTGTTAGTTTACTTTCTTCATTAGATTCTACATATAAGTGAAATCGTATAGTATTTTCCTTTCCCTGACTAATATCATGCAATTGTATTAAAAGTAAATTAGACACAGCAGAAGAAAAATAGTGAACTTGAAGATCTACCATCAGAAATATCCAAAGTGACATGAAAAAAGAAAAACATAATAATAATAATAATAATAATAATAATAATAGCCTCAACTGATCTATAATTGGAAACCAGGAAGGAAAGTGGAGAGTAATAGAAATATACTGCTTTAATGTTCATGCATTATTCCTGCAGTAGTGTATTACTTGAAGCTAGGTTGTCAGAAGTTAAAGATGCAAATGGCTAAAAAAATAAAATGTTGAAAAATAAAGTTCTCTTAGTGTTGATAAAGTGGGATAGTAAAAATATTCAAAATAAGACAGGAAAGGAAGTAAAGTGGAAAAAAATGAAGCAAATAAAAAATAGTAAGATGGTTGATATAATCCTAGCATTATAAATAATTTCATTGACTATAAACAATCTAAATATTCTGACTAAAAAGCATAGGCTGTCAAATTGGGTTAAAAAGAAAGACACAGCTATATCCTGTCTACAAGAGAAGCACTTTAAATATAAAGCTAGAGATAATTTCAGAGAAAAAAGATGTAAAACAATATATTATGCAAACACTAATCAAGAGAATCTTGGGATGGCTGTACTAACCCCAGCCAAAGTACACATTAAAAAAAAAAAAAAAAAAAAAAAGAATATTAGCAGTAATCAAAGGGAACATTTCATCAAGGACTCAATTCATCAAGTTGATATAACAACCCTAAATGTTGATGTACCTAGTAACGGAGCTTCAAAAATGCCTGAGAAAAAATCTCACCAAACTGAAATTAGCAATAGACAAACTCTTCATTACAGCTGCATACTTCACACTGTTCTCAGTAGCTAATAAAACAAGTAGTCCTGAAACAGTAGAATATGGAAAACTTGTAAAGCGCAACCATCAGCTTCACCAATTTAAGCATTGTTGATAGGAATGTAAAATGTTTCAACCACTTTGGAAAACAATTTGGAAACTTCTTATCAAGTTAAACATACCCTTAATATATAACCTTACAATTTTACCCTTAGATATTTACCCAAGGGAAATGGAGAGACATATATCCACCCAAAGACAAGTACATGCATGTTCTTAGAAGCTTTATTCCCTATTGCCTCAAACTGGAAACAAGTCTATGATGAATGATTTGTGGTGAATTCATACAATAGAATACAGAAAACTACTCAGGAAAAAAAAAAAAAGCAAGGTGCAACCAAGTGGTTTAATCTCAGAAACTTCACTTTGCACAAAAGAAGCCATATCCAAAAGAGTACATATGTTATGTTGCCATTCATATAAAATTCCAGAAATTGCAAATGACAGAATGCACATATATTTCCCTTGGGATTCAGGAGGGATGAGGGGCCCTGATGCAAAACGGATGAAGAAACGTTTTGGTTTTATGGAAATGTTCTATACCTTGACTCCAGTGGAGGTGGTTGCACAGATGTATGCAATTGAACTACGTACTTAAAATAGGTGTGATTTACTGCATGAAGATCATACTTTAATAAAATTTATTTTTAGAAAAAGGACCTCAGTTTTTCACTCCATTCCTAATATCAGCCTCATTTAGATGAATAGAACATATACCCAGTGTGTTAAATTAGGAAATGACAATCTTTAAGGAAGAGCATTCTATGGAATTAATGTCTGGCTGGGTGAATTGATGTTTTGAAATTTTTAATTAAAATTGGCACTGCCTTCCTTTTTTCTAAAATGGAAATGTGAACACAAATGAATTTCATCTAGAAGGAAAATCCATAGTCATTACAAATTCATTCTCTTGATTATGAAGATGATACAAGGGACATAAATGAAACACCCAAATGCAAATTGAGTGCCTGTCCTTCTGTTATTTCTGTATGTCTGATGAATGAAGCATTATGGTTAGGTAGCTATCTTAGCTAACGAGAGAGCTAAACAGTAACCCAGTGCCTCACAACTCCTTTAGTCCACATTGAACATGAATAAAGAAAAGAAAATTGAGGGTAATTAATCTACATGATGCTTTTCATTGGGTTGGGAAATAGCAGAGGAAAATATTTTAGCAAAGGGGAGATAATAAATCTAGTTTCAGGTGTGTTGAGTTTGAGGTGCCTTTAAAATCTCCAGTTGGAGATATCCGGTAGGTAGATGATAATACAAACTTGGAGCTTTAAGAAAATTATAGATACTTTAGGGACACAGGTATAGAATGAGAGATCAGGAGATGTGGAGAGGAGGAGAGGAGAGGAGAGATTTTTTTCAAAAGAAGAGGAAAGAAATTGTTAATATTTATTGTAAACATGTCTTTCAAGAAGTTGCATGGTTAAAGGGAAGGGAAGGGAAGGGAAGGGAAGGGAAGGGAAGGGAAGGGAAGGGAAGGGAAGGGAAGGGAAGGGAAGGGAAGGGAAGGGAAGGGAAGGGAAGGGAAGGGAAGGGAAGGGAAGGGAAGGAAGGAAGGAAGGAAGGAAGGAAGGAAGGAAGGAAGGAAGGAAGGAAGGAAGGAAAGAAGGAAGGAAGGGATTTGAGAGATTGCTAGGCATGAAGTATATCGCTGATTCTCTACACTAACTGGGTGTCCAAAAATTCAATCATATCATGATACTACCTGGGGTTAAAATTAGACTCCAGAAGTTTAAATCCTGTCTTACAAGACTACCTTCACCTACCTTCACTTCTGTCTAACTTGTCTACAGATTCAAAACTTTTCATGACCCCTCCCTTGTTCAGATTTAATAGTTTATTGAAATGCCTCACAGAAGTCAGGAAACACTTATGATTATTACAAAGGATTCAACTCAGGAACAGCCAAATAGGAGAGATGCACAGAGAAAGGTAAAATGAGGGTGGGAGGCATAACTTCCATGTCCTCTCTGGGCAGGCCACCCTCCCCACACTTCCACCTGTTCCCCAACCCAGAAGCTCTTTGGATTTCATTATTCAAGTTTTTATAACCCAATCTGTAGCCCAGCCCTCTCCCTTCCCTGGAAGGTGGGCTGGTGTGGGCAGGGGCTGAGTTTCCACACTCTAAGCACCTGTTTGGTCTTTCTGGTGATCTCTTCCAATGCTGAGGCTCCGTAGGGGTCTCACCCTGAGTCACCTCACTAGCAAAGACTCAGGTGTGATCAAAGGGGCTCATTATGAATGACAAAAGACTCTCCTATCACTCAGAAAACCCCAAAGGTTTAGGGGCTCTGTGCCAGGAACATGAGACAAAGATCAAACCATATATTCTTAATATACCACAATTTCTATCAGCGGAGGTGTAGAAACCAGCAAAGAGAATGAAATATATGATAGGACAGGAAAATTAGATTTGTATGGTCTCCATGGAGATAGAAATGGGATTAACAGCATAGTCTTAGTGGCAATGTGGATTTTTGAAAACAAGGAAGAGAGATGTAGGTATGAGGAACACAGAAGAGAGAATTCAGATTACCTGGATGAATTCAGATTATCATTTATCTATCATCTATCTATTATCTATCTATCTATCTATCTATCTATCTATCTATCTATCTATCTATCTATCTATCTATCATCTATCTATCATCATCATCTATCTATCATCTATCTATCATCTATCTTTTATCTATCATCTATCTATCATCTATCAATCATCTATCTATCTATCTATCATCATCTATCTATCATCTATCTATCATCTATCTATCTATCTATCTATCTATCTATCTATCTATCTATCTATCTATCTATCTATCATCTATCTATCTATATCTATCTATCATCTCTATCTATCATCATCATCTCTCTATCATCTATCTATCATCTATCTATATATCTATTTATCATCTATTTATTATCTATCTATCATCATCTATCTATCATCTATATCTATCATCTATCATCATCTATCATCTACACACACTTGAAATTCAATGACAAGGAGATTGGAGGGCCTGAGAGAACAAGAAAGCTGACTAAAGTCAAATCAGAAGCTTGCTGTGCAGCTTCTGGTGTCCTAGGAAGTTGAAATCCACAAATGGGCAGAGCCCCCTACTCTATAACATTACACAGATTTCCCAAAAACATTGATAGCCCAGAACTAAGAGAGTAGTTGACTACTGATTCATTGCAATTTTATTTGGGATTCACTACAGTGCCAGTGTAAGAGGAAATTTTCATAACATTTTGTGTTTGAAACTTGTCAAGTATTTATTTATTTATATTTATTTTTTAAAATTTATTATTATTGTTGAAAGTATTACAGATACCCCCCCACCCCGGCAAGTACTTATTGATAAGACTTTTGAAAATTGCAAAGCAAAGCTGCAAATTAAGAAGACTTGGGTAACAACTTCTAGATAAAAATGATGGAGGATTAGCTGATGGGAGCCTGTTGGGAGCTAGAGACAGACATAAGGCTATTGAATACTGAAGACCAGTTTTCAAGGTAGGTGCAGCGGCCAGGAAAGGGGAACTTTAGAAAGGCTTTAAATGTGTTTAAGGACTGGAGGGCTTTAAGAGCAGACTCAGAACTAAGTCTATGCAAAAGGAAGAAATTGGTGGCTTCTAATGGACTGTCCGAAGCTCATAAAGGTTCCCTTCCTTGTCTCTTTCGTTCCTTGTCCCTGTTCCACATCCTCGGGGCTGCCTCCCTTTCCCTTCTCATTCGGCACCCTGGGGCAGTGGAAGAGGCAGAGATGGGGTGTAGGAAGGGGAACAGTGATATCAGAGCTCCAAATAAGCTACTGGGGCAGGGGGGAGGAGAGGAAATGGGCTGGGAGTGGAGTGGAAAGGGCTGGGCACAGTGAGAAGCTAGAGGTGAGGTCTCAGTTGAAAGTGACTTGATCTAAATGGTGATGAAAACAATTTGTGGGTCAGGCATGCCTAAGTCAGCAATTGCTTTACGTTGGGTGCGTATGTATATACCCCAAACCTGCTATTAATTCTCTTTACTTACTGCCCCTGTAAATATTTTATGTACAACATTGCGATTTTAGTGTTACTGTTTTCAAGACTTAGTTAAGTGGTGCTGGGGTTCTGGTCACCACTGAAGCAGAAAATTTTTTCACTGATGCATCTATGATTGCTTTTAAATTTCTGTATTTTCTACCTGCCTTTTAATATTCACTTAAAAAGGAAAAAAAAATAAGTTCATGTGAGTATATGTGTATTGTTCACGTGCTGGTGCGCGCACACACAGCTAAATGAAGCCAGTTGTGCAAGGCTGTGTGCGATCTGAATTCAATTTGGTTGTCATTAAATGGTTTTGTGTATGAGAACAGGGCCCTTAGGGTCATATTTTCTTAAAACATACACTCCCATTATGTGCTTCTATGTCTGAAAAGAATGTGCAGGTTACCTTTATGGGAATGAAGAATAGTTATACTGAAATGCATCTCATTCCTGAAGGACTTTTCCGAGTTTTGAACTACCTATTTTGTAAAACTCAAGGTTGATTTTTTTTTTTTACATCTATGAAATAGTAATATAGTTTTATGTCTTTCTATAACCATAATATAATGATGGCCTGAAACAGAGCAAAAAATTCCCATAAAATGTTAAATGATTCAAAGCCACTTTATGAATTGAGATTCTTCTTACAACTTTGAAAATGTCAACATGAATGTGTAAATAAGCAGAGGCAGATCCGTCAAGTATCCTCAGTTATCCTGCTGCTCTCAGGATTTTAATTCCTAGCAGATGATTAATATGGAGGAAGACATACGTAAATTGAAAACGTTGTCTTTTAACTTACTATACTAATGTCTCCTTACCTAGTAATTTGGTGAAATAATTTAGCAAAATGCATCCACAGTAAATAGGTTTCTCTTCAAGCCTAATGCTCTTTTCCATCTTAACTGAGCATAAAATTGTATCTTTAAAGATCTGCGAGTAGAAAAGGCTTGATGCCTGTTGAATAGTTCAGTGTGACATATGGTTTTAAATGCGACAATTTTATCTGCAGCACACAGTATCTGCAAATTTGAGCTAATGTTCCTGTGAAAACAAGAAAGGATTTGTCCAAAAGCTAAAAAAGGAAGAAGAAAATCATTTTGGTTACCATATGTAGAACACTGAAAACTGTATATAAATAGCAAACAATATTGACACTTATACATCCATAATTATTTAGAAACATGTTTTTATATATTGATATTCTATTCAAACATTAATAGTAACAGAGATCTTAAATAAAAATTTCTCCCGTGGTCAGGTAGGTTATACATACGAGGAAAGCAGGCACAGTGAGTAATACGGTGGCTCCCGGCAGCTGCCCTCGTAAAGCAGGAAAGGGCTTCACGAGACTCAGTAGGCTGTTGCCATGGTCTCCGGCTGGCCTCGAGTTGCCAGATAGGCCAGATTTTCAAGACATGCCCCATAATTCATTTTTCTAAAATCTTACAATCATGTTGGCAATGGGATTTTTTTCAACATAATTTGTTTTAAAATAGTTCTCTAGGTCAGACTTGGTATGTGGGCTGCTGATTTGTTACCTCGATATCTGATGCATGCTATTAAACGAATGGAAGGGTAGGTGGGGGGGGGAAGGAGGAAGGAGAGAGGAGCAGAGGGGGAAAGAGAGAGAGGGAAATAAATTTCCCACAATATACATAAAGATTAAATTTTAATCTCACTGAAGATCATCTAAAATACTAATCTCAATCTTAATACAAAGGAAAATACAATTTATTAAGACAAATACAGCTGATCAGGCTTTAGAACTTTATTTCTTTCCAGTGAAGTTGTACACCTGGTAAAGACTGACAGCCTCATGTAGACTGTGGAATTGATTTTGTGTATGGTGTAAGATGGGAATCAAGGTATTTTTTTCAACATGAAAATAATATTGACCTATCACCATTTGTTGGTAAGACCATCCTTTCCACAATGCTCAACAGTGTCACCTTGGTTGTAAAGCAAGTATCTATCTGTCTGTCTATCTATCATCTACATCTATCTATCTATTATCTATCTATCTATCTATCTATCTATCTATCTATCTATCTATCTATCTATCTATCTATCTATCATCTATCTATCTATCTATCTATCTATCTATCATCTATCATCTATCTATCTATCTATCTATCTATCTATCTATCTATCTATCTATCTATCTATCATCTATCTACCTATATCTATCTATCATCTATATCTATCATCTATCTATCATCTATCATCTGTCTATCATCTATCATCTATCACTTATCTATCTCTATCATCTCTCTATTTAACCTATCTATTTATCTAATCTATTTATCTATATCTATCATCTATTTATCTATCTAATCTATTTATATCTATCATCTATCTATCATCTATCTATCATCTGTCTATCTCTATCTATCTATCTATCTATCTATCATCTATCATCTATCTATCTATCTATCTATCTATCTATCTATCTATCTATCTATCTATCTATCTATCTATCATCTATCTATCTATCTATCTATATCTATCTATCATCTATCTATCTATCTATCTATCTATCTATCTATCTATCTATCTATCTATCTATCATCTATCTATCTATCTATCTATCTATCATCTATCATCTATCTCTATTTATCTAATCTATCATCTGTTTATCATCTATCTATCATCTATCTATATCATCTATCTATCTACCTACCTTCCTGTCTATTTATCATCTACCTATCAATCTATCTATTAATCATCTTTCTATTTCTTTCTGGACTCCTTATTATATTCCACTGTTTATTTGACTCTTGTGACTGTACTATACTGTCTTAATTACTGTAGTTTTATAAAAGGTCAAACTTGTTACTCTAAGTCTTTCAACTTTGGTGGGTTTCTTTCCCCCTTAGAATGTCTTGGCTACACCTGGCCCTGTGTATTAACATATAAATTTTAAATCATCTTGTTAATTTTCCAA
Organism: Miniopterus natalensis; assembly: GCF_054644295.1. Taxonomy (NCBI): domain Eukaryota; kingdom Metazoa; phylum Chordata; class Mammalia; order Chiroptera; family Miniopteridae; genus Miniopterus; species Miniopterus natalensis. Next base: position 64,556,807 of record NC_142089.1, on the reverse strand, counting down.
CCCCTTTGGAAAACATTTTGACATACAGCTGAACAGATGTACCCAGGGACTTCAAGTACATTTCCCACAGAGATGTAAACAGTGTACCTAAAGACATATTTAAAAATGTTCATAGCAGCACTCTTTGTAATAGGCAAAATCTGGAAACAATCCAAGTGTTCAACCACAGTAGAATGAATAAATTAATTGTTTTATATTTATTCAAGTGAATACTATATATAGCAATGAAAATGAACTACTTTTATAAGTAATGACATGAATAAATCTGACAATATGGAATAAAAGAAACCAGACACAGTGAGTACAAATTGTAATTCCATTTATAGAGACTTTAGAAATGAGTAAAATAAGTTGGTATTAGAAGCCAATATACTGGTTGTCTTTGGGATTAAGGAATAACTGGGAATGGCATAACGAAGGCTATTTAGGTGCTTGTAATCTATTCCTAGGCCTGGATGCTAGTTACATGGGAACATTTACTTTGTGAACATTTCTCAAGCTGTACGTTTATGATTTCTGTACATTTTTATATGTATTATACCTCAGTAAAACATTATTTGAAAGTATGAATTTAGTGCCTGAGGCATAATAGCCTTTTTTGTTTGTTTTTAGTTCTGTTTTGCTGGTTGGTTTGTTTTTCCTACAGAGCAAAATTTGGGAGCAGGGAGATGTTTGTGGATCCAGCAACATGGCATTACAGTGCATGGTATAAAAAACAAGATTATTTATTTACTTATTTTAAATGTGTTTTTATTGATTTTAGAGAGAGGGAAAAGGAGAAAGATAGAGAGAAACATTGATGAGACTGGAGATCAACCCCCAAACCCGGACATGTGCCCTGACTGGGAATCGAACCAGTGATCTCTTGGTTCCTGGATCGATGCTCAACCACTGAGCCACCATGGCCAGGAAAGACTTATTTTTTTATTGCACTTTCATATGTCAGAAGAACCCATGTAAGAAGCTCAGAAGATGCCTAGTGTTATAGTGAAAAAAGTGCACAACCAACAACTGACTACTATGTAACCAAAAACAGAAACCATGAAGGAAAAAACAGAATAAGAGTGAATTAAATGGGTGCTTGTATCACAGAGAAGTCATAGGGGTCATCTAATCATACTTCTCTTTTTATTGAGACATTATTTTCCTTTTCTGTCTCCTTTCCTTTCACCAGCGATTAAAAACTAAAGACTCACATGGATGCAGCATCAGCTAATGAAGACACATTTTGCAATAACATCCCAAGACTTCCAACTATCAGCTCTAGGGTTTTTGTGATTTGTGTTCAACTGCTCACTGATGTGAGCAAGCTCATGCAGTCAAACAAGAGCCTAATGACAACTATAAGGATAAAGGGACTTATTGTGGACCACAGGGCTCATTGCTTTCAATTTTGTGCTGTATTATCAGCTAATAATAATTGTGTGCTATTCTCTCAAACCCTCTGTCATGTACCTAAGAACACTAATGTTTGGGGTATTTTATACTCCATTTCAGGTTATACTAGTATTGAGATCCAAGCCCTTGGCTCCAAGAGTTAGGTTTTTTTCGACTTAGAATGGTTACTTTTAAACACTTTTAGCTCCAGCACTTGATTTTTAAGAGAAATTAAACAAGGAAATGGTTTGGGTGGTGGCACACAACGCAATATACACATCAAGTATTATAATAAAAAGTACACTTGAAACCTACATGATCTTATTAACCAACATCACCCCGATAAATTTAATTTTAAAAACACACAAGGAAAGTGTAATATGAAAACAGATCACAGTGGGTCCACTCCGAATGGAGTCGCAGTGGGGGAGCGTGGCCAGGGCTCCCCTGCTTCCTGCTCCCGTCGTCCTGCCCTGCTCGGTTTCCAGCCCCAGCCCCTCAGGCTATCCTTCATAGGGCCTTTCCTCAGCTTGAGTTTCCCCCCAAAACAGTCTGCAACAAGGGCTCTCATGTAAGTATCTTACTTTGGGATAAAATCCCAGGAAATGGAATTGAGGTCTGGGAAGAAAGGGAGAGATGAAAGGGAAAGCCATCCTGTGGGCAACTGGGGTTTGTTCTTACTGGGGCCCTCCTGGAAATTATATGGAGTGAGCTTCAGCCAATTGTCCAGCTGAGGATTGGGAAATGGGGAACATTTAATTACTAGATCTTGCCTCCATTGGCCAAGGAATCCCCCTTGGAGTGTTAACCTCCCTCACAAGTCCAGTTTTGTGCCTGAGCGAGTGGAGGGTTCCTGCAGGAATCCTGTGCTGCTGCATCTCAGGGCACCAGAGATGTGTGGTGTCACCACCTGGGAGAGGGGACTCAGCTTTTACTTGAGCAAAGCTGGTTTCTGCAGCGATGCATTAGTAAAAGGTGGTCTGAGAGGAGGTAAGATGGGGCCCAACAAGCATTAGATGCAAACCCTAGGTTCAACTCTCTAAACCTGTTGTGCTGTGACCCACTGCATGCGTTAGACTCCCCTGGGGTGCTCCACAGACAGGCGCCTGGGACCTGAGGAAGAGCTGATGAATCAGAATCACCTCGGCCGGGGGCCAGGAATCTTCATTCTACATAAAATTGTTAGGTGAATATGCACCGTGAAGTTTAAGAACCAATACTGTGGTTCGGCTGGGACCTCTTGGCTCAGAAACTTTTTTTTTTAAATAGCTGATACCATTTCTTGTCAGGGGAAGCAGCTGCTAATATCAGGTAAACTGTGCAACAGGTAGGTGGTGCAACAATTATTCTGTAAATAAAAGTACGCACCCCACACTCTTGTATTCTCTTCAGGAATCTTCTCTATTCCTCCCTCATCCCCCATTATGTTTCAGCTTCATGTCTTTTGGGTTTTGTTGAAATACTCCTGACATTTGCTCTTGGACACTTGAATAGTGTCTTCTCTTTACACTAGTAAGTATTTTACTGATTGATTTTGACCTTTGTGTTTTCTCCAAATCTATTTTTTCCTTAACTTTCTCACTCTGCAGGGTATTTCGTCTGTGAATGTTGACTAAATAATTTTCTACGCTATAATTTATAAAATATTTCCTCTCAGGTCAAGAAAGTAAGAGGTGTTATTGCAGCTCGGTTCCAAAAGTGGTGGCCAGAGGCTGGATGTTTAGACAGGGCCCGAAGCAAGGTTCTGCTAACCTTTCAGAGGCTGCATAACAAATATTCTTTATTTGCTTCTTCAGGTGTTGGAATTTGCTGCAGCCTCCTGAAGGTCACCCCTTACCCTTCACTCCCTGCTATCAATACCAACTGTTAAGAGTCCCTTATGAAAATAAAAACCTCCCTAGGAGGGATCGTTCTAAGCTATAATCAGTTAATACCGTACTTTTCAATTAACACTCCGGCAGAGATTATTTGAAAGTCAGCTGAGAATAAGAACAATGGGGCAGGTTGGTACTTGGAAAGCCTGATTAGAATAAAATGAAAGAAAAATAAAGTAAAAGAGGAAGGCAATCTTTATAATTTTGCTTGAAACTTGTAGGTGTTACGAAAGATATCTGAGATAGCAAAACCTCAGACATCTCTCATAGCAATATTTTTGCTGATACATCTCCTAGGGCAAGAGAAACAAAGGAGAAAATAAACAAATGGGACTACATCAAAATAAAAAGCTTCTGCACAGCAAAAGAAACCATCGACCAAATGAAAAGAGAGCCCACTGTATGGGAGAACATATTTGCCAATGACACTTCTGATAAGGGGTTAATTTCCAAAATATATAAAGGACTCAGACAACTTAACAAAAGGAAGACAAACAATCTAATTTAAAAAGGGGCAAAGGATCTGAACAGACACTTCTCCAAAGAGGACATACAGATGGCTAAGAGATATATGAAAAAATGCTCAGTGTCACTAATCATCAGAGATGCAAATTAAAACCACAATGAGGTACCACTTCACACCTGTCAGAATGGCTCCATCAACAAATCAACAAATGACAGGTGCTGGAGAGGGTGTGGAGAAAATGGAGCCCTAGTACACTGCTGTTGGGAATGCAGACTGGTGCAGCCACTATGGAAAGCAGTATAGAGTTTCCTCAAAAGATTAAAAATTGACCTGCCATTTGACCCAGTGATCCCACTTCTAGGAATATATCCTAAGGAACCCCAAACAAATCACAAAGAACTTATGCACCCCTATATTCATAGTAGCGCAGTTTACAATAGCTAAGATCTGGAAACAGCCCAAATGTCCATCAGTAGATAAGTGGATAAAAAAGCTGTGGAACATTTATACCGTGGAATACTACGCAGCTGTGAAGAAGGATCTTTTATCCTTTGGGGCAGCATGGAGGGAACTGGAGAGTATTATGCTAAGTGAAATAAGCCAGTCAGAGAAAGACAAATACCACACAATCTCACTCATATGTGGAGTGTAATAAACAAAATAAACTGATGAACAAAATGGATCCAGAGACATAGAAGCATGGAATAGACTGAGGGATCTCAGAGGGAAGGCGGGGAGGAGGGTGTGGGTGGAGAGAGATTAATCAAAGAACTTATATGTTTATAAGCATAACCCATGGACACAGACATTGGTATGGGGAAGGCCTGGGGGTGGGGTGCATGCGGGGTGGAGGGGATCAATGGGGGAAAAGGGGGACGTCTGTAATACTTTCAACAATAAAGATAAATTTAAAACAATAAATGAAGGAAATCTATCCGTTTGGGACAACATGGATGAATCTAAGGGTATTATGCTAAGGGAAATAAGTCAGACACAGAGAGACAAATACTGTATGATTTCACTTATATGTGGAATCTAAAAAACCAAAATGCACTGTATAAACAAACAAAACAACAAATCTTATAGATGCAGAGAGCAAACTGACGGTTGCCAGAGGGAGGGAGGTGCGGAGAGGTAAGTGAGAAAGGTGAAGGGAATGCGAGGTACAGACTTTCAGTTATACAACAAGCCACGGAGACGTGGTGTAGGGCGCAGGGAATACAGTCAATGATATTGTCATGACTTCGCACCGTGACAGATGGTTACTAGACTTATTGTGGTGATCACAGACTAAGGTATATAAATGTTTAATCACTATGTTGTACACTTGAAACTAATATGATATTGTATGCCAACTCTACTTAAAGTAAAAGACATTTTTAAATGTGTGCGTTCTGACTGCTCTCTTCCCGTCTCTCTCCCTCTCCTCAGGCCTCTCTATCCCCTGAGACACCACAATATTGAAATTAGGCCAATCAGTGGCCCGACAACGGCCTCTAAGAGTTCAAGTGGAAGGAAGAGTCACACATGATGCTATTGCACACGTATAGTGCAAACATAACGTTTATATGCCCTGGGAAACCAAAAAAGCTGTGGGACTTGCTTTACTGCAAGTGGTGGCCTAGAACCAAACCCACAAAATATCCGAGGTATGCCTGTAATTTGGAATTTGGAATTTTAAAAGGAATTGGGGTTTTCCCTAGGGCTAAAGAAAGCCACAGAGTGTTCATTTTCTCCGGTCATTTCCTAATGATACTGCGCCTCTGTAGCCTATGACTGCGGAATACAGGCCGAGAGGAGAAAGGTCTTTACGGTTTCTATGTCATCTTTTATTTGCCCTGTGTCTATTGCCAGCAGAGCTTAAAGGTAAGGGAGCGCGTAGGTCAACAATATTTGTGAGGGGGTTGCCATTCTAGAAGGCTGCCAGGAAGGAGCACATTGAACAAATTACACTCCATTTGGAAGCTGACACTAACACAAAAATAGCATCTCCTCTGTGAAAGAATGAGAGTGTAAGTTGGTTGTCCTAATTTCAGTAAGTTATTTGTGTGGTCATATTGTACAACCCATCCAACAACTTTGGCCTTGAATGATTTTTTTTAAATTTGTTTATATTTTAATATATTTGGTACACAAAAATATTTATGACATGTATTTTTTATATATTATAAATTGTCATAATATATCCAACAACCCTAAACCCATTATCCAATCCAAGTGTTCAAACATAGTCACATAACTTCTCTCTGCTTCTCTCTCCCCACCCCCATAATCTCTCCCATGTCTTGTATCAAGGTAACCAGTATCTTTAACTTTTTATTATTGCCTAGCCTATTTTTATAGTTTAATCATATGTTTATAGGTATGCCTAAATAACAGATTTTTCAGTTTTTCCATATTTGAGCATTGTATTCAATATATCACAATGACTATCTTCTTACTAGGGGTTACTCTTTTTCACTTTGTGTCGTATCACTAAAGTTGAATCATGCTGTAGATCAATCATATATATATCAATAAATAACTATGTCACAATTGATTTACCTATTCTCTTGTCAAAGAGGAAGTATTACTTCCAGTTTGTTTTGTTGTATGAATATATTCTCCTATATCTACTGATGCACATATGTGCGAGAGTTTCTCTCGTGTATATACCTAGGACAGGGTTTCTTGACCTTGGCACTATTGACATATGGGGCCAAATAAATTTTTGTTGTGTGAAGCTGTCCTGTGTATTGTAGGTTAGCAGCATCTCTGGCCTCTACCCACTAGATGACAGTAGTGTCCCCCAGTTGTGACAACCAAAAATGTCTCTAGACATTGACAAATATTCTGTAAGGGTCAAAATCACTGACCTAGAAATACATCTGTTGGGTTGAGATCAGGTATATGAATATTCACATTTATAATAGAATGTCAAGTTGTTTGCCAAAGTAATCAAAGTAATTATAACAAGTTATTGTCCCTAGCTTTCTTATCAATTCATTTCCTCTCCAAGCTTGGTGTTGTCAGATCTTTTAATTTCAAACAGCTAAAAAAATGTAAAATGTATCTCATTATGGTTGTAATTTGTATGTCCTTAATTATTAACTAGATTGAGAACCTTTTTACATGTGCATTGGCCACACTTGTTTCTTCCTCTGTTAGGTGCCTGTGCTTTGATTTTTGCTTAGTTTTCTATTGGTTTTTCTGCCTTATTGATTTGGAGAAATTATGTGTTCTGGTTACTAATCCATTGATTACTGAGCTATAAATATCTCTCCTAGCTTGCCATTTTTGAAAATTCTCGTTATAATGCCATTTGATAAACAGAATTTCTTAATTTTATTATAATTAAAAAAAAATTTTCATGTGTAAGCACTAAAAAACATAGTATTTTTTCTCCCACCTTCTCAGTTCTTGTAGTTGGGCTAATAATTAAATCAACATGAGACAGATTCATAGGAGAAAATCAAATTTTTAATACATGCACACGGGAAATTCACATAAACATGAAAAGTTCCAAAGACAGTGAGGCAACATTAGTTACATATGACATTTTGGACATAGAAGAGAATGGAAATGGAGTCTTAGATTTCAAAAGTGAGAATGGGCGACTTACAGTTAGTTGAGGAGGAGCAGGACACACAAGGCAGGCAAATTCTTGCTAGGCAGAACAGAAAGTGTGGGACACGGGGATGTATAGCTAGCAGGCCTTTGCCTGAACCTTCTCTCCTCTTTACTGTGCTTAATTCAAGTTCAGCTAAGGTGAGCATCCTAAGATTCCCTTCCTGTAGCAGGCCTTTCCATCTGAATCTTTCAGGCAGGATAGTCAAAGATTCTTTCTAAATCTCTTGTTTCTTAATAAACAGCTTAAAATCAATATCCCAAAAGGCAACTTCAGGGTGGCAAAACTTTAGACCCCTTCACCTGGTGAACCATTTTTGCCCCAAGATTACAAATAAAATTGCCTATGCTTTCATCTGGGTTTAGCACATAGGTAGAATAACTTCTCCCTGACTTGCTTCCTCTTGGGTTGTTTACTCTGGGGGAAACCACCTGCCATGTTTTGAGGACACTTAGCTGGCCTGAGAGGAAGCCCACATAGAGAGGAATCGAGGCCTCCAATCAACAACCAACACCAATATGCCAGCCAAGTGAGTGATTGCCTTTGGAAATAGATCTTTCAGCCCCAGTCAAGCCTTCAGATAACTTCAGCTTAATGAGAGACTCAGAGCCAGAACCCAAATTCCATGTACACAAATTTATAATCTTCAGAAACTGGGAAAGATAGTAAATGTTTATTGTCATTTTAAACTACTAAGTTTCAGGGTAATTTGTTACATAGCTACAGATAGCTAATGCAGCTTGCCCTTTGGGTTGCTAATGATCTTTTGTTATGAGTACATTACTTGATCTATTTGGTTGGAATCCTGCAGGACAAAAACCAAGACGTCTTTCTTTCAGACTAGGTATGCTTTCTGCCTGTGGCTTTGGGTGTCCTAAGTGGAAGCTTCTGTTAACCTGAGAGATTTGGATCAGGTCAAGAATCCTAGACTCAACTTTTCTACTTTGATATTTGCCTATGACTCAGCAAGGAACAGCAGTGTTACTATCCTGATCTATCTTTGGGTATCTCTGTTCCTCCTGACCCCTGATGACTATCCAGAGTTCTCTACTATAATTCACATGGCAGGGTTGAGGGGAGGACCTCTGAAAATCTCCACCAACTCAGATGCAAACAACAGTGTTTTGAAGATTGTTTATGTAAGCAATAGTAGCAGGAGGCCTTCAGAGCACTTGGTCAGTCATTGTACTAAAAAGAAATAACCAAAAAGATTTTACCAAGGCCTGCTCACCTAGAAGGTTGGAACAGACAGCTTCTTTCCAATATAGGGGTGTTCAATACTTTTGGAGCTTTGTGGTTCCAAAAGATTAAGCTGAAAAACATTTTTAAAGCAATAAATTACCTGTTGATAGAAACAAACCTGTTGAGTTTAGATAAGCCATCAAATATGGGGTTTTATAAGCTAGGTGTATTCCTTCAGCCTTTCCAAATGATATCTGCTACCTTATTTAACTTGCTAAGTGCCAAAAATTCAGGGAGCCTAAGTAGTGTTAGTTTTCCCAAGGCAAGATTTCTGGAAACTACTACCCTGAAAATCTGACTTCTATTACCTCTGACAATAACTCCCTTGCTTCTCTGGGCCTCAGTTTCCAAATCTATAAAATGTGCAGATGGTTTGACATGACTTTTAAGATCTTTCCCAGCTCCCACATTTTTTAAAAAAAATCTATGGATAATACTTTTGGCAGCAGAAATTGGCAGCTGAGAAGGCCAAGAGATTGTTACCAAGCTCAATATTTGAGTCCGTCTGCCTGCGTGCACTGGCCCAGAGAAATGCACCAGCAGGAGCTTGCTGTACAGAAAGGTTAATTAGAGAATTGGCCACTCTGGAGATGGGGATCTCATGCTCCAAAGACTTGACTCCCCCATGGCATGTAGGTTACAGATTACACTGGACAAATTCATAAGACACTGTGTGTGCAGGGTTCGGTATCATACTGGGATCTGATAGGTTAGAAGTGAAGTAAGAGTAGCTACATCATTTTCAGGCCTTGAGGACAGTTCCGAAGTCTGCTCTGGCATCCCTCTGTCTGGTTTCATGGACAAGTAGCCAGAGGGTCATTCCACCTTAGGGCTCAGGAGCTGAAAAATAAGTTATATCAAGATGTTATCTGTTGCCTGGGCCGGCATGGTTCAGGGGTTGAGCATCCACCTAGGATCCAGGAGATAGTGGTTCGATTCCTAGTCAGAGCACAAGCCCCGTTTGCTGGCTCGGTCCCCAGTCAGGGGCCTGCAGGAGGCAGCCAATCAATAATGACTCTCTCATTGCTGATGTTTCTATCTCTCTCTCTCCCTCTCCCTTCCTCTCTCTGAAGTCAATAATAATATATTTAAAAAAAAAAAAAAAAGATATTGTCTTTAACCTGCCAGAGGTCTGGAACTTGTGTCCATTAGTCTGGTCTGGGCTATCGACTTCTGCTGCATCTGAGGTTCCTGATCATCCAGGGTAGAAGCCAGGTTTGTGAGAGGAAGAGAGAGAGAGGAAAAAAATAGATGATTTCTAGAGCTAGGATCCAAAGCTAAATTTAATCAAAGTCATAAGAACCCTTGGTTTCAAAATGACAAGATTATTCTTAAATTCCCAGTTGCAAAGTTCACATTTCACATTGAATTACTCTCAGCCTTTGAAGACCCTTTCACTACCACTAAAAATACCACATGGCAGTACTTTAAAAATGCTTAGTTATTAGTTAATACATTAATAAGGAGGAGCTTAAACCTGTCAGAAACATGAATGAGATGCTTTGAGATGAGACAGGGAGGAGAAAGTTGGCATTAACAGGGTGAGGGAACAGCATGTCAAGCTTTGCTGAATCACAGTCTTGCTCAGGGGGAAACTCTGGCTTCACAGAGAGCTTTTCACCAATTAAAACTGGTATTGTATATATGTGTATGTGTGCATGTATGCACATGTGTTCATGTGTGTGGGTATGTAAATATAAACAGCAAGAACTGAGGATCTTTCGGTTGTTTTGTCAGAGAGACACCTTCTGCAATAGAATCGTGATTCTGTAAGGGTTAGGGAAACTTTCCTCTTACCCATTTAATTCTTCTGGATGGTTGAATAATTAAAAAACAAAAACAAAAACAGAGCAGATTAACAGGAGAAAATAAAATATTAATACATTTGCATGGGGAATTCACTTAAGTATGAAAATTCTGAAGACAGTGAGGCAAAACTGGGTATATATGTCATTTTGGAAGAAAGAGAAAAGGGTGGCACAGGAGCGGGGTCTTAGGTTGCAAAAGTGAGCACGCCCAATTTGCAGGTAGTTGAGGAAGAGCCGAACTCACGTGGCAGGTACATTTTTGCCAAGCAACCAGAAACAATGAGACACAGGGGTTACCTAGTGAACCTGCTTGGCGTCTTCCTGTCTAAAGTTAGGGTGAAAATGCTTAAGGTGATAGGCTAAGGTTCCCTTCCTGAAGCAGATTTTTCTATTTCAACCGCTTTAAGGAGAAAAGGGAGAAGTAAAAAAACTCTTTTTGAGTTTGTTGAGCTTTAACTACTTTCAGTCCAGAATGACCTGCATGCCAGGGTGGCACATTCCAGAGACACTTGCTCCCGACCCCCACGATTTCCTCTCCTCCTTTCTAATCAAAGAGTGTCTTCTGCAAAGTGAGTGTGGTGAAGCAGCTGGGAACTGGGTCTGCCAAGAGAGGTTTTGTCTTTACTTGCTCCGGCTAGTCATTCTTTAGTTGGCAACCCCCGAACATCTTCCCAACTGGTGTCCCCGCTGCGAGCCTCGCTGAGAGCGCATTCCTCCAGGAAGCCCCCAGGCCTGCTGTAGGAGTGCCTGGCGAGCTGCAAGAGCACCACACCCCCCTCCTGCTTGCGGTTCCTTTTGACACGTCCGCCAGATACTGAATGCATTCGCGATGACTTGTTCAATTAAACGTGCCTTCATGTATCTGGTGGCATTTTCTAATGCAACCCACAAATCTCCTTAATTTTGTTACTTCCCACATCAAAAACAGAAAACCGAAAAAGAATGATTGTAAGGAACGTTTTATGTTAAGGATTCTGGTGACAACAACCTGGTGATTTTTCAGTCAATCAAGATTTTTTTTTCCCCCTTGGGAGGAAATAGAAAGTAGGTGGATAATTATTTAGTTGAGCTTAAAATGTTTCTTCTGCATGAGTTCCAGAGAAAATGAAGAGGCTTTTGTTATTAGCAGGGTAACAAAAGGAGGGCCTGAGGTTCCTGGTAGGTAGGGGAATTTGAGAGGGTGTGGAGTTGAGGGGGAGTTTTTCAATTGTCAAAGGAAGGGGAAAATGAAGGACAGAGAAAGGCAGTAAGTGGCTTCTTAATGCAAAACTTACAGCCTTATGTGGCAAGGAGGTTAACATTCATTTACTGAAGGAAACCAAGTTAAAATTGCCATTAGAAATTTACCATAATTATGGCAAATTTTATGTGTTCTTCATGTGAAATACTGCATATCTTAATGCCATGAAAATGGTCTTTGATTAAATGAAAGGTTCTCAAGTAACAGAAGAGAAAAAAATCTGATGCACCATTAGATATACATGCGTCTCTTTAGGTATTTCCTTGACTGCCAAAAACTGGACTCAGATCTCTCTTTCTAGGGAAATCCTGGATTCACTGGGGATAGATGACAGGATTCAGGGGTCTGAATATAGGAAATTTAAAGTAACATATTTGTTGAGAACACTTAGCTATCTCTAATATAAAAAGGAGACATTCGTCATTTGATGATGACATGTATTTCCCCTGGGTCTCTTTTAATATGAATAATAGTACACAAAATTATGAAATGTTAACACTAAAACAAACCAGTCTAACTGATCTCTGGGGTTGATTGATTCATTTTCACTTGTAAATTGATGAAGACTAGAGTGGATGAATTCTTAGGTCCTTTCTCAATCTATAGCCCTGCAGGGGCTAAAAAAGTATTACTATCTTTCCTCTCACCTTCTAAGTTCTTCAGGCTGAGATAATAAATTAACAGAGACAGATTATCAGGTGAAATCAAAGTTTTAACACATGCACATAGGGAATTCACATAAGCATGAAAATTCCAAAGACAGTGAGGCAACATTGGGCATATAAGACATTTTTGGACAAAAGAGAAAGGAAGAAGGACAGGGTATTAGATTTCAGAAGTAAGAATGGGTGATTTACATGTAGTTGAAGAAGAGCAGAACCTACCAGCAAAAAAGTTTTTGGTAGGCAACTCAGAAACAGTGGGACACAGGGACCACCTAGCTAACAGGCTTGGAGCCTTCCTGACTGGTGCTAGGGTGAAGATTCTTAAGGTGATTAATCCAAGGTTCCCTGTCCAAAGCAGGCTTCTCTGTCTCAATCCCTTGGGCAGGAAAAAGTCAAGGGTCATAATTTCTTCTGCGTCTTTTGTTTCTTAATGAACAGGTTAAAATCAATATCCCAAAAAGGTAGTTAGTTTTAGATAGCAAAACTTTGGCCCCTTCATTTCTAAGTCTCATCTAGCATATTTAATTGAGTTTAAAACCTACAGCTTTTGCACATTTTAATATATGAAATTGAAGTGCATCTTACAATAGATTTTTTTTTACATTTACAATATTTATAAATTCCACATATAAGTGGGCCCACAGAGTTCAAACCTGTGTTTTTCAAGGGGCAACTGTCTTTCCAACGTCCAAATACAATAGACGTGCACTAGTATCTCAAAAACATTGATGATTAGAAAAATGTAGCAAAATTGTTAGGAAGTAATGAGTTTTCAGTATTCATTACCTTTGTTTTTAATATATTTAATAATAAATTAAAAATTTTTTAATAATGATGTATTTAGTAACTGGCTCACAAAATTTCCTAAAATTTAACAATTGGCTCTTATGAGCTGGTACAAGACGGTTGTAGCATCCCGTTGGTCTAACGTGAAGTGGAGAGGTCTGGGCTGGGACATTAAGTGTTTGGTAGTAGTCAAACCCAGGATATGAATGAAATTCCCCCGAGGAGAATATATTTAATACAATGGTAAGATAAGGTAGTGAGGATGAAACCCTGGAGGGAGCCAACATTTAAAGAGTGGGCAGAAAAAGTGAGCATGAGGAGAAGATAAGAAATAGTGGTGAAATAGAAATGGAGGCTGCAGAGGGCAATGAGGGGCACCAAGGGAGAAGAGCGACCTAAGAAAGAGGGAGTGGTCAACAGTATGAAATGATACCAACAGGTGATCACAAGGAATGAGAATCATCCATTCATCTAAGGGAACATTTGTTCATTCATTCAACATTTGTTTTATTTTTTAATGATCCTGTCTTCTTTATTTCATAGCCAGATTTTTTTCTAATTGAATTTATGGGGGTGACATTGGCTAATAAAATTATATATTTCAGGCATACAATTCTAAAATACATCATCTGTGTTGTGTGTTCACCACTCCAGGTCAACTCTTCTTCCATCATCATTTATCTCCGTTTTCCCTCTTCTACTTCTCCCCACTCCTCTTTCCCTTTGGTAATGACCGTACCATTGTCTGTGTCATAATAGATGTTCTATAGTCATTGTGTAATAGCATAATCAACAATTTTTACTTTCATTTTTTGAAGGTACATAAAATAATAGTGCATATTACAATTAATGCCATCTTACATTTGATGAAATATGCTGTGTAATTGAGGTATGAACCACACACACCTACCAACAAACTTAGCTAATGTCATTACTCATTAGCCAATCTTTCCAAAATCAACTTAGTTCATATTACTGGGCACCTTTGAGGGCACATGGAAGTATGATTCCAAAAAAGAATTTAGTTGCTAAGTGTTCCACAAAGAAATTCTTGCTTTCTTTTTTTTGGACATCTATTTTGGAATAATACATTCTTCTTTATATGAAACTATCTTGTTCCTTAGTTTCATCCAAGAGTGATTCCACTTAATTCCTGGATATACTGGTGTAGACAGACAGTTCATACCTATGACTAAATATATTTATTTAGTAGTCAGTTAGTTAAAAAAGAACTTATTGAATTTTCATGTATTATGTTATCTACTAGCGATAAAATAGTCAACAGAAGGTGGTATCTCTCTCATGGAACAGGTTATTTAACATTGTGATGCAGCAAAGGCTGCACTGGAATAAATAGAAGGAATTACACAGAAAAGCCCAAGTCATTAGAAAGAGGTTTCTGTAGATGGTGGTATCTGAGCTGAGACCTAAAGGGCAAGAAGACTTAGCCAAGTAATAAGAAGAAAGGAGAGAAGAGCATTCCCAGGAAAAGACACAGCATATTCAAAGACCCAAGATTCAAGCAACAAAAAGCAAACAAAAACAAAATCCCTGAAACAAAAACCAAAATCCAAAAACACGGTATATTCAAGGAACTAAATTTTGTTTAGAATGGCTGGAAACACATGACAGTGTCAAGTTTTCTAAATCAAGCCTTCTGTCTACAAGCATTTTATCTAATCTGAGTTAAACTCTGTGCTAAACGTGATAGAATCACAAACAAAGTTCAAGATGGAGTTTTATACCCAGAACTAGATAATAATACAACTTTAAAGTAGCTACCAAAGTCCTCTTGGTTGTCTCACAGATTTTTAAACTCATCACATTCCAAAAGAAATTTATTCTATTTACATCCCACCTGTGTCATCTTTCCTTTTTTCCCTTTCTTGGAGAATAATCTTACTCTGTCACCCAAGCTCCAGATCTCAAAATCATACCAATATGCTTGATAACTTCCCAAAATCTAAGACGTCACCAAGTCCTGTAGTTTTACTTTCTCACAACATTCTTTAAGTACGTCAATATCAGATAAAATGGACTTTAAAACAAAATTGTTCTTGAGGCAGAGAATATTATTTTTTTAAATTTTTTGTTTATTATAGATGTCCCTTTTTCTCCCCAATGACCCATTCCACCCCATCCCATCCCCCTCCCCAGTCCCTCTCCCCACTATTGTCTGTGTACTTGGGTTGTGCATATATGCATAAGAATATCATTTTATAATAAGAAACCAAAAAGGACTTAAAAAAAAAAAAATGGGCCAATATATGCACCTAAGAAGAAAGGCCCAAAATACATAAAGAGAAAAGTGACAGAACTGTAGAAAAAATAGACAGAGATACCTTGGAAAAGCTATAAATAAGGATGCCCTAATGGACATCTTTTATCTTTGTTGCTGTTCATATCACTCTCTTCTTAATATAGTTCCTTTTTTGGTGAGAACTCATTTCACATGGTTCATGTGAGAATAATGTGCCTTGCCATCTGCAAGGATGGGAATAATTAGGGTTCCATAGACTCTAGAGTTAACATACAATCCAAGATGAGCCAGTTATAGAACTTCATGGAAATTTATTGCCGTGCCACTCCACATTTTTATTTCATTTTTGCAAGATTTGTGAAGCCAGAATGGTAGGATCCATTATACCTAAAACTGAAAGAGAACATGCATACCGGATTAAGCCAAGCAGAAACAAATGGATTTCAAATAAAATGAAAGCTGATGCCTTGATAATATTATTTTAAAGTCCTGGATTGTTTCTGAATCTAAACTACTGGTACACTTTTTCATTACATGAGCATTCTATGCCTCTTTTACTGAAGCCTATTTGAGTCAGGATACTGTCACTTGCAACTCTAAGTGACAAAACAGCAAAACAGAGTTAACAATTACAATTCTGGTCACCAATTCCATTGTAGGGGAGGTGGGCATTCCCCTCACCAAGCAATTCATGTACAGCAGCTGGGTGTCCCACAATTTAACTCAATTCTGACACTGATTACCTGGAGATAGTGTCAGCTCTCACAGGTTAAGGGCTCAGTCCTAAAGACTGCCCCCTCCCCACACACCACTTCAGATACCAATGAAAAGAAACTTGTGTTTCTGACGGACCAATTATAGATCAAAAATTCCAACAACTCCCTCCTGGGGTTTGGTTAATTTGCTAGAGTGGCTCACAGAGCTCAGGACTCGCGTTTTACTCACTAGGTCATTAAGTTATTATAAAAGGCTACAACTCAGGAACAGCCAGATGGAAGAGATGCATGGAGCAAGTTATGTTGGAAGGGCTTGGAGCTTCCATGCTCTCTGAGTACCACTCTCTCTGCATCTCCACGTGCTCATCAATGGGGAAGCTCTCCAAGCCCTGTCCTTTTGTGTTTTAATGAAGGATTCTTTGCAAAGGCATCATTGATTAAATCATTTGCTCTTAGCAATTCATTCAACCTCCAGCACCTCTCCCCTTCCCAGAGGTCAGGAGGGTGGAATTGAAAGTTCAAATCTAATCACATGGTTGGTTCTCCTGCATATTAGCCCCTTCCTTAGGTGGGATCCAAAAATCACTTCATTAACGTAACAAAAGGCACTTTACTGCTCCCATCACTTAGAAAATTCCAAGGGTTTTAGGAGCTCTGTGCCAGAAATAGTGGGGGACCAAGTATGTATTTCTTTCCTTTTCTTTCTTTTTGTTTTTAATACTCACTGAAGGATATACTGAGAGAGAGAGAGAGAGAGAGAGAGAGAGAGAGAGAGAGAGAAATTTCAATAGGTTGCCTTTCCTAGGTCCCCTTTCCAGGGATCAAAACTGAAACCCAGGTATGTGCCCTGACCAGGAATCCAACTGCCAACCTTTTTGTGTACAGGACTACGCTCAGCCACCTGAGCCACTGCAGCCTGGCACTTATTTTTTTGTTGTTATTGTTAACTTTAATATACTACATAAAAGAATTAAATAAATTTTACAAGTAAATCGAGGATTAGAAGTTATGTATGTGATTCTATTTATTTATTTTTTTCACTTAAATAGCTTTCTGTTTATTACAACCAGAGATTATAGCTGCCAAATTATAAGTGAGAATATTATCATGTTCCAGAAAAGAGAGAGTTAAGGAAGAAAAGGAACAAATGGCCTCTCTATGACCATCAAATTGACTAGCTAACTCTCTTTTCAGATATTTTAAGATAATTATCTTTTTCTTCTTTTAAAAAATATCTTTATTGATTTCAGAGAGAGGAAAGGAGAGGGAGAGAGAGATAGAAACATCAATGATGAGAGAGTCATTGATCGAGCTCGCAACCCAGGCATGTGCCCTGACCGGGAATCAAACCCCGGTCGCCTGGATCCTAGGTCGATGCTCAGCCACTGAGCCACAACCGGCCGGGCAAGATAATTATCTTAATTCCCCAGAAATATAGTATTGTAAACAAATTTATTCATGAAAGTCATTGATAAAATAAAGCAAAATTTTGTTACTATAAATTATAATATCTCAATAATAAAAGTACATCAGTAATCCAAATGGTTGAAAACCATTTATGTATGACTAGTTATTGAGCAATGGTACACAGAGACAATATCTTTATTTTACACTAATATCTGTCTTCTAATATGGTTAGTCATATCTCCATTTTCTTCCTATGATTTTTGAGATGATCCCATAGTTTCTTAGTATTTTTAGATTATAAGAATATTGAAGTACATATACTTACTTTCAGGTAGTAAGAAAAATTCTAGGCAAGTTTAAATCAAAATTCTAGTCTCACATCTAATTTGTTTTGAGTGCCTTTTTTCCCCCATAGCTCAGGTCAGGCCCATGGCTCTAGTCTGCAATAGAAAATGAGCCATGATCTAAACTTTCAGGTATTTATTTATTTTTATCTATTTATGTATTTATTGCTGTTTCAAGCCTTTATTTAGCTTCTGTTTTTTGTAATTCTCTCTTGGCTAATGGTAAATGGCCCAGTGTGTTCTGCATTATAGCAGGCTTCTAATTGCTGCTCTCTCATGTATAACTTATTTTTTTTCTTTTAGTTCTTCAGCCAGCATCTCCAAACATTGTTCACTGAGGTTGTTCCAGATTATTGCTTCATGACATGGGTGATGTACTTTTCAGCTGACCTCGAATGACATCCTTTCAGCCTTTGTTCCCCAGGGATCCATTCTGTTAGGATCCCCTCAGCCTCAGTAGGCATTTTTTTAAGTGTGATCAGACCAAGACAGCTCAAGCTCACTTGGCCTAATGGAAATTCATGCCTGTTTTCAGGCCAGACTGTGGATAGTTTGTTCCCCAACCCACTCTCTCTTCCTTGTTTTTTCATAGAAGGCATTTGTAGCCAGCTATTTATCTTCTGATTTTTCCAGTTTGACAGCAGGCTTCAGTATCTATTTTTATGTACACTGTCAAACTTCAGGGGACACACATAAATTCCTTCTAAATGTCAAGTGCTCCCAAGGCCTCCCCCATCAAACTTTGATGCACTGACCAAAGCTAAACATTTCTGCATCTTGAAAGTGTCTGATTGGAGAGGATGATCTGGTTTCTCTTCTTTTGAAGACATTCAAAGTCTCTACAAAAGGCTCTCTTGGAGCCTCTCTTAGTTGGTTAAGTGGAGAGAATCCTCCTTCCCTTTCTTCATGTGTATTCCTCCCAGTAACAGCACTTGCTAATAGGAAGATAATTCTCTCCTTCCACAACTTTTGTTTCTCTTCAGGAACTCCTGTCTTTTGCTTATATAGAATGCATGGGAAAAGTGAGTGGGAGAAAAAAGTCTCAGTCTGATCACTTCTTAGCAAACCCTTGAGAGTATCTCTTTGGCTGCTCTTAAGAACATAGAGGCACTTATTAACAGTGGTAATATACCGTATGCTTATCATGGCAGACCATTGGAATGGATTCAGACCATGATATTGTAACAGTATTCTGGAAAGGCCTTGATGATCCAGGATTTAATCCTTTATTTGCTGGATCATCAGGAAATCAAGGGGGCTCCAGGGAAGAGGTTAGTGTAGTTGAGTGGTAGAGCTCAGGGAAGTGGTTATTTACCAACTGTCCTGAATTTCTATATCTTAACAACCAAGTGATTATCAGTCCTTCCATTAGTCTTGGGGTTATTAAGCTTGAGCTTAAGTCCCCAGATAATAAGAAAAGTCCGATTCCATATCTTGTTACATTTGAGCTAAGATGGAGTCAATTTCCACAAAATGTTTGATAAAATTAACACAACAGATTTAAGGAAGGAGCCTTGGAAGGAGGAACCAGTAAAGAAGCAGAGACATAAAAGGAGAGGAAAGTTCAATAGTGTGAAAACCAGGAAATATGAGTCATCTTAAAAGTAGGCCATTTATGGTAGAGAAGACAAGGAGACTGAAGGTGAAGGGAACATCCTTGGGTTTATTGATGATCTTCATAAGAAAAATCTTAGGAGGGTGGTGAAGTTGAAAGCTAGAGCAGGGAGATAAGAAAGGAAAGGAATGGAGCTGAGATAGAGAAAGTAGCAGAGGTAATAGCTCAAGTGTGAAGTGAAAGGATGGAAAAGTTGGGTGGCAGTAAGGACATGCAGAACAGGAAAGCTTGTGTAGAAATGTTTGGTGGTGGTTGTTGTTTTGAATAACTTAAACATGTTCAAAGGCAGAAGACTACGGGTTGGTAGAGAGTCAATACTGTGACTATGAAGCAGTCCCTCTGCATCTGGGAGGACTCTGTCAATAGCTCACACAGATGGAGGGATTGGCTTTGGAAAAATGGAAGTTCACCTCCCCTACAAGACTGGACGGTTGCATTTGAGTATTTACCAGGGTGTGAAAAAAGAGTGAGTGTGAACAAATGTAGTAGCTTAAGCCGGTAAACTCCCATCTTCTGTGTCAAGTAAAAGGCAAGAAGATTGCCAATAGTGGCAGGGTGAAAAGAAAAAAGAGGGAGGGTCTGGATTATTCAGAGAAGGGTGGGGGAGAATTTATAGAACCAAATCACCAGGCTACAAGATAGGATCTAGTTGGACACCAGGTTGTCGGTGGGGCTGGTGATTCTGAACAGACCTATATGTCCTGAGCCTGACAAAAAGGAATGGAGAGAGAGAAGGAGTGTTTGATCTGGGGAAAGGAGTGGACACAGCTCAGGGATTAGGCTACAGTGAGGAGGGGAGAGAACAGAGCTGAGTGTCTATAGGCCCAGGAGTGGAAGAGAACCCAGAGAACAGACAGGATGAAACATGAGGCTCTGAGTAAATGGTGGGATCTGTGTAAGTAAGAAGCAGGTGGTCTAAGAGGAGAGGGGGCTTGACGTGCTGGCCATTGTCCTCAAAAGGAAACAGGTTTCCTGGATGGTGACGCCTGGAAGGCCTGCTGAACTGTAACTGGTGTGGGAAATCAGGAGGGCATAAAACTCTTCATTGGTTTGACTTTCGATCTGAAATAAGTTTTAACAGTGCGAGATGATGAGGAAATAAAGAGCAGCTCTGGAACGGACAAGAGTGAAGCCACAGGGACAAATGCAAATATGTGTGTGTGCGCTGGCTTTTGAAAGCAAACATTTTGTTTTCAGCAAATAGCTTGCATTTTGTGCTTCCTTACTTTTTTTTTTTTTTAAGTACATACACAAAACAGCTTGTCACTGCTGGCTTCACAGAGAAGGAAGACAGGCCCTGGAGTGTTTTCCAGTACCCACCTCCCTAAGCTGGTTCTCACACGAGAAAGAAACTCAGTAACAAAAGGTGCCTGTGAAAGGTTCTTTTAGACTAAAATTTGGTGGAGATTAAAAGAGGGCAAAAGTTCAAATAAGAAGGAGCCACTGCCAAGTAAGCAGGAATCTTAGCCAAGGGGAAGGAAAAGGAGACACTGGTTCAAAATGCAAGTAACCATGGCGAGCCCACAGTTCAATGCTAGAATCTGGTTCAGAAGTAATATCACACAGAGCCGGGATTGTTTATTCAAAGCCGGCCATGAGAGAACAGTTGTCTCCAATGGGCACTCGCACAGCTTGGATTCAGAATTATAAGTGCATTTTTAAAAGTGTCCAGCACTTCTCCCTGACCCGTTTGGTATTAAGCAAAAAGAAAAGAAAGCACAAAGTTTATTCTCAGCGTCTTGTGGGTTTAGGACAGCTTTACATATGGAAAGGCATTCCGGCGTCAGCTGTTGAACGCGTTTCCTGCTTTTCTGCTGTCAGTTGCCATTGGAAACTCTGCCTGGCCGTGTGGTAACATCACCCATTTCCCAGGGTTCAGAAACCAACGCCCCACTACAGGGAAGCAAAGCGTTTCTTTCTTTTCAAGTACATGTTGTGCTTTGCCCTTGTTTCTCAGTGAGAAGGGCTTGCAAACAGCTACAGGGTTGTGAGAAGAAAGCCGTGGTATTGAAATAGGAGGCAAAGTTAAACCTGACAAATGTAACGAGAGGGCCTGCAATGACCAGAAACCCACCTTCGCCTTCCTGCCAGTCCTTGCAGCCTAGATTGTCCGTTTGCTGTCGTTACCTCGGCGTAGAGTGGAGCTAGAGGCATCTGTCCTTCCTGTGTGAACGGCACACATGGCTGTCCATACAGCAAGAGCTTTTAGAATGAAGACGGTCCCCGAGTCTCTGAGGTTTATGCAAAAGCTACTGTGTGCATTTTTCTGGGCGAATAGGTCCATAACTTTCTTCAGATTGTAAGAATGGCCCATGATCCAAACGCAATAAGAACCAATGAATTAAAGTGTCACCAAATGAAGTATACTGGCCATCCTCAGATATATGGAAAGAATGGAAACCAATGATGTTAATTATGAAAATGTAGTAATATGGACAGTGCGCTGAGAAAGCTTTCTCGCTGCTTAATGGATACAACATGGCCAAGAAGAGGAAATTTTCAAGAGGCAGTTGACTCTCTGCTTGAAGTTGAAAGTACTGGTGTTCCAGTCCTGTCAGACATGGGGATTATCTTCCATCTCTAAAAGAATGTGTCATGTCTGTATTCTTCTCTCTTTCAAATCCTGAGCCATCAGGGAGTCTGAGAGATGCAAGAGAATCTCTCTTGTCTGGAAGGGAAGAGATTTGTTTCAAAGCTCAACGTGATGGTTCCACAGACAAATTTAGTAGAAAAGAGAAGGGCAGCTTAATCATGGGTCTCTTCGGGGGAAGTAGACCAGCATCATGTTCCAGCACTTAAAACATATCTGCAGTCAGACTGCTTGGGTTTGAAATCTGGTCCATTAAGATATTATAACCACGTGCTAGTTACACCTCAGTGGAGTTATTATAATGCAGTTGAGCCTCATCTGTCAAACATTTAGTCTGCATGTTCATGTAGTGAGGTAGGTGTTGTAGGCGTACCAAGATGAATAAAACTTGTGTATAACTAAGTAAATAAATAAAGATGTGCTATGAGCAGTGACTTCATGGGAATTAGTAAGAAAGTATTAAGGGAATGTAGAGATAGGATCAATTTCCTGTTAGTTCTCTCAGCATTTTCCTGAGAACTCCCTGGTCTTGAACTCCAGTTGATATTTGTGATAAATTAGGAGGAAAATAGTAGCTTCAATAAGGCTCATGGGATAAAGACCAAGCTGGCCATTGTGGTCTGTTAGGACTCTACTCTCTGCACGGTTTAGACTAAAACACTGTCATCAACATGGTTTGGTGGTGAACAGCCCAGTTTCTGTAGCCAGACTGCCTAGATACAAGTCCCATTTTTCCCACTACCAGCTCTGTGACTTGGGGCATATTACTCAACCTCTCTGTTCTAGTTTCCTTAATATAGAAAATAAGAATAATAACAGTGCTTTCTAGCATTGCTATGAGGATTAAATAAGCAAATATTTCACACATACCAGAACAGTGTCTGGAATATAATATGCTCTATTTCTATATTTAATAAATGACTAAGTCATCTCTAAATGTCCCACACCAGACACATACTAATGGATAAATAAGATGATTAACAATCAATGGTTGAATGAATGAGTGAAAAGTAAATGATTTTGGAAAATGCCAGTAGGAGAGAAAATAGGAAGAAATTATTTGAAAAGAGCTAAGTTGATAGTTAAAATATTTTCAATTGCTGCTTCCCTGTGTAAAGATTTTCAGTGTTCCAACTCAATTAATATAAAGTCCAAATGTTATGGCATGGTATATTCATATGAGACCTGCATAAATCTCAGAGGCTCGGGGCCCCTCTTCATTCTAAAAGCTCTTGCTGTATTGACAGCCATGTATGTCATTCACACAGGAAGAATAGGATTTGTGGCAATAACGTGTAAACCCCAAATCTTAGTGGCTTAGAAAACAAAAGTGCATTTCTTTCTCTAGCAAAGTCTGATGAAAGGGTTCTTATCCATTTGATCACTGAGAAATTCAGGCTGTTTATCTTGAGGTGGTATCATCTCATATCATCATGATGGGAGAAGAGAAGAGCAGAAAAGGGAAATCAACTCTTAACTTTCATGATTCAGATGTGATAAATGTCATTCTGCGCAGTCTATCCCTTAAAACTACTCATATGTCCCCAGTACAGCTGATGGGGGAAGGCTGGGAAATGGGGTACACATGGAAATTCACACAGGGAGCAGCTCCCTCTGCCACACAGGGCACTCAAGACCCTCCAACTCTGATTGCAACTCCTCCCACCTTGTCTTTCAAATTAAATGAAGACTTGAGGTCTCATAACACTGGAAATCACTTGATGTATACAACAGAATCTCATCACAAGGAAGTCTGGTAGTGGCCCTGCAGACAGCCTCTCTGGACTCCTATTGGGCTCTGTGGGGGGAAACAAAGGAATATAGGGTGGGGCTCCGGCTCTCAAGGAGCCTACAACATAGTTAAGGAAATGTGAAAAGAGCATTAAGAGGTTAGGGCAGTATTGAATCAACTGCATCTGGGTGATAGAGATAAGATAGTTTGGTTTTATATAAAGAGCTCGAGATTTGAATCAGACAGCTCTTGGCCCCAAAGTCCACTACTTGTATTATCTTAAGGAAGCCACTTAACCTCTAATAGTGTATATGCCCTTATATATTGTTAGTGTATACACACACACGAATAACTCAATAAGTAGTAGCTATTATTGCTATTTTTATTTTTGTATAACAAAATATCCTTGATATGAAATAGATTTTTTTAAGGCATGTGATAAAATATTATTCCAGTTAGTTTTTTAAAACACCTGTTGAAATCAGACCCAAAGCAAAGCTAAATGTGTTACCCATCTATCTGAAAGAATTTCTTCTAGATATGGTCAGGTTCTAAGCCTAAACTTAGATATTTCCTGCTGCATTTCAGAGGAAAACATGACCACAAAACTGGCAAGATTGCAGTAGCAGTTGGTAAGGGTACCTGCAAAGGTGAATGGCCCTAGAGGTATGTCTAACTCAGCGGTCCACTGGTATCCCATAGTACCTGCAGGACCCCCTCAAAGCCACACAGTGGGGATTAAAGGCGTGAATGGGGAAGGAAAATAGGAAAGTCTCCAATGAACTTTCTATTTCAGCAAATGCCTCCCCAATTTCCAGTCTCTTCATCCTGGATTATGAGGGAAATTCCTTTTCCCAAGTCCATTGCTGAAGTTTTCCAAATCACAGTTTACTGAATTATTTAAAAACTTATCAAATGGGGGTTATTCTTTTCTTGGCCCTTTAGGTGATTCTGATTCCCAAAATCAATTTAGAATAGCACATGTATCATCTCTTTTGCCGAGCCCTGTCCATCACAGATCAGAGGCTGGCCCTGGGAAATTATGGAGGGTGTTGACAGATGTCCCATATATATCCTGATCTGTGAGAAAAGGGTCTGGGTGAGTGGAGCTCCCACTCTGTACCATCACACTATATTAATCGTCACAAACATCAGTGGACCCCTTTTTATTCTACAAACATTCTCTGCTATTATGAATAAGAATATCCTCTCACCATCTCTCTCAGAGCACAGAAGCAAATATAAAGAAAGAATCCTGTAATGTTAGCTGCACAAAGCTGTCCTGGGCTCTGTTCATCAGGGTAGCCAATTCTGCTGTAGAATTCTCCATAGGCACGAATGATAAAAGAGGGGGTTATTGCCCATCTGTTTGCCCTCTTGGCTTTTGTCCAGCCCTTATTGTCTCTTTCAAGCTGGACCCATCTGATTGCTTTAGTGACACGGGAAGGCATCACCAAACATGAGCACATTCCCAGGCTCTGGGAGCCTCTGGCCACACTGAGGAGGAGTGCCACAGGGACTCTGCCATAGAGCATTTCAGCAAACTGGGGCTGGAGTAAGATATTTAAGGTCAGGGCCATGACATCTGTGGCTGGGAAAGGGCCAACAAAGATCATTTTTATCTTCTGCTGCACACATGCAATCTATTCACCATCAGGCTTCAAGATCTTGACTGAGCAGCCAAGAAAGCAGAGAGAAGGCTTTCATCCCTGCTGTCAGGGTTGCTGTTTATGTTTTTTTGCCTTGTTGTTGTTTTTTTCCCTATGAGCTAATATAAAGCTTTTTCAGGCTTGGGCAAAAGTTTGTCAGGGCTTTTGTTTCAAGAAGACAAATTTGGATGGGAGTTGGGCAAGGAAAAAGAGAGACTGAAGAGGTATTGTTCCTGGCCTCCAGGTCGGAGAATTCATAGCCAATTTTTTTTAGGGAAATGGACTTGGTTTCCAAAGTTTACAAATTTAATCAGAAAATAAAATATAATTCACAATTCTCTCTAACCTATTCTCTTCCATTTGTGCAGAATTATACAGTTTATGAAGTAGAGACCGCTTAAACTAGAATCAAAACATTTTCATTGGTGAAAGTTGCCTTTTATTTATTTTGTGACTTTTTATGGACCCTATTATAGGATGGCAATTGAAGCTGTCCTTATGTGCTTCAACTCACACTCTTAGATCCGATAGGATGTATGACAGTAAGAGAACCACTTACCATCTCAGAGGCCCAGGATCAACTCTAGGCTTTGCAACTAACCAGGATATCTCCTTTACATCTCAGGGCTTGATTTTCCTCCCCTGTAAAATGATACAGTTGGACGAGATTGTTTCGAAAATCTCTTCTTGCTCTGGGACTCTCTTTTCCTTGAGGGTATTTGCTTCAAGTGGCATTTGCACTATGTATTAACAATTTCTCTGTATTGATTTTGTGGCTACTCTATTCAATGGAAACTTGCTTATCTTTGTCTTCACAAGTGTAATGAAGGCTGAAATGGAGAAGGTGACATGACCTTCACCCCTTAAAGGCACATTATCCTGAGCAACGTCTGGGCTGTGCTTTTAATCTATTCTTGATTATGTCTCTTCTTTGACTAAGGACACTGTAATAAGAAATTTAGAGAGAAGATGCCTATTATGTTTCCACACTCCCCTACTTTCATTTAAAAAACCCACTGCTATCATGCACTTGTTTTATAATTTCCCGTTAATCTCTGTGACACGGCGTGATTGGGACTTCAGAACACTTTGGAGAGGCGCATTGTCTCCCAGCGCTTTTGTACAGTGAATTGCATTTTGCTGCTATCCACTTTCAAGGTTGCTGAAGCACACTCATAATGGGTTATCGTGATCCCAGAGAAAAGCATCCCCGCAACACCAGACTACACACCCAAGCTTTCCTTACAGGCATCTGATTTTATTCTTCAGACTCAAAGGACTGGCTTTGACCTGTACCTGTTCAGGGTCTAAGGGAAAAACATAATGAACTATTAAGATCTAGCCTCAGAATTCAGCTCCGGTGAGCTGGGTAGTGATACTACTTTTGCATTAACATTTCCAAGGACAAAGGGAAGGGGTGGTAACTGACATCTATGAAATCCCTTTGCTTATATATTCCAGATGCCATATTAGGTACATTAGGGACAGTATCGACTTTTTCTTAACCAGTCCTTCTGCAATTTCTCAGCGATCTTTGAGGTAGGGGGAATTATGGCCAAGCTACGGATTTTGGACATTACTGAATGCGGCACAACCAAGAAACACAGGAGCTCGACTTACACCCAGGTCTGTTTGTTTACCAAACCCATACGGTGGGTTTGTGGCTGCTGCTTCCTGGTTTGTTTTTTTCCTTTGAAACTGTTCACTCTGGGTACATGATCAGTTTCTCTCTTCCATATTTAATAGGTTTGGCTTCATTTTCTATCATGCACTCTTCAGACAACTGTGTTAGGTTTTGATGTTCCCCTGCTTGCCATTCCACCAGGAGGACCCAAGTCCTGCAAATATTTTTAGACCTGGCACAAGGTCTTTGCTAAGCCAACCATAAAGGAGCCGGTGATTCATGAGTCTGAAAGTCCTTCCCTGATATAGAATCGTCTGTTCGCCTTGCCATTTTCGTCAAATAAGGGAATGCAGTTCACAGGGTTGAAGAACATAGGAAAGTATCAAAAAGAGTCGCTGCTGGGGAAGCCTCGTGAGCATTTCAATCAGTTTAAGAAATGTAATTTTTTAAAATCTTCAGGAAGGAGGTGAGATTTCAGGACTTTTTTTCCATCACGCAGCTGTATGTATGTATAAAAACTGAAAATAGAGATTGTGGAAAACTGCAAGTAACCTAGACTCTATGAAAATGTCTCGCAAATGTTAGGTAGAGGCAACTAAAGGCAGACTACAAGCTGCACACAGGCTGGAAACAATGAAGGTCACATCCAAGTCATTTTACCAGATTTGAACCTCAGCACCAACCTAAACCCTCACCAATCCCTATGGCTGGGTGCCCCGGGGCAGGGGAAGTGGGAGAAACTTAGATTTGCCTAAGGAAGCATCCTTGGTTTATGCCATCAGATACTGAGATTTAACCTTCCTTTTACTCTTTGTTCAATTAATAGATACTTTAGTTGTAAGACAGGGAGTCCTGAGAAATACCTCCCTTCCAGAAATAAACAATTTTTAATAAGATCTCATGTTTCCAGGAACAAGAAATTCTTTGCAGGGTTTTTATCATGTTATGTTCAAGTGCTGGAGCACTTTTCAGGACCCTGTAGCTTTTTGTCATCACTTGTCACACCTCAGACCAGTGACTTTTTCTTATCTGAAGTCATTTTAAAGGTCCACTATTTGGAAGTCTTTCTTGTGAATTTAATACATTTTATTTTTCTTCTTAGCAGAACTCTAGTTGTATATCTGGGTTGTGTAGAATGGAATTACTGGCATTCACATTCAAGTAATTACCCAAATGAAATGCTCACTTCTTGCTGTTTCTCTTGGAGTAGGTAATAATAAATTGACCCCCCCCCCCCAAAAAAAAAGATATAAAGGAAAATGCCAGATCTGCTTAAATCCAAATTCCTGTTGTTACTTTGATACTGGAATACTCTGTTCTTTGTGCTAAGAACAAGAAATCCTAATCTTCAAAATATTTTGAAGGTAGTTTTATTGACAAAGTATCTCATAGCTCACATATGAGAATCAAAAGCCTGCTCAGAATTAAATGAATAGCAGCTCATCCTTTGTTTTACCATGTGCAAGTTCAGGTAGAAAGACAACTTACCTTAGTAGCTCTGAACCCTGACTACACATTAGAACCCTCTTGGGGTGGGTTTGAGACCTACCATTGCCCAGGTGCTCCCTGCACCCAAGGTTTTGGTTTGTTTTTTTTGGGGTGGGGTCCATGCTTTTTATTTCTAAAAGCTTCCCAGGTGAGTGTAATGTGAAGCTAGGCTTGAGCAGCACTGCAACTTCCAGCAACTCTCTCAACTGAGTACAAGACAGACATGGGAGCCGGACGAGGGAGGGAATGGGGAGGCAAGGACTGGGAATGGTGACTGGGTTTGAGCTCACCAACAATTAGTGGAAACTATTATTATTTTCCCTTTTTCCTCCATGGTAGTGATGTAGCATAGCAGAAACATCCTGACTTTGACATTGACCACGGGGCCATATTTCTGATGGCAGGGCCATCCCAATATTTCAGATTTAAAGCCTCAGAGGCAAGCTCATGAGAGTTGTAGCTTTAATGTTATTTTATTTTTTGTATTAGTACATGGGATGAAAGTGAGGTCAATTTCAAGCTGTCTAGAGCTGCGATTCAGAAATAAAAAATAAAGAATATATATATTTTTTATTCCCACCCCCTCTTTCCTCCGACTTATAGCTTGCCATCATCATTCCACAGCACCCACCATGGCCCACAATTGTAAATAGCTCCACTTTTGTTCTTTTTTTTTTTTTTTTTTTTAAATATCTATCACCCCCCTTCACCCTCCTAATACTTCAATATGCTCATCCTGGTTAAGAAAGTGGCTGTGTTTCTTAGCCTGTCTTGGACCCGTAATGCTGCTCTCCTGCCAGAGGCTTCTTCTTCAACCCCAGTTCTGTCTGCTCTCTTGCCCTTTACTCCTGCAAATTCACAGGACTATTTCTCCACTGTTTTCTCCTACTCAAGGCTTCTGGCCCAGTTGATACATTTTCTCATATAATTCTGAGCAAATTTCCTGGAGAAACTGGTGTTCCTGTCTACAAGTGTGGGTCCCTGGAGAATGAGGGACTCTAAAACAAAACATGTTTGGAAGATCAAATTCTGACCCCACCTCAGGCAAAATATTAATGAAGTGGGAATGATAATGTCTGCTTAAAAGTTGTTCTGGAGATTACAATGAAATAATACATTCCAAGTAGCTGGCATACATTGTCGCATTCCAGCTTTTGACATCTGTCTCCTCCTTGTTCTCTAAGGGCAAGGAACTGTGACATGGATCTCATCCAGACTGTTAGCAATATTTAAGATCTCAGGTTTGGAACATATGGGATGTATTCCTATAATTAAAAAAATGAGAGAGGGAGAGAGAGAGGGAGAGGGTATAAGGCTTTTCTTACTTTCTTTAAATAAATAACTCAGGAATCTTATAATTTTTACCTATATTCATATAATTTATTACTGGCAATATATTGGGGCTCCTGAATTTGGAAATAGGGACTCTCACAGTAGACTGTGGGGCTGCATTTATGTTGGTAAAATCTGGATTGTATTAGGAATATTAACATTCGTTTCGTGAAAGCTCTGCCCCTCCCCATAGACTTTTTTTTTTTTGAGCAGTTGTAGTTTCACAGCAAAATTGAGTGGAGCATACAGAGAGTTCCCATTTAGCCCCAGTCCCCACACACACGTGCATAGGCTCCCTCACTATCCATATCTTGCATCATAGAGATATACTTGTTACAATTGATGAACCTACACTGACACATCCAAAGTCCATGCGTTACATCATCAGAGTTCCTCCATCATGTTGGACATTCTATGGGTTTTGGCAAATGTAAAACGACATGTATCTGCCATTATCGTATCATACAAAGTAATTTTACTACCCACCAAATCCTGTGTGCTCCACATATTCGTTCCTCCCTTCCAATAATCCCTGGCAAGGACGGAAACTTTTACTCTGCAGCTTTGCCTTTTCCAGAATCATAGAAGATGTAGCCTTTTCAGATTGGCTCCTTTCACTTAGTAAGATGCACTTGAGATTCCTTCATGTGTTTTCATGGTTTGATAGCCCATTTCTTTTTAGCTCTGAATAATATTCCATTTCTGGATATACTATGTTTTATTTATCCATTCACGTACTGAAGGACGTTATAGTTGTTTCCATGTTTTGGCACTTTTCAAAAAAGCTGCTATAAATTTCTGTGTGCAGGTTTTTGTTTGGACATAAGCTTTCGATTCATTTGGGCAAATACCAACGAGCACAATTGCTGGATCATAAAACTCCATTTTTTTTGGTGTCAGAATTCACTTTTACTGCCATTTACAGCATGATAGATTAAATCTACTTTAGAATCAAAACAGAACTTTCAATCAGATAGACGTAACACTCAATTAGGATGCTGCACAAAACAGTTGGTTAGAACAATATGGAAATCTCAATTCCAGACACTTTTGGTGTATTGAATAGTATGCCTCATGCTTTCAGTGAAGACATTTATTGTTCTGTATCTCGTGTGTCATGATTTTCAAGTGGCACGCCCCAGCCTATGTCCTACCAATGCTATGTCTGCTTAAACTCCGCTCTAAATATGAGTGACCTGAGCCCTGGCTGGTGTGGCTCAGGTGGTTGAGCGTAGTCCTGGGCATCAAAAGGTCACCAGTTTGATCCCCGGTCAGGTCACATGCCCAGGTTGCAGTTTGGTCCCTGGGGTACAGGAGACAACCAATCAGTGTTTCTCTCTGACACTGATGTTTTTCTCTCTCTTTCTCTCCCCTCTCTCTAAAAAAAAATCAATAAAAAGAAAAAAATAAGAATAAAAAAATGTCATCGGTCTGAGCATATCTACTGAACTCGTAGGATGAGTTTGACAGATATGTATTTAGAGGGGGAGATGGGGCTAAGCATTCTTGCTTTGGGAAAGGAGGCTCCTAGGTGAATGAGCTTATGTATATATAGGAGAGGAGGAGCGACTTTGAAAACAGCATGATCGCTCTCACAGATGTGTCCTATGACCTATATCCCATCCTCCTAGATCAATATCTAGGGCAATGGAAAGCATAAACTATATATTAAAGCTGAAATTATTATTTTTTTTACTAAAAATTTATACAAAGTAGAAGGCATTCACATGGTAAATACTCAAGGGTGTTCAGGTAAACACAGTAACAAATATGTTTAATTCAAACCCAAATTAGTGTAGAAACTGCATGCCTGATGGTCTCATTTTCTCTGTTTGAGCATGTACCTTGAGAGGCAATACTCTGTGTGATGCAAGATGCTTTTAACATTGTCTATCACATACTAGATGATTAAAGAATATTATTGAATGAATGATGAATGACTGCTATGTGAACAATATTGTTCAGTAGGTAAATCTCCACTTGTTAACCTTCTTAGGCATTTCTTGTCCTTAAGAAACCTTGTATATAAGACTAGTGTGGAATACATGTTATCTAGAAAAAAATTAAAGAGGGAAGATAAGAGGAAAAGGTAAGGAAGGGACCTAGAAAATTATAAGGACGAAAAAAAATTGCTAACTCTATTTTCACCCTCAATGCTATATTCCTACAATAAAATATTTTTTGTTCAGTAGTAGAGTTTATTTAAGCCCACTAAGCCCAGTATGAGGCATCAGAAGGTGGGAAACAACAACAGTTGGGCATTGAGAGTATTTATTTTCTCCACAAATGGAAAAACACAGACACAATTGCTAGAAACTTAGAGCAGTAACTCAGGATGCATAAAAGGTTCATAAAGAAGCACAGGTGACCGTGACAAGCTTCAGGTGGGTGGTGTGTAATTTTGCTCCTTGCAGTGGAGGCGCAAACAAGAAGAAGGCATCAGCTTCATCTTGTAAGGTTCACAAAAGCTAAATCAGTCACTACTTGGTTCAAAGGAATGGGTTAATTTTCTATTCATTGTATCTGCAGGCCTGATGCATTGTTTATGATTTATTTTTGTTTGCTCAGCTTGTTCCAGGTTGTATCACCTGGAATTCTCTTCACTTGATCAGTTTACAGTTCTGTCCAATGAGCAGAACTCATTCTCTTCTTTTTAAAGAAAAGCATACCTGTACCTACTGAGTGCACCTCACTCTAGGCAGAGAGGGTTCCCCTCTTCTTGTGAAAATGTTCTCACAGGACACCATCCTCTTTGCTTAACACAACAGTATATTCACAACATGAATCTTTGTAGAAGACGAGTTTGTGCTGGTAAATGTTTAACAACTGGATCTAAGGTAGAGGGGGACTCTGATTTCCAGCATTTGCTAATTTCTGTGGTGTACATACACCCCCCGTGACCTATTTCATGTTGCCAATGTGAGGCCACTGAACCCAGAAGTGGAAAGAGATGTACACAATCAACTCTCAGGAGCCAGTACAAGCCAGCTCCAGACACCATTACATGTGGTAGTCAATCACCTCCAAGGTCCTTCTTGAAACCCACTTTCAAATGACAAGGTTTATCTTAAGACTGTAGACCTAGTAAGTACCTCTCCCTGCTGGCTTTCCTCCCTATAGAATCCCCACTGGAGTTAATATATATATGCTAAACTTTCCAGCAACCCGCTCTCTGCTCCTGCTATTGAAAATCACCATCCTGGGAATACAAACCCGTCCGATGCCATTTCTTCTAATTCTCTACTTCGCCTTTAGCTCTGGCCATTTCTCTCCACTCCACTGCTCCCTCTCCTTCTAGTAGTCCACAAATATTTCCCAGGAGCTCCTGTTTTATTATGAACTGTCCTTCGTTTTGGTTTTTTTGGTCACCAATTTCCCCAGGATTACCTAAATCTGAAAGTAGTCTGTCTCTCCTGATCCTGGTGTGTGTATGAAGACAGTGGTACATTTAAAATAAATGACATTTGTGTTCTTTACCTTATAAGGTGAAGAAGAGAAAGGATCAGAGAAGTCCTTTCTCCCTGCTGCCTTTTCTTGGCTGCTGTTCCATTAATATTTCTAAAAACAAACTTATCTCCTTTAGTACCTCTTTTTTTCAATATTATTTCTCTCTATCTTTGTTGCTTTCATCTGCTGACTTCCAGGAAAGGCACCAAACTTTCCTGATGACTTAAGCACCAGCTCCACAAATTTTTTCTCTCCCTTTTCCTTGTCACTATGAATGTCAACAGCCACTTACTTTTTGTAAGCACATTTCTGGCTTATCACCCTCATCTATGATTTATTCTAGTGAAAATGTAGTGCCTGTTTTTCTCATAGACACATTTTATTTGCTCTTATCTCAGTAGATATGGTGGTTAGCCTCCATTTGGCCACTACCCCAATCCATTTTCTACCTCAAGCTGTCTGTCAGATGACCTTTTCTCCATGGCCCCAGTCTTCAGTGACTCCTAGAACACTCTTTTCTGGTTGTGACTTCTCACTGTTATGTGTCCATGGGCCCCTATAAATGGTCAATAAAGTCTTTCCAGATCTCCACCACACTGTGCCTTATGCTTCCTACAAGGATCCCCACTCCCGCAGGACCACAACTAATACCAGCTATTTCATCTGGAATTGACCCTTCAGCATTTTCTCCATTGGAAAATCTTTTCTGAAGGTCCAGATCAAATGCCACTTACTATATAAAATAATACTCCCATGTATTTCCCAACAGATAGATACAGAAAGTAGTATCATCTCTCTCAGAATTCTCAAGGCATTTATCTACAACTCTTTTAATAAGTGTACATAATTAAGCAAAATAAAAAACTCATATCTCTGTCAGATTTGAGGGTAGAATTTGTTTGCTTCCTTAAGTACTTCAGTGTTTTTCAAAAAGTACCCCTCAAATATCTGCTGAATGAACAAGTTTTTATGTTATCATCTTTCATTTCTCTACCCCTTATATTTTGCCCACCTCATCTTAACTACTAATAAGCATGCCTTTAAGAGTTGACTTTACTCTGCACTTTCTTTTTTCCTCTCTCTGTCTCACTAACTACATTCCAATTCTGTAGTTAAATAATCACTTTTATCAAGTGGAGTCCTAAGTTTCTTACATTTTTCTTTTGAATTGTCACAGTTGCATTTTTAACTGCCAATTTATCATCGCCATATGTCGGCATCACTACCTTAACCTCCCAATATCCCAAATTGATAAAATGATCTTGTCCTTAAAAACAGCTTTTTGGCCTTATTTCCACACTTCTGAAAGTCATCTGTATCCCCCTGTTAACACCAAATCAGGAACTGAGAATCATCTTAAAATGCAGTCTCTCCTACTTCTTTATCCTACCTCTGCAAATTCCCTTGCATGACAAAAATATTTTCTATAAGTACTTCAATCGCCATAATTTATTCCCCCATTTATTTTTGCCCAAATTATTACCACATACTAAAAAGAGTTTTCATGTTTTCTTCATTACAATATATAGAGCTAGGCTATTTGAGAGCTAAAATAAGTATCAGAAGCCAAGTTCACCACCTTTATTTTACAGAAAGAGCAATGGGATCAAGAGGGGTCAAAAGACTCAATCTCACGCATCTGGGTAGTGTGGAAGAGCTAGAATGAGAGCCTGTCTCATGACACCTACTGTGGCATTTTTTCCAGCATCATGGTTTTCAACCTCTGTCCTTCCAGGCTAGTGTTCACCCTCGTTGACCTATTCACATCATGCTCTTCCTTATTAACTACTCAAGGCTTTCTATTGTCCATTAGGTAAGTCACTCTGGCATCCAGTTACCTACACTGCAGCTCCACACTGTAATTTTAACTTTTCTCCCCCACTGCCTCCTGTGTGTAAAATTATATGTTTAGTGTATAGCTTGTTCATTTCCAACTACATTCTGTGCTTTTCCACCTCTGTTTATACCTTTATCCCCTTTCCTGGTCAGCATTGAATTACACAATCAATGCCATGTTCTCCATTGCACTTCTTAATATTCTCTTAACTGGGTGTACTATCTCCCTTCTTTAATGCTCCTTAACACTTCGTCTATGATTTGTTGTTGAAAGTAATAATCCTTTGTAGAAAGATCA
The DNA here is from genome assembly GCF_054644295.1 of Miniopterus natalensis. Classification (NCBI taxonomy): domain Eukaryota; kingdom Metazoa; phylum Chordata; class Mammalia; order Chiroptera; family Miniopteridae; genus Miniopterus; species Miniopterus natalensis. Next base: position 64,521,404 of record NC_142089.1, on the reverse strand, counting down.
TAGCATATTTGCCTCTCTTTCCATTTTCCCATCTCTACTTGTTCATCTGTATGTGTGTCATACCATCAGGTCAAGTACTTTGTATAAAGCGAACACTCAGTCAGTATTTACAAATTTTAAATTTTATGATAGTCCAAGCTGTTGAACATGTTTCACATACCTGATTATTTATTTTAATACATTAGTATTTTTGCTTTAAAATATTAAGATGCATATCTCACAAATACAGTAACATATAGTGTTGAGTCTGAGGGATGGTGGTACCATGAAATTGCGGTACAGAATCTCCCTCCTTCAATAGACAGAAGGAAGAATGAAACAACATTGCCAAAATTTTTCCAGCAGCAGAAAAAAATAAGGATTAGTTTTAAACTTCAAAAAGTGATAACTAGTGAAAGAACAGAAGAAGATCATGGTATAATGGTCAGTTTGACAACCCAGCTCCTAGATTGGAAAGCGGCACTGAGGATATAGAAAGCTAAAAAAGTCCTGAGAATACTCCTGAATACTCTGATTTGACAAGGAGTGGGCTAAGGAGATGAGTAGATATGCCTGGGAAAATCTAGATCAAACATTGCACAAATAGTCTACAAACCACATCTGGACCTTGGCAAAAGCAGGAAAAGCCCTTGCTTCTACTGCTCCAGCATATAGTGCTAAGTTGGGGCAATAAGCCAAAGTTCAAAAGAGCTGAATGCATGCCAAGCTGAGTGGAATGGAGTCTAACAAAGGCCATCTGGTGGGATCTCAGCAATAAGAGAGAAGCTGGGACCTCAGCAAAGACGGCAGTCAACCTCAGCTATGCTTTCCCGTTCCCTTCATCCTGCTCTCTGTGCCCTCTAGTTCAGAAGGGAAGATAAATGACTCCACATAAGATGGGAATGATGTTAAAGTGAAATCACACAAACTATTTCAGAGAAAAAATAAGGTCTGAACAAGGTGGAGGGATGAAATAAATACTTTGAGAACTATGAAAATATATAACAGTTCCTCTACCGAACCAAACTATACAAGTGAAGAAAGGCATTGATTTCAAAAAGTAACACAAGTAGTCCATTTTGAAAGAATACTTCTGAATGCTCTCTGATTTTACAAGGAGTGGGCTAAAGGGATGAGTAGATATGCCTGGGAAAATCTAGATCAAACATTGCACAAATAGTCTACAAACCACAACTGGACCTTGGCAAAAGCAGGAAAGGCCCAAGAAACAAAGACAAAAGAAAAAAAAACAAAAAACCCTAAGCCTAGCCAGTGTGGTTCAGTGGTTGAGCAACGACCTACGATCCAGGAGATCACAGTTTGATTCCCTGTCAGGGCACATGCCCGGGTTGCGGGCTCGATCCCCAGTAGGGGGCATGCAGGAGGCAGCCGATCAATGACTTTCTCATCATGGATGTTTTTCTCTCTCTCTCGTCCTCTCCCTTCCTCTCTCTGAAATCAATAAAGATATATTAAGAAGACAAAAAAGAAAAAAACCCTAAGATAAAAATAAAAACAGTACAATGAAAATAAATAAACTAGAAGCAGCAAGAAACAGAAAATTGTCATGAAGATGAGGCTTTATTTAGTTATAGTGAATAAAAAGTAGGGACAACAAGTTTAAAATAATTAGAAAGACAATAGGTATGGAAACTATAGTCTATCTACCCTAAAGGTGGTTGGATATTATTCAAGTAGAGACACCAACAAGTAGGATAGGAAATAGTCAGAGGTATAATACAGGAAAATTACCGACAGTAAATGAATGGCTGATTCTTCCAGTCAATAGGGTACATCGTATACCAAGAAAAGTTGACACAGAGCTAGCAATATAAAACTACATTTAGTTATTACCCTGGCCAGCATGGCTCAGTGGTTAGAGTGTGGCCTGGGGACCAAAGGGTCTCAGGTTCAGTTCTCAGTCAAGGGCACATAGCTGGGTTGCAGGTTGGTTCCCCGGCTCCAGTCTGGGTAAGTAGGAGAGGCAACCAATCAGTGTGTCTTTCTCACATCAATGTTTCTCTCTCTCTTTCCCTCCTCTCTCCCTCCCTTCCACTCTCTCTAAAAAAAAAAAAAAAAAAAATCAATGAAAAAATATCCTCGGGTGAAGATTAATAACAGCAACAACCAAATACATTTAGTTATTGAGCAGAGCATTTTTCAAGTTTCTAGAAAGAAAAAGCAAGTTACATACATGTGGGAAAGTCTGACTGACCTCAAAATAAACACACAATTTCAGAAACAGTGTAATGAAATTTCCATAATATCGAGTCAATTTGCTCTTCAGATATAAAAACAACAGAAAAACATTTCCATACATGAAATAACAGGTTCAATGAAACTTTTGAAATTAAATGCAACCTATGGAGATGTGAATCAAAATAAAAGATGCTGAAATTAAGAAACTATGATAATAGAGCAGGGACTTGAACACTTAATTTATTTACTTATGCCTCTAAGATACAGTAACTGGGTAATTATTATTACACAAGATATATCATAAACCATTCAAAATTAAATGATAAAAACAACAAAATCAGAGGCATGGAGGTTATTAATTACCTCATTTTTCATAGAAGTAAATTAATGATGATGACTAAAATTAAAATATGTAAATTAAATAAATTCATGCTACCTACAATTTATTGATGGCTTTCATATTTTTTTATTAAACTTAGAGGAATCTTTTAGTATCTATTACCTCATATGATGAAAAGAGTGAAGTTCTACAAGCTTACATTTACCTCAGTTGCTTTTTATGTCACTAAATTCATATAATGTTAAAATTACTAGCCAATATTTTTAAATAACACTTATTCAAGGATTCTATTTTGAAATTATTTTTGCCCTTTTCTCTCTCATCTACATACTTTTGTCTCCATTGGTCTATATTTTCATTTCAATATATGTAGGGAGATTATTTAAATAATATATATGAAATATAATTCCTCTTCCTAACCTTTTCTGATGTGATTATGATCATTATTAATGCTCGACCAGTAGCAGATGACATATATTGAGGGAGTATACACTAAGCACTGAGCTACAAACACTTTTATGTGTATCATCTCATTGAAAAATCAACCTAATCTTATGTAGTAGATACTATAATCACGTTTATTGTACAAATGAGAAAGCTGGGGTTGAGTGACTCTAAAGGACTTGTCTATGCCCACACAGCTGGTTGGTGGTGAAGATGTGATTCCATCTTTATCTGTTGAACTCCCAAGTTTATGTCTTTGCCAAGTGTTGTAATTTTTCATTTGAAAATTGCTAAGGATCCTGGATTCTCATGTTATGCTCCTACGGCAATCTGCTTTCGTAGGTGCTCGAAATATATGTCCAGAAACAAAGCCAGTTAGAGCCTTAGTCCCCAACCCCAATAAAATATCTGGAGCTGTATCTCGATTCCCTTTTCCCTTCTTCCTGAGCCCACCCACTAAATGCTCCCAAGCTGGAGAAGTGGGAGCCTAGAAGGAAAGACCGCTCAAGAGCAAGAACATCAGAAGTTCATAGTGTCTCTTCTGTTCTTCGTTCCCCCTTTTTTGCTCTGCTTTTTTGATTACTTTATTTAACATGTCTCATTATTAAAGATATTCTCTAACACACTAAATAAAGAGCAAGACAGAGTTTGACCTTAAGATGGAGATTTTCAAAAAATTTTTATTTTGGCAGAATAACCATGAAGTATGTTAAGCACAAAAATGCTAACATTAAATGATTGATGACTTTCTGCAAACTGTCTGTTTCAGGGATCGTGAGACTCCATTTGATTAGATGATGAAGAAAGAAAACTTCTAGGACTAAAAGAAATGGAAGCAATTTTATCCAAAAATGAGGATTCCAGACAGTTACCCAACATTTCATGCATGTCCATGGTTCTGGAAGGGTGGAATAGACTTTTTAAATTTGTCTGGAACTGATGGCATAATGAAAATACTGACTATATAATTAATAATACTTTAAAATGGGGAAAAAATAGGTTTCTGTTAACGTATAGCTTGAGAGAAACCCAGAGAAGCATGGCATTCATCTGTGTAGAACGTTCACGCGAGAGCTGAAAACAGGCTACTTTACCTTTATGATTAATAAGGACAATATTTCTAAAACACCACTTTCCCCCCCAAAAGTGACATAACAAAGAAAGAAGTAAGAGAGAAAGAAAAACAAGGCAGAAGAGAAAAGTTAGGCTACTCTTGAGAAATCAAAGTTTATTGAACAAAACGTCAGAAACCATGCTAAGTAAAGAAAAAAGAAATGAGTTCAATAAATCAGAAAGGAAATATCGCTGTTAATGAAGAGAAGCGTACAAACAAAACCTCTCCTGCGCAAAATAATGAATCCCCCACTATCCCATATTTCAAGTGAACCGCAAGAGAATGACAGGGGAAAATGATAGTAACCCTCGCAGCTGAAATAACTCTTGAAGGAACAAAGTCTTCTCTTTCTCCATGTTACATTTGCTTATGGTGCTCCTCTTGGAATTCAGCAGCTTTTGGAAAGAAGATATTTGCAAACACTGACCCAGCCTTTCCCTGAGTTACACTGTCTCCCTTTACAGTTCTTCTCCTATGTTATTGAGCAAACCCCTGGATTCCACTCTCATCACCTTTTTATTCACAAATGCAGTACAGTGCACCCACCTGCAGCTTCCAGAAGCTCACACATAATATCACCCATCAGCACCCATCTTCAAAAGCACATCTCGGTTAGTGGGGGCTGATTTACAGTAAGATGTGGTAATGCACTCATCTCTAGTACCACTTCCCTGACGATTTTCAAAGACATATTTACATGCGATTAGCAGTCTGATTAGCATCAGTGGAAGGATCAGCAGCCGCTTCCTATATACTCCCCCACCCCCACCTCATTTCTGTGACATGTTTCTAGTATTTGAGTTATGAACCCATTCGTAAGTTAGCCTCAAATAGGAAATTATGGGTTTCTTTTTTAAAATTTTTTTCCCCTTTTTTCCAATGGGCTAAAGCCAGCAGGGAATCTTCATTAAAATTCCCCATGAGGCCCATTTGTTTGCCATTTTCCTTCCCCCAACTCCCACATCCCTCCCTTCCTGCTGTGGACTCTCAGAGCAAAGGAATGACCCGTGGAAATTTCACTGCCACGTTGAGGTGCACAGTCCAGGGAAACACTTCAAACTGCTCCTGTCTGTCAAATAAAGATGACAAATATTTACCGTCTCTGGACACCCTTCCCGGTACTTTCCTATTCACAATTTTATTTTATTCTGTATTTTAAGAAACTAGACTTCTTTCCTCTTGAACAGGTGCAAATACTGCTGACATTTATAACACTCCTTGAAGACAAGGGCTGAGAGAGGATCTAGGCTGGCGTGATGTTGGCTCTTACCGGAGACTAATATTTTTTGAGGTGGTTGTTATTTGTTGTTTGCTGTCACATCCCCCCTCTCCATCCCAATGAGACATAACCATGCCGGAGTCATACTTCATATTCATCTATAGGAACATCTGGCCCATGTCTAACATTTAATTTCCACACCATTAGAGTCAAACAATACGTGTACATCAGTAGATAATGTAATGCATTATCACGCAAGGCAGAGAGTAGCAATTTATTAGCCTAATTTAAAATAGCCTTCAGCAAAAAATAGTGCATCTTAATTCAGAGTTCTGAATGGAATGACATGTTTTCCAGTGAAATGCAAGAATATATACTCAGAGATGCTTTGGAAAAACTTTCCTGCATACATTATCTTCTGCATTATTCAAGGATGAAATATCAATTCTGGTTTTTATGTTCTAAACCAATTTCATCTATAATAACAGGAAAAGAGATAACAGCCTTAGGAGAAGAGGAAGGAAGAAATCCCTTGGAACACAAGTAGACCCCACATCTTTATTTCTTAGAAATCACAACTTTCATGGGTAGGTTACTCAGAGTACATACTTTGCATATACTTAAAAGCCACAGAAAATTGCTTGCATTGAATGTAGCATGAATTTTGCTTCTATTTCTTCTTTTTAAGACATTTTATTGTATTTTAGATTTATAGACAAAGGAGTCTGTAGTTGTCTTACTTTGTCTTTGTGGGAGAATATTATAATTTTTATAAGGATTTAAGTGATATAATCTTAGAAGTAACTTAAATTATGCAGGCTGCATAAATCATTGGTATATTAAAACAGCCATATTCAAATATCTTCTCAGTTCTTACTAAAGAAAAGCAAACCAGTGTCTAGTTTCTTGCCACAAATACTTGATGTGGAAAGATGTGCAGTACTTGTTAACATTGATAGAAAATATTTCCAATCCCCTAAATATTAGAAATAATAGTATGTACTTATAACATGTATATGGCATGCCATAAATTCTAAATTCTGCCGAACAGCTAACCAAGTCATAGTCATGAGGGACACCGCATATGACAATACAATCTCAAAAGAGATGGGCAAAATTTCTCATCTTGGCGTCCTCAGGCGCTGCTTAATCTGCTCCTGAACTTTCTTTCACTGGTGACAGGCAAGGCCCACGGCCGGTCCCTGTGATGAATGCATATATCCTACATGAGTTTACAGATTAATGAGGGGAGTAAGAAAAGCACACATATAATGAGAGTAAACAATACGAAGTGCTAAAGCCATAAGAAAACTGGAAGAAGTGTTTTGGGAGAGAGGGATTATTTCTGGTTCTGAGTCAAAGAAAGGCTTTAAAAGAGTTTGCTTAAGCTGATCAATGACTCTCATCATTGATGTTTCTATCTCTCTCTCCCTCTCCCTTCCTCTCTCCGAAATTAATAAAAAAAAATATATATATATATGTATATATATACATATATATATATATATATATATATATATATATATTTAAAAGAAGCATTTAAAAAAAATTTGCTTACAGGTTGGCATATCCTGGAAATGCTCTGTGGCACAGCCCGGCAGGCAAGATTCGACCCTTTAAGAGAGTTAATGAGACAGTAAGCCCATCGTGGTGTGCCAGAATTAATACGGACCACCCTGCTCCCCCCCATATCCCCATATAGGATTCACCAGTTAGGTGGAAATGTTGCTCCTGTTCAGCTGTCGAGGGCTTCTGCTTGAAGCGCATACTCCGACTGATATTGTGTGCTCTCCATCCCGCTCTTCCTTGCTGTCGGACCAGTGTGGTTGGGTACTGCTCCCACCCGCCCTGTGCCCAGCGTGGCACAGATGCGGGGAACACCCAGGTTAGTGGGATGTTTCGCTCTGATCCCTGACTGAACTAACTCCCGGGAACCTGGACACCTCACTGTGAGAATTTCCAAAACCCGTTGCCCTTCACAGTCTTCGAATCAGTCTTTGGCTCCCATTACTTCACTGTACCTCAGAAGGTTTGAATTTATCATGAATCTAGGAAATTCATCCACAACCTGGAACACCTATTCACATGTGCCTTATTCCACACCCAAACCTTGACACAGGCAGATATGCAAACTAGGTCCCCCACTCTTCCAAAGTGCTCTGAGGCTGGGTGTGCACAGTAACACTGGGTTTCATCTTTCAGTCACATATTATAATACGTGTAGTATAGTAAAACGATTTAAATACAAGAGTAGAATTTTGAAAGTTAAAATCCACCTTCCCAATGTTGATTCCCCAGCCTTGGCCTTGTTTTCCACAGATACTCATATGTAAATGTTTCTAATTTTAGTTCTTGTGGTGATTGGCACTATAAGTAGTAGGCTTTCGATTGCTTATACAGACTTTATTCTAGAAAGAAGAGGAATGTTGTTCACCTACTAAAGTCTTCCCCTTGCTTCATTTCAACATATGTTATTACTTTTCAATTCTTCAAGTGATTAAATTCATAATTTTAAATGACATTGGTTCTTTAACTTCAAAATTATCTCTACTATGTAAGGTTTGTTATTTGCTTGATAAATATTTATTAACTACATTGATCAAATGCTCTGATAGATTCTGACAATAAAATGATGTGTAAAACAGACATAAACCCTGTCATCACTGAAATTGCTAATGAAAAAGGCAAAAATCAATTAATAATAACACAAACAAACGGCAGTGACAAGTGCTGCCAAGAAGTTCACAAAGATATGAGAGTTTATGTTAAGGAGGTCAGAGATAGCTTCTCAGAAGAGGTTACCTTGATAAGAGATCTGAAAAAATGAGTAGGATTTAATTATGTTGAAAATGGTAATGAGAGAATTCCAGGCAGAGGGACAGCTCATGCAAAGGTCCTGTGGCAGAAAGGCCATCATCAGTGTAACAGGAAAGAAGCCAGTGGGACTCAGATGGAGAGAGCTGGGAAGAGCCAAGAGGTAAGACAGGAAAGATAAATATGGGCTGGCCTTGCAGAGGTTCTCAGGCTTTATTAAGAGATTTTGCCTTTATCCTAAGAGCAAGGGGAAGACTTACTGGTTTTTAAGCAGAGGCCATTCGTGATCAGAATAGTTTGAAAACTTTACCCTGACTATAGTATGGTGAAGATGAATTAATGAACTGGAGTATTATTATTTTCTCCACCGAATTTTTACTCCTGTCTTGACTTTGCTTTTAAAGTTTCCAAGATTTCTGTTATTTTCTTTTACTTTATTGCTCTACAGGAGGCTTTGATGTTTTCCCTATAGGTTTAATGTTAATGTTAAAAACCCTAAAAATATATCCTACCCTATGACCCTGCAATCCCACTTGTAGGCATTTGCCAGTACATAAATGAGTACACGCAGCTACCAAAATACTGTGACGAGGGTTCACAGCAGCTTTTTTCATAATATCCAAAAACCAGAAAGAACTCAAACGTCTGAAAGATTGGCTAAGTCATGGTGTATAAATGAAGTGATATATTAAATATTACTCAGCAGTGAAAAGAGAATGCACTACTGGCAAATGTAAGGGTAAAAATGACTCACAGCAAAAGAATCCAGGCACAAAATAATACACACCACAGAGTTACATTTAGATGAAGTTCAAGAACTGACAAAATAGCAAGTGGCAGTGGAAGGCGGAATGGTGGTTACCATTTGGGGGTGAGGGAGGGGCGTGACTGGTAAGAGGCATTTATGCGACTTCTGGGGGACTGGAATAGTTTTTTAATCTGGATAGTTCTTACTTGGGTGTATACATCTTTAAAAATTCATCAAAAGTTATAAAGCTTAGTGAACTTGGCGCTCATTAGTCTATATATATCCTTTTTCAATAGAAATGTAAAAAAGAAAAACAACAAGCAGCATTTATGACACTATGATATTGCAAATACTCCAGACCCAAGTGACACATTTGGCACGTATTCATATGTACCCTTCTAAAGAGACTGCTCTGAGAGTGAAGGTCAAATTGATTTTTTTTATTTTATATTCTGTAATTTTCTCAAAATCATGCCTGCCATATGGACAGTGTACTTTCAAATTCCTTGCATGTCAGAAAATGTCTTCATTTCACTGTCCCATTTGTTTGGCTCTAAGTCATTTTCCTTCAGAACACTGAAGGAACTGGTCCATTGTTTTCAATGGATATCATGTTGTTAATCTAAAGTCTAAAGTCAACTTGATTTTTATAACTTTCCTTTGAAAGTTTTAAGGGGCTTTCCTTTACACTTGGAGTTCTAAAATTTTACCATAATGCCGTAGCTGTTGTATCAGATTTCTATCGCTGCTTAACACATTACCATCTACTTAGCAGTTTAAAACCACTTGCTTATATCATAGTTTCTGTAGGTCACAAGTCTGAAAAAGACTTAGAGAAATCCTGCTCTGGGCTCACAAGGTTAAAACCAGGGTGTTTACTAGCTGCTTTCTCATGTGGAGACTGGACTAGGCAAGGATTTGCTCCCATGGCCCCTCAGGTTATGGACAGGGTTTATTTTCTCAAAGCTGCAGAACTCATGGCAGCTTGCTTCTTCAAAAGCAGCAACGGCCCAGCTGGCCTGGCTCAGGGGTTGAGCGTCGACCTAGGATCCAGGAGATCACTGTTGGATTCCCAGTCAGGGCACATACCCGGGTTGTGGCCTCCATCCCCAGTCGGGGGCGTGCAGGAGGTAGCTGATCAATAATGATTCTCTCATCATTGATGTTTCTCTCTCTCTCTCTTTTTCCCTTCTTCTCTCTGAAATCAATAAAGACATATTAAAAAAAAAAAAAAAAAGCAGTAACAGAAGAGACAGTTGTCCTTCCAGTCTCTGAGCACAAGGAAGTTCTAGGCTCTCTTTTAAAGGGCTCACTTGATTAGGTCAAGTGAGACTGATTAGGGACCTTAATTACATCAGCCAAATCCCTTCATTTTTACCATATAAAGTGACTCAAAGCAACCTACAGATTCAACACAATCCTTATTAAAATACCAATGGCATATTTCACAGATCTAGAACAAATACTCCAAAAATTTATATGGAACCAAAAGACACCCTGAATAGCCACAGCAATCTTGAGAAAGAAGAACAAAGTAGGAGAGATCACAATACCGAATATCAAATTATTCTACAAAGCCATTGTAAGAGAAACAGCCTGGTACTGGCACCAGAACAAGCATATAGATCAGTGGGACAGAACAGAGAACCCAGAAATAGACCCAAGCCATTACACTCAATTAATATCTGACAAAGGAGGCAAGAACATACAATGGAGTAAAGACAATCTCTTCAAAAAATGATGCTGGGAAAATTGGACAAGTACATGCGAAAAAATGAAACTAGACCACCAACTTACAACAGACACAAGAATAAACTCAAAATGAATAAAAGGCTGAAGTGTGTCATGAAACCATAAATACCCTAGAAGAAAATATAGGCAGCAAAATCTCAAGCATCTCACGTAGCAATATGTTTGCAGACACATCTCCTAGGGCAAGGGAAACAAAGGGAAGTATAAACAAGTGGGACTACATCAAAATAAAAAGCTTCTGCACAGCAAAAGAAACCATCAACAAAATAAAAAGGGAGTCAACTGTATGGGAGAACATATTTGCCAATGACACATCTGATAAGGGGTTAATTTCCAAAATATATAAAGAACTCAGACAACTTAACAAAAGGAAGACAAACAACACAATTTAAAAATGGGCAAAGGACCTAAATAGAGCCTTCTCCAAAGAGGACATACAGATGGCCAAGAGACATATGAAAAAACGCTCAAAGTCACTAATCATCAGAGAGATGCAGATTAAAACCACAATGAGGTTTCACTTCACACCTGTCAGAATGGCTCCATCAACAAATCAACAAACAACAAGTGCTGGCGAGGGTGTGGAGAAAGGGGAGCCCTCGTGCACTGCTGGTGGGAATGCAGACTGGGGCAGCCACTATGGAAAACAGTATGGAGGGTCCTCAAAATATTAAAAATGGAGCTGCCCTTTGACCCAGTGATCCCACTTCTAGGAATATATCTTAAGAATCCCAATCAGAAACGTCAATCAGAAAGAATATATGCACCCCTAGGTTCATAGCAGTGCAATTTCAATAGCTAAGATCTGGAAATAACCCATGTGCCCATCAGTAGCTGAGTGGATAAAAAGCTGTGGTGCCTTTACGCCATGGAGTACTATGCAGCTGGCAAAAAGAAGGATCTTGTATCTTGTGAGGCACTATGGAGGAGCCTGGAAAGTATTATGTTAATGAAATAAGCCAGTCAGAGAAAGACAAGTGTCACATGATCTCACTTATATGTGGAATCTAATGAACAAAATAAACTGACCAACAAAATAGATCCAGAGACATGGAAGCATGGAACAGACTGACGAATCTCTGAGGGAAGGGGCTGAAGTGGGCAGGAAGTGATTAACCAAAGAACTATATGCATATGTGCATAACCCAGGGACACAGACAATAGTGAGGTGGAGGGGGTAAATGGGAAAAATGGGACATCTGTAATACTTTGAACAAAAAAGAAAAATTAAAATTTAAAAAAATAAAGTGACCTGGTGTGAGACTAACATCTCCCATAGTCTTAGGCCCTTTCCCATACTCAAAGGGAGATTATATAAGGCATGGTCCTCAAGGCCTGGGAATCTTGTGAGCGACTTTAAACTTCTACCTACCACAGATTTTTAAATTTTTTCATTTTTATTCTTTTTGATACTCACATTCATATTCTCAAAATTCTGCATAAACTGAGCTCAAAATATTCGTTGAATAAACAATTAATGCAGCTACTTCGTGGCCCCTTTTAAATTTGATGATATAAGTCTTTCTTCTGCTCAGAGTAATTTGCCTGTTATATCTTTAACGATACATTTTTCTTTCTTTCTGAACACTTTACTTAATGTATTTTTAAGAAATATTACCCATGCCTCAATATTTTCTCTCATATTTTTTATCTCTTTGTCATTTTGCTTTATATTCTTAGACATAAGTGCATGGAGGGATAAATGCCTATGAATTTTTCACTCCACCAACTTTACTAACTTGTGCCCGAGTTATCCAGTTATCCTATCCAATATTTTATTTTGACAACCATATGCATCATTTCCAAGAACTGTTTGTAGTTCTTTTGTCCTGTTCAATTCTGGATAAGATAGTTTCTCAAATCTCTCTAATACTAAAATAATAAATTTTAAGTTCTCTTTCCAGAATCAGTTATGTACTCTTTTTTATAAGTCTCTTTTGTTGATTTGATAAACCCCTTGCTGCAGCTTTTACTCGATGTCCCGTGACCTTCGGTATCCACTCGTATTTGTTGGTGAACCGCGAAGTAGTTTGGGTGTCGAGGAGGGTGCCCGCCTTTGATTCGAGCTCTAACGCGCTGTGCTCTTTCCCATCTGCCTGCCGTGGCTCACACTGTTCCTGGACCTGCCTCTGTGAGGCCTTCTCGGTCTCAGCTTTCACAAACACCTCCCATCTCTTAAGGCAAGAGCCGGATTAGAACATAATATTAGCTGAACATCTGTTAGCAGGCTACTGGGATGGTTTTCCTCAGCATCTCTGTGATCTGTTTTCCCATTAGCCTCCCCTGAAAGAGTGGGCAAGGTGTGCACTGTGGCGTGGCTGACTTTAGTTGTACTTTAAATGAAGGCAGGCAGTTAGTTGAGGAGTCGGTCCATACCAATGACTCTGGGGACACGCTATTATTTCCCCCTCTTGGTCAATTCTGTCTTTCTTTTAAAACGTCTTGTCTGTTGGTTGGTATACATTAGTTTTTGCTCTACTTCTTTATGTATCAGCACCTACACCATGGTCCCTAATTTGTTTCTGGCAGAGTAGTTTAGTTTATTAAATGGCAGCTTTCTGGGTGTATTCATGGGATGGACATGACTGTAAATTATGCTGTAGGGGTGGAAGAGCGACTATGGGCACCAAGACTTCACAGGCCCAGTTGTTTAAGAGACAGTATGTTGATTAATTCCTTGATAACCGCCACACAGCCCGCTTCTGCTCAGATGTCTTGACAACTTTGAGCATGGAGCCTTTCCCTTCTCTGCCAGAAAGAAGGGTTCCCATGTCCATCGCAGCTTTCTGTGCGTTATCTGGCTCTCTTTTGATGGTGCATCCATCATTGTGATTCCCGCTCCTTTCCATCTTTCAGGTGGATGCTCAATCATAAAATGCTTTATTGATGGGGATGACACTTGAAGCAAAGCAAGATTTATTATATCATTGTCCCTTTAATCAATATTTGAATATCTAGTTTGCAAACCCTAGTAGGTATCGAGGAAGATCAAAAGAAGAAAAAAAGTCTCTTCATCCCAGGACCTTAGAATCTAGTAGTTTTTACGTAATAGTGAAGGAGTAAGGACATTCAAAGGCAGGAAGAGCACATGATAAAAGATTCAGAAGCAAAGCTATGAACTGACCACGTCAGAACAGACTGGCATGTACGTGATGAATTAGGGGCCACACCAATGAGGGACTCGCAGGGCCTCATTTCTAAGCTGCAGGTGGGGGTGAAGTTGCTAAACCTGAGGGGCTACTAGCGCAAGGGGATACTGTCCCACAGTGATGGAGCTAATGCTGAAATGGATGAGATGGAGCTTCCGGCCCTTCCCAGGTGCTGCCTTGGGCATCTCTAAGCTATTCCATATCACCCACGGAGTATTAGTTTTCTATTGCTGTGCAATAAATTGCTATAAACCCAGTATCTTAAGAAAACACAAATTTATTACATCACAGTTTCCATAGGTCAGGAGTCTGGGCACAAAATGGCTAGTGTCTCAGCTCAGGGTCTCATAAGTCTGAAATGAAGGTGTCAGACAGATTTCTCGTTTGACGTTTCTGGGGGAAAATTCACTTCCAAGCTTATTCTTCTTGGCATAATTCAGTTTCTTGCAGTTATAGGACCAAGGTTCCTTTTGCTTTGCTGGCTGTTAGCTGGGGCCACTCTCGGCTCCTAGAGACCACCCACATTCCTTGCCATGTGGCCTCCTCCGTATTGAAGTCAAATTCTCTCATGCTTCATATCCTTAACCTTATTTGTCTACATCTTCTAGACCTAAATTTAAAGAGTTCATGTGATTAAGTCAGACCTACTAAAATAATTTACCTTTCAGTGAACTCACAGTCAACTAAGTAGCAACCAAAATTATATTTGCAAAATTGCTTTTGCCATATAACTTAATAGGAGAGATGTTGTATCAAATTCTGGGGCTACTCTCACAGTTAAGAGGAGGAAATTAAACCTGGATGTGGACTCTTGGGGATCATCTGAGGATTCCGCCTATTACATTATGTATCAGAAACTACTAATGGCACCACTAGTAACAAGGTAAAAATACATATCAAACGTCTACTTTTCCTTTCTTGTCCCCTTTCTGCATTCATACATACCCTCATTAATTTTACCTATGCATAGTCAAACTCCTCTGAAAAGTCCTGGCCCATATGACCTGCGCACTGAAAGGTCATGGGTTCAATTTCCGGTCAAGGACACATACCTGGTTGCAGGTTCAATCGTGCGTTTAGAAGGCAACCAATTGATGTATCTCTCTCACATCGATGTTATTCTCTCTCTCTCTCTCTCTCTCTCCCTCCCTTCTGCTCTCTCTAAAAAAAGAAAAATTAATGGAAAAATATCCTTGGGTGAGGATTACAATAACAAAACTCCTCTAAAAAGAGATAAGTAGGAAACTATTATGGGTAGAGAACTTTGCCTTTAGAATTTGTATTGAGGTCTATTTTTCTAGGCTCAATGCATGCAATATAGAGACTTAGGAAAGTAAATCCTTTATTTTTTCCTATTATTAACCTGAGGATCAATTAGAAACCTCTGATTCTCCCACTCAGAAAAGGGAAATGAGTCAAATTTACATTTATAAAACGTCTACTATAAGCTAGGTGCTATGCTTTACATATTTCTATAAAAGTTCACTTATATCATTCTTCCAAAATCTCTGAGTATTATTATCCTCATTTTATGAATGAGAGACCAAGGAGGGGAAATTCCTTGCTCAAGACCACATAAGTGAAGTGAAGAAGGTAGGACTTTAATTAGGCTGAGGGCTTTTACAGGAGTTAGTGAAAGCAAGTAAAAAAGACAAACCCTTTCTATTAGCAGATGTGAGACAGTCATGAGGATGCTCAGGTTGCTTTACCTAGTGTCATAACAAAGCTGTGCTGACTTGCAAGACAAGTGTCTAAACATCTAAATTTGTCTCTAGGGCTTGACCTACTAAGCCACTCATGGCACAGGGCAAATTCTCTCTCTCATTTACCCACGGACCATAGGTCAATGTCACAGTTGGGGACTGGAACCTGAGGATCTGCAATGATGCATAAAGTGGTGTGGGGTCAATTTCATTGCTCTTTTCCTAGTCAAGGAGGCTGGAGTAACAATATGAGATAATGCCAGAGATCCTAAACCCTGATAGAGGGGATATTGTTGTCATGGCAACTGCCTTAGCCCATTTAGGCTGCTATAACAAAATACCACAGGCTGAGTGGCTTATAAACAAGAGAAATTTATTTCTTACAGTCCTGGAGGCTGAAGTCCAAAATCAGAGAGCCATTACTGGTAAGGGCTCTCTTCTGGGTCAGACTTCTCACTATGTGCTCACATAGTGGAAGAGGCTAGAGAGCTTCTTGGGGTCTCTCTTATAAGAGCACTAATTCCAGTGAAGGGGGCTCCACTCTCCTAATTGAAGCACCTCTTAAAGGCCCCACCCCTTACCCTCATTAGGCATTAGGATTTTGTATATGAATTTTGGGGGGACATAAACATTCAGACCATAGCAGCAACATTCTGGGTATATTTTTAATTTATTGATCTCCTTACTTGAAAAAAAAAAGATGTACAGTGGTTTATATAGATACAAAAAATATGGTAAGATAACATAAATAATAAAGTAACTAACACTTACTGAATTCTTATTACTCATTAGGTACTATGTAATTTCCTCAAAATAGTGTATTATAAATGAGAACAAGGAATGTTAAGGAGGGAAAGAATTCACCTGAAGTTAACTAATGAGTAATGGATGCAGGACTGAAACCTACGGCTATATGCTCCCAATAGCCGTGATAAATAAGAAAAGAAAATAAGAGTATAGGCATTATTTGGTGTCAGAGGTAAAATATACACTATAAGTTACTGTGTACTCGTTTGGGGCAGAACACAAATTGGACTTTAAACGTTCTATCAGATGGTGAAAAGAAAGAAATGTGATTAATCTCTATGGCCATCTATTTCTAGGACAAACTCAATTACTCAACTATTCTTGATAGTGGCATCAGGGAGAACATTTTTACTTAAAGTCTTTGTGGAGAAGACCTTGAATAATTATATGTATATACAAGCAAATATTGCTGAACATTTTAATCTAGGTCATGTACTTTACATGCATTTTATTCTTAATATTTATAATAAGCCTGTGGTTTCAGTGCTATTGTTATCCTCACTTGACACATAGCCAAACTGAGACAAGATACTGACCAACACACCCAAGGTCACAGAGCTCGTAAGTGGTAATGTCGAGATGTAAACTCAGGTGGTCAGATGCAACTTGTAATCATTTTGCTAGGCTGCCTCTAATGACCAATTTATTACCAGCCTTACAGTAGTTTCATGGTGCTGTTTTTTATAGCATCATTAAATATAAGCATCACTCCAAAGTACATGGCAGTAAAAAAAAAATTTTTTTTTAATTGAGAGACAACAAGAATGTAGACAGAGAAGTAGACAGCTGAGTCCAAAGGTCGATTTTAGAGCATGAGTTCTTAACATGGGCAATATCATCCACAAGGGGTAATGACTGGGCCTTGGTAGGCAGAAACCTCGCAGATATTACAATGGTCACAACCTTCCAAACAGCCATAGCACATACACATAAACGATATATTTCTGGTATTCAACTTTGCCAGGGAGGCAACAGGGGGCAGGAAGATGCCTTAAAATAGCTCTGTAAGGGGAAATTTTTTAAAAAATTGAGAAATAATGGTTTAGATAAATAAATGTACTGCATGTTTTTCAGATTTCTTTCATGATATTATTTCTCCCACTTGTGGATTTAATAGCTATGAAGCATCAGTACATTCCAGAGTGTCTACTCTGACTGAGTACAATTAGCCTGTTACCAATTGAATGTACATACCTTTGCCCAAACAGATATCTTTGCAGGGATACAGTTGACATTTCATGTGAAAACTGATTTGCCTAACAAAGCTAGTCAGGACCCAAATGCCACTTCTGCTAGAAAGTGATGGAGTCTGTAAACCATGCTAAAATACTGCTTATCATGGGTTAAAATTATTTTATATCACATAAACACATAGGTAGTCAAAGGTCCACAATCTAGTCCAAATGCTATGGCAAAACAATGTTAGTCTAAAAGTTTCTTGCCTCATGGGGGGAAAAGCATCCTCATTTTGTTAAAGAACTACTATGTACTTTTGAGCAGTGCTAGCCTTTCTCCCTTTTTATGTGCTTTGAAAAAGTTTTACTTGTTTTTAGGACATCGACCAAGGTAATGGCTTCCAATCAGAATAATTAAATTATAGCCCTCTTTCTGGCAAGAATCAGGTTACAACTTCGGTAGTCTATTAAAACCACCCTCAAAAGGATGCAGAGGTGAATTAATGCAACTTCCTGCTAACTGGTCTTGGATTTTACCCTATTTACAAACTAATAAATAAGCCTGCTACTGCTTTATGAATACTGCTGAAAGACACAAGACTCCCGGGTCTTTATTACTTACAATGAAGCAAGCAGCATAAGCTCCAGCATGTTTGCATCCTTTCCCCTAGACCCCCATGTCCCACAGTGGTGACGCAGACAGCCCAGATTGATGTTACACCTGCAATGGCTTTGCCTTACAGCCAAGGAGCACTGAGACTGGGAACCTACCATTTTATAGCAAACAATAAGCAAGCCTGCTCTTTGTCTCAGCAGGGGGGCATTATCTCATCCCTCAAGGTCACTCAATGTAAACACAACACTGAAAAATGGCCAGGTAAAGAGCAATTAGGGCCTTGAATTCATTGCGTACTCAGCAAGACAGTAGAAGCAACAGAGACCCAAGGAAAAGTCTGTATATCTCGCACCTGGAGTTCTTCGTTTCCTTTGTTCAATAGGATGTGCTTCTTCTAAGGATACTGGAGGCACATTTCATTCTTATACTTAATTCCTTGTTCTAATTCTTTAATTTCTCTGGTTTTTCTGTGAGTTAGGCAGAGAAACACTCTGCAAAGAGTAAGCTGTCATAATTAACCACTTTGCTCTGGTATTTATTCATTGCCTAAATACAAACTAAATTATTCACCTTATAAAAAGATGCTAGCAAATTAAGAAAGAAATAATCAACTATATTTGAGTTGCATCAAAATTTAAAGCACTGAGAGATTGGATAGAATCATATTTTCAGATGAATTTTGGTAATATTGTAAAGAAGATCTCTAAATGCATGGGAAGTTGGACAAGTTAAATTCTACACTCTCAACTTTGTGCTTCTTTGATATTGTGAAGGGTCAACACCAAGTATAAACTTACAGAGTCATTTCTATGTGTCTTTATCTATCCCGTCTTTTGGAAAATAATAATGTTACTCAATAGTTAGTATTTGTTGATAGCAGGTTAATATTATTGGAATGTTTTTTTATCATATCACAATGCCCTCTCTTCCATAAGTAGGACAAGTTGTAAGAGCCCTATTTTCCCACAGAGCACTAACAATTCTTATATACTCTATTTTAGTTTTAAAGAGATTTACTAATATACTAAGCATAAAAAAGTAGCAAAATAACCAGAAAGAATTATTTCTCTAAGAAGCAGTTGGGTGGAGAGGGAGCAGCAATAGATTTTATTGGACCTCATACAACATCTTTGCACTAAGGCATAGATATTTTACAAGGTGTGTGTTTGAGTTAGAAAGGAAAATAGGACTCTTGGATCCCAGAATGTCTGTTTAAACTAAAATATGTGAGCTTGTTGCTTAAGATGTATTTTAACACAACACTCTTTGTGGCTCTGGTGTTTCTAGAATAATTGCTTCTGGTGAAATCAGATGATCAAATACTGGGGTCTTATTCCATTTTGAGTTTTATAGACATAGCCTTATATAGAAGTTTGCTTTTGTTCTTCTCACCTTTGAAATTTTGTATTTTTTTCTTGATTTTACAACTATGTTGAGCTCTTGTTTAAAAATCACCTGTGGTCAACAACCCAAAGATTTCAGTTCCAAGGCACATCGGACTATGAAACAGGTAAAACACTTGAGTCCCTTAGAATAATTGAAAAAATAAAGATAAAGAGAAGGTACTTAAGTTAAAGTTGCCTTAAGGCTCCAGAAAATTATGGGTTGGTAGGTTTTATAAGACTACTTACTATTTAGAGAGAGAGAGAGAGGCAGGGAGGGAGGGAGCGGGCAGTTACCATAGCAACATCACATCTAGTGGTGCTTATGCTACTTCTGAGATACAAAGCACCTTCTTCCAGGGACACGTTGACCAATACAGCCTGTTGTGGGAAGTTTTATGTTTACCATTAGGCTTGCAGAGAGAAAAAGTATTTCAGTATATGAGGAACACATACACATACAATCTTAATGTGCATTATTCATTTATTATAAAGCAGTCTTAACTCATTTTCTTTCTTCTCCAGTATTGTAAAAGATCACATTATTTTGCTGAACTTTAAGAAAAATAAAATCCATTTAAAAATAATAAATAGTTCTATTGATATATGGACATAAAGTTATTTTTAATTCTTCTTTGAGAGTCACTAAATTTATATAACTTTCTATTGGAGTAACACTTTGACTTTGTGACCATCAATACAGAAATTCAGAGGTTAACTGTGCTTGAGTAAATTATGTTTTAATTCCTCTCCAGAAAAACATGTTAAATTCCTGTTTGTTTTTTAAAAAAACTCTTATTTAAATAAAAAACACTTAAGAAAGTAAAAATATTTGGGCTGAATGGTAGAGAATAGAGCCCACTATTAATCTCATGAAATAGTTACTTAACTATTAAAAAATATGACTACAAAACCAAACAAACACATTATTTTCATGTAGACGAAAATACCTTCTCTACATCTTCATCAGATGAATTTAAGAAACTGAATGGGTCTCAACTCTAAATTTTTGTTAAACAATTGGCAAAAATATATCAGTAAATATAGTCTTTTTAAATGGCATTTTTAGGTAGCCTGTAGTAAAGAGATTTATTCAAGGGCTATTTTTCCTATTGCACAAACATTTGGAGTGAGACTCAAACCCAGTTGTCAAAATCAGAATGTACCTAAGATGAAGCTGTGGTTATATACTATTTACCTTTCTTGTTCTATATAAATGACTATATTTGACTATTTGCCATTTACATCTTTCCTACTTGTGAAAACAGAAGATAATATGGTTGCTGCATGGATCTTAGGATGTTCCTAATGTAACTTGGTTTCTGACTCAAAAATTTAATATTGTTCAGAATTCAATATAGACAGTGTTCAATTCAAAAATTGTATTTGAACTCCAAGTTTGTTGGAAAGTACATTTTTTGTTACTTGGATCACAGAACACATTTTCATACAGAAACAATGTGATGCATTCAGTTTAGGCTCCCTAGAAGGCTCATTAAGCTTATTTGATCTAGGATATAACACAACTGCTTTAGACTTGCAATAAAATATAATTGGCTGTACTATATATGAAATCAAAACATAAAGCTGAAGAATAGATCATTTTTATTACAATGCTAATACTTGAGAAATTAGATTTTACTTCAGCAAAATAATAGATTAATAAGAACTTTTTGGAGCTTTGGAGGAATTTTCAGAATCCTTTCAAAAATGTATTTATTCAGTAATTACTTAGGGAGCACACAGTCTGAGCCAGGTATTGTTCTAGGGACTATAGAAGTAAACAAAATTGATAAGTATCCTAAAACTTTATTACAAAGGCAGAAATAAAAAATAAACAAGTAAACAATAATGAAAACAAAAAATAATTTTGCATTGCCATAATGTTGCAAAATCCATGAACTATACGGTGTGACAGAGAATGGTCACTTAAGACGGGGTCACTTAGCACAGATACAGCAGAGACTGTTGAACAAATGATTGTTTAACTGATGCTTGAAAGATGAAATGGAAGAGCTAAGCAATAAGAATTATAAAGACAAGGAATAATAATGTAAATGACCAGAAGCGAAAGGAGGCCAGTGTGGCTGGTGCAAGGGAGGGGGAGAATGGTTTGGAATAATAACCAGATCAAGCAGGGCTCTATAGACCATGGTATTTTATTCTGAGAGCAAAATAGAAACGGCTAAAGTTAAGATAAAAAAGCTCTTCAGCAAGGCGGTAATGTTATCAGACTACAAGACCACTTCTTGCTAACAGACCATTAATGGTCAGGCCCTGTACTCATGAAAAAAAATATATAGTACTTGGATTACTTTTTGATTTATTTACTGCTTTCAAGCTATGTCCCTTAGTCTTAGGTGCCATTCGCAATCTTTACATTTATAAAATGTTAATGGTGAAGCCATGGGAGGAATGGGCTGAGTGATATTAAGAAGCTCTTACAGTAATTCAAGAATGATGTTATGGCATGTTAGGGCCCAGGGGTAGCAGTGGGGGTAGAGAGGTAGGAGGGTTCGATATATATTTCTTAGGTTACCAGGAAGGGTAGAAACTGAAGATGACTGTGGATTTATTATTTTAGCAAGTAGGTGCATGTTATTGTCTTTTATAATAACTGAGGATTTGAGACGAGGGCGAGTTTAGGGAGATGGGGTGGACAGGACAAACATTCTGTCTTGGGAATAGTAATTACTAGATGGCTATTAGACTTTCTAGTGCAGATGTCTGATAGGCACTTGGAGAAATTAGTGTGCAGCTTAGTAGAGAATTGGCATGTTTTGTTTCAGCCAGAATTGAGATCTTGTTAAATGTGTATGACTAATGGATAGCAATATAATTTTGTCTAACCTGGAATGATTATTAGGGTAAAGGGTGCTACTAATAATTACTCAGGGAAGACTTGTAAAAATTAGGACTGTATGGTCAACCAGTGATGGAGAGAGAGCAAAATTGTTGGACATATTTGAAAGAGAATATTTCTAGTGAGGAATACAAGATCTAAAGAAGAAAGTGAAACAAAGGATCATTACAGAAAGCTTAAAAGTGGTGGAAACTTTGGAATTGATATTTGGATTAGTACAAATATCTGGAAAGCATATGAAAAAATAAAGGTGAATAGTAAAAGTATCAATGTAAGTAAACATACAAGGAAGTATAATGTGTTTTGTAATTGTAACTTTTTTCTTAAATCTGATTTAAAAGACAACTTCATAAATAAATAATTATAAGTCTAAGTTGATGGGCACACACTCTATAAAGATGTAATTTGTGAAAACAGTAGCATAAAAGAGAGGGAAATGGAGCATTATAGAAGCAAAGATTTTGTATACTATTGAAATTAAATTGGTATAAATCCAAACTATATTATTAAAAATTAAGATGTTAATGGTAACCCTTGAAGCACAACTAAGAAAATAAATAGTATATATTTTAAAATGGAAAGGAAATTTAAAATTTTAAACTTTTATGCTTCAAAGGACACTTTCAAATAAGCAAAAAGACAAAACTGGAAGAAAATATTGTCAAGGTATATATTTGATAATGGTATAGTATCCTGAATATACAAAGAACTCTTATAACTCAAAAATAAAAAGACAAATAACACAATTTTTAATATAGGCAAAAAAGAGACATTTCTACAAGTAATATATATAGATGGTCAAAACCACATGAAAAGATGCTCAATATCATTAGTCACAGAGAAATGCCAAACAAAACAAAATTTGACACCAGTTCACATGCAGTGGGTTGGTTATAATTAAAAACAAACAAACAAACAAAAAACAAATGTTGGTGAGGATGGGAACATATTAGAGTCCTCATACATTGCTTGTGGGAATGTAAAATGAGGCCGCCAACTGTGGGATATGGTTTGTCACTTCCTCAAAAAGTTAATCATAGGGTGATCCTATGACCCCAAAGTTCTAGTTCTAGGTATGTACCCAGAAGAATTAAAAACAGCTGTTCATACAAAAACTTGTATACCATGTTCACAGCAGAATTATTCATAATAACCCAAAGTGGAATCACCCCAAATGTACATCAGCTGGTGGAGAAAAAGAAATGGATGGCTATGCAGTGAACTGGCCCTACAGGGAATGGAGTACTGACACATGCCACAACATGATGAAACTTGGAAACATTATACTAAGTGAAAGAGACTAGAAACACATGACCACATATTGTATGATTCCATTTCTTTGAAATGCTTAGTTTGTGCTTATTGTCTTAAGGTAATAGCTTGATGCACAGCCTTTCATGCTTAAAGTTGTTCTCATTTTAATAATGAATTTCAAGGTCGTCCTATCCTTGTGTAGAATGTGGAGTAGTGTAGAAAATATGTTTGATTCACCTGAGGAAGCAGAGTAGTGCCACAGAACAATTTTAGATCATTTTTCCAGGATGCATTTGATAGCAAGTTATTTCAAGCAGACTTGATGGGACCAAACACTGGGCCAAAACAACCAAAAAGAACAACACATAAGGAATAATAGCAAATTATTGGATGAACTCTCTTTGACTGTAAAGGACAATGGTACATGTGATGATGATGACTCAGAAAGTACCAGGAGTTGACATTTTCCAAATGTCTATCTCCTTTTGAAAAAGTAGAAAATGCATTTTATATGTTCAAAAATAGCCTCAAGTGGTTTTGTATATGTTGACTACACTTTTTAAGATTCAGTCTGTCTGATCTTCTTTATTGGTTGTAATTAGACACTTTTAAAATAAGAGTTTTTCTTTATACGAATATACATTATTTACAAGATCATTTGTGGGGACTTTGTAACTATCCCTTTGTTTTTTCAGGTATTCTAGAAAATAAAGCACACCATTTCTTACCTTTCTTATTTCAATACCATTTCATGTCCAGAAATGCACTATTTATTTTTTTTAAATTCCCTATAATTAAACAAAACAATTTGTTTGTTCTTTCATAAGTAAAACTAAGCGTGTGTTTGAGGTGACAATTTTATCTGAGAAAATTAACAAAAATGAAAATTTCTTGCATTGCATATTTTAAAATTTAAGTCAATCTAACCTTATCACTTGCATTAATGTATTCTAAAATACCAATTATTAAATTGATTACATCAGTGTAACAATAGTCAATCTGAAGTAACTTCTTTAGCCTCAAGCATTCTGAATCTTTTTTTTCCAGCTTACTTTGAACACTACTAAATAAGTGAAGAAAATTTTTCCAATTGGAACAATATATACATTATACTTACATTTTTTAAAAACTACATTTTCACTTTTTCCTATGTGACCAACATCAAAAAATATATAACTTAGAAAATCTAGGATCTTCAAATATTTGTGAAATCTTTTCTTTGCAATGTCTCCTTATTTTTGAGCCCATATTGCAAAAAGCAGTTTCATCAGTGTTTAAAACTGTATGTCCTATTCCTGGTGGCCATAGGAAAGGGTCTGGCCCAGGAAAGAACTGACTCACATTGCTCGGTGATGGCTTGTTTGCTGGGCATCCTGCAGAAAGACCTGGTCTGGAGTAATTGCAAAGCATCCATGAGGGTCCCCTCCCCTCCCCACCCTTCCTTCAGCTACATAGAAAAACTAACTTCTTCCTCTCAGGGGGTAGAGAATTAACAGAGAAATCACTCTGATATCAAAATTCCTTAAGGTGAGAGGAAAAGATAAACCAGATGCAATTTGGTCAACTCTACCCAAGGTGAGCACTACAGGAAAAGTCAAAAGTGGGGAGAGAGAACCAGAGAGTAGAATTAAATGCCTTTGAGTTGCATTCACAAGGAATTGGTCTAAAAGGAGCCTGTGCTGAGGGGAGAAGAACAGAGTTGGAGAGCTGACACTGCCTCCCTTCAAGACTTACTATAAAGCTGCAGTACTCAGGACAGTGTTCTTTCTCCTTTTGGAGAAAAAATAGACAAATAGATCTGTGCAACAGAGCAGAGAGCCCAGAAATATTCCCACATAAATATAGTCAACTGATCTTTGACAAAGGAGCAAGGGCAATTCAACAGAGAAATGACAGTCTTTTTCAACAAATGCTGCTGGAACAACTGGCCATCCACATGCAAAATAATGAATCTAGACACAGATCTTACACCCCTCACAAACAGGAACTTAAAATGAATCATAGATCTAAATGTAAAATGCAAAGCGATGAAACCTCTAAAGGTAACAAAGGAGAAAATCTAGATGTCCTTGAGTTTGATGTCTTTTTAGATGCAACCCCAGAAACATGATCTGTGAAAGAAAACATTGATAAACTGTATTTAATTAAAATAAAAAATTTCTTCTTTGCAAAAGACACTTTCAAGAGAATGAGAAGATAAGCTACAGATTGGAAGAAAATATTTGCAAAAGGCATATCAGATAAAGAGCCCTAATCCATGACATACATAAAGCTCTTGAAGCTCTCCCTAAGAAAACAAACAACTAAGTTAAAAAATGAGCAAGACTGGCCAGCAAGGCTCAGCGGTTGAGCATCGAACTATGACCCAGGAGATCTGGGTTCGATTCCCCGTCAGGGCACATGCCCGGGTTGTGGGTTCAATCCCCAGTAGGGGGCGTGCAGGAGGCAGCCGATCAATGACTCTCTCATCATTGATGCTTCTATCCCTCTCTCCCTCTCCTTTTCTCTCTCTGAAACCAATAAAGACATATTTAAAAAAAGAAATAGAAAAAAAATGAGAAAAAGATCTGAACAAAAATTGTACCAAAAAAGGTATGCATATGAAAATAAGCATATGAAAAACGCTCCACATCATATGTCATTAGTGAATTGCAAATGAAAACAAGGATTACCACACCTGCTACCATGATGAAAATGCAAAACACTGATAGCACCAAATGCAGACAAAGATGTGGAGGGACAGACACTCTGTCATTGCTGGTTGGACGCGAAATGGTGCAGCCATTTTGGGAGACAATTTGGTGCTTTCTTACAAAACTAAACATACTTTTACCATACAACCCAGCAACTGTGCTGCTTGGTATTTACCCAAATAGTTAAAAAATTACGTCTGCACAAAAATCTCAACATGGATGTTTATAAGGGGTTTCTTCATAATTATTAAAACCTGGAAGCAACCAAGATGTCTTTCAGTGGGTGAATGGATTTATAAACTATGATGTAATGTGATATAATAATATTCCAGACAGTGGAATATTATTCAACATTAAAAAGAAATGAGCTACCAAGGCATGAAAATACAGAGAAGAAACTTAAAGGTGTTTTTCTAAGTAAAAGAAGCCAACCTAATAAGGCTACGTACTGTATATTCCAACTATATAATATTCTGGAAAAAGCAAAATTAAGGAAACATTGAAAAGATCAGTGGTTGCCAGGCATTAGGAGTGAGAGAGGGATGAATAGACAAAGCAGAGAGGATTTAAAAAAAAAAAAAAGTTTTATTTATTTTAGAGACAGAGGAAGGGAGAGGGAAGAGAGAGAAACATCAGTGATGAGAGAGTCACTGATCGGCTGCCTCCTGCAGGCCCCCGACTGGGGACCGAGCCCGCAGCCCGGGCATGTGCCCTGGTGGCTTATCAAACCCGCAACCTCGCAATGCAGGGGCAACGCTCAGCCAATAGAGCCACAGCAGCCAGGGTGAGAGGATGTTTAAGGCAATAAAATGCTCTATACGGCACTATAGTGGTGCATCCAAGCCATTGCGCATTTATCTAAAGCCACAGAATGGACAGCAGGGCAAGCAGACCCCGATGTGGACTGTGGACGGAGTGACCATGACGTGTCGCTGTCGGTTCACCCGTTTTAGGAAGCGACCGCTGTGCTGCAGGACCTGGGGGTGAGGCGATCTGGGCGGCGGGGCAGGGAGCATGGGGGACTCTGTGTACTCCGTACACAGTTTCACTGTGAACTTTAAACTTCTAAAAAATAAAGTCTATTTTGAAAATCCTCTAGTTTTGTCTTCTACGTTTTGCTTTGCGGAGCAATGAGAAGGGAGCTCTTTCTGAAGCCCGGCGACCGAGGAAAGGAAGCAACAGGCGATTGCTGCCTGTCACCAGCTCTGTCAGTCAAAGTCGGCTGTGTCCTTCACTCAAAGTCAGCGACACTGCCACCCGCATCGGGCTGGGTAAAATCGTACCTGAAATCGCACCCCTTTCAAAGCCCTGCCTCTGCTTGTATCTGTGGGTTTCATTTCATTTTTTCTTAAGTCTTTTCCTAGACAACTTCTGCTTTATTCTGATCTATAGCTTTTGTTTCCTTTATAAAGTGGAGCTAAGTTAGAAATCAATAGGAACAAACAAACAAAAAATAAACATGGAGAGAGAGCCTTAGAATTATTTTTTCATACATACATTTTAAAAACATGGCATTGTGTCATATTATAGATGACAGAGTTGCTTTCCGTGGGCGTGTGGGTTAACAATTCTGATATTATCACACGTGTATACTGGAACTGAACACTAAGGAAACAGGTGGCAGGTGGCAGAAGCTAGGGTTCTTGCTGTTGGAGTGAGAGTTCATAGATGAGCAGGGAGGAGTCTGGGATGATCCGTGTAGAAGTGGGTTAGAGTGGGAGACACAATTATGAACGCATGTTTAGCTTAATATAGACATATATGGTTACATATACAAATATTTCCAGATATGTATATATACAGGTATTAGTGCACACACATATATTTCCTTGCTCAGCCAGCTGGTCCTAAAAGCAACCAGTAGCGATCAGCACAGCTGGCAACTGGACCTGGGTTCTAATGCTATCCTCGAACGAAAGGAGTCAGGGCACCCTGGAGAAATGGTTGTTCCTAAGACTGGAGATAGAAATATACAAGAGGAAAAGATGTGCCTGGAGCATCTTGTAGTGGCAAGAAGTAAAGAAGTGCTAAAAGCAAAACAAACAAACAAAATCCTCCCAACGCTCAGGGTGTGCCGAAGGGACATGCGAGCCAACTGAAAGAGCTCTCGGTGTGTGTGGCCACAGCTGGAGTGCTTGAGCAACAAAGTAAGTAAAGGGTATTGATTATAAAGGAAACGATGAAGTAAGTATCCACGCGTTCATACTGATATAAATAAATGATTCAGTAAGTAAATAAATGGGAGAGAAGAGACAAATTTCTCATGCAGAAAAATTCCAAATAAATTATTTAAATCACCCTAAGCGAGAGGGAGCATAACTCCCAGTCCTTAAGCGTGAGCTGTGCATTGCGTCTTCCTTCCAAAGAACACAGAATGGAAAGGGGGAGAGAAGAGTCACTTTACAGGGGAGAAACCTGACGAATATTATGTAAGGCAGGTGATCAAAGCCAAGATCAACAGTGATAAGTCATGTTGATAGCATGTGCGCTTGGAGTGATGAGTTGGGAATGGCTCTTTACCTCTGTGCTCTTCCTCTCCCAGGCTCCTGGCTAAGCCGGAGAAAAACATCAGGCAAGACTCAGGTGAGGGAGATCCTACCACACACCTGACCGTTCTCTCCAAAACTGTCCCGCTCTTCAAACACAAGGTGAGTCTGAGAAACCGAGGAGCGGAAGGAGACAAGAAACTAAGTGTAATGTGGCATCTTGGATGGGATCTGGGAACAGAAAAAAGACATCAGGTAAAAACTAAGGAAATCTGAATAAAGTATGGACTTTAGTTAATAATAATGTGTCAATTTTATTTTTTAATGTAACAAATATACTATACAAGTGTTAGATATTAGTAAGAGGCAACACTGGCTGTTGAGTATATGGTAACTCTATATATATATGTACCATCCATCACAATTTTCTGTACACATAAAACTGTCTGAAATATTAAAAGTTCATTAAAAAACAACAACGTGGCATTTTGTTGTGCTAGGAAAAATGGTATATAAAGGAGGTGTGCTTTAATGTATCATCGCAACATGTTTGCATGAAGATAAACATACATTGGGACTTGGAAGTGACTTTAATGATAGAGTGGTCTTAAATAAAATCAGAGTGTGCCCACAAGAAAATGCTTGAAAATGGCTACCTGGCAAATACAGAAGCTTTTGTATTTGACATTACTTATGATTCTCAGGAGATCTGAACACAAACTAATGATATAGCAGTCCAAGTGGAAACCTTAGAGCTCCCCATGGTGAAGAAACCTTGGGGGGAAAGCTAGGCTTAGAGTGCATCTATGCAGGATGAGTGAAAATCTATTTGCCCCCATTATTGGTTAGATTTCCCCCAAACACTAATGATGAGAGTGATATCTCAGAGGATAGGGCAGGTCAGAGGAGAATTTTGATTCCTAGGACATGTAGGGCAATAGGTGGTAAAACTGACCCAGAATTAGGTGATCAGCAAATCGGGAAGAGTTTTGCAGCCAGAAACATGACTGAAATGTGTTGGAATCAAAGCTCTGAGACAGGGAAGACTGGTATCTTGGGGTCCATCAGAGGAGAATTTGGGAGCTTCAGAACTAACCAGAATTTAGGAACTTAGAGTCATGGGTTACAGACCTGAGCCCATTATCAGTTACTATCTCTCACCAGCTGTGTGATTCTCTTAAGCCTTCATTTCACCATCTGAAAAACGGGACTCATAAGAGTCCTTACCTCCTATGTTGTTGTAAGTATTAAATAATATACGATTTTAAGTGTTTAGAATATTGCTTGACTCATATTTAATAAAGGACAGCTGCAATTATTACAATTATGTTATCACTCATATCATTTAAGGGATGCCTGTAGGGGCCAACAGTATGTGAGGGAAGCATCTAAAACAGTATCTGGCACAAACTAGGAGCAAGGTGAGTATTTGTTTTCAGATGCCTCTTCCTAAAATGATGTTGGCTTGGCCATGTGGCACGCCAGATTGAGCTTTCAGTCAGTTAATTGTCATTGATGTCTGCTCCTGATTATCTACGTGGTATTTGCATGTCCATAGAGAGTTCTTTATTTCCTCTCAGTTCACTTTTCTTTTTCTTCTCTTACATTAATATGTAAGTTCAGTGCTGATCATCATAGTGAACCATTGATTGAATTTTTAACTTTTAAACCCACAACTGTCGCGGTCCCAGTCTGCACTTAATGCTATAATCTGTTCTTTTTCGATAGACTCAGCCCTGCTAAAAAGCATCTGAAGAGCAATACACACATGATATCAGCCATGCTTACAAGTTTTCTAGACAATAGTTATTTAAATTTTTCATAAGGGAAAGAAGTCATAAGAACCAGTAAAATTTTTTTGTCTTCTTAATTCTACTTCTAGGTGTGATGTGTCTTGAAGAAATAATAAAACGAAAACATGATGATTCTTTGCAATGCGCTCATTCTCTGGGGCAGAGCATCAAAGATACACTTTAAATTTTCAGAGCCAACATCCAAAGATTTGGGTCTGGTCATAATTTAATAGCTATGAGTGTTAGTCTGAGTTCCCTGGAAATAGAACTGAGATTGCATCTTACCAGAGATCACTGAGGAATAAGTTTACAGGGTAGAGGGAATAAAATAAGAAAGAAGGAAAAGCCAATATTAGGAAGCATTATCTAGATGACTACCAGAGAGGGTGATTAGAATTTGATTCCACTACCATTTACCCCCCTTGTACCTTCTACCTCCCTTCACCCCCCTTTCCCTCCGGTAATCAACCACACTGCTGTCTGTGAGGTTTTTTGTTTGTTTGTTCTGTTTGTTTGTCTGTTTTGCTTAATCCCTCATCTTTTTCACCCAGGAGACTTGACTTGGGGTGGTGAACACACAATACATTATACAGATGATATATTATAGAACTGTACACCTAAAACCTATATAATTTTATTAACCAATGTCATCCCAATACATTCAATAAAAAGGAAAAAAAGAATTTTATCCCACCAGATCTTCACAGAAACATTATGAAATGGGTTTCAAACTGCCCATCTGAGTACAGAAGAGTGAAGCCTTTAAGCACTAGTACACACCTGTACGTATGAACTCCTCTCACTTCCGGCTTGTACACATCTGAGTGCTACAGGGGTTTACATGAAGTATGTCCTAGTTCACATCAGAGAAGACCCAGGTAGGGAAGTGTGAGATATGCAGTCCAGGCCAGGTAGGGCTTTGCTTGTTGTACCTGTGCAAACCTAGACAAAGCCAGCATGGAAGTGGTCTCTGAAGCAATAGGTGAACTGAAGGGCTGGATGAGAGAGGTCAGGACCACTGTGTAAAGTCATTATGTCGTGTAACTTACTGGGGAATGGATAAAAACACTATGGAATATTAATACAAAAGAATTCTATATATCAGTGAGAATGAACAAACTGTAACTACACACACGGTATGAATGAATCACACAAATAAAAGGTTAGAGAGACATCATAGAGCATTCCAGCTATAAAAGGTTTAAAAACAAGATACTGTAAGATAAAATGAGAAGTCAAGATTAGGGGTTACACTTGGGGAGGTAGTGACTGCGAAGGAACATGAGGGGACTTCCGTTACTGGACATTTCCTGCATCTTCATTTGGGTGCTGGTTACATGCATCTACTCGCTTTATAAAAATTCATCAAACAGTACATGTAGTACATGTGAGTTTTTCGAACTTTTGCTTGTAGTTTATAACTTAATACAATTTATATACACACATACACACACACACACACACACACAGAAATTAACTCCCCAAGTGGAAGATCTTTATGGAAGAGTTAAGTGTAAGTCTTAAAATCATTGGGGGAGGGGATATCATTATTTCTCAAATTAAAAATCTGGGCAAAAGTTTACAGAAGAGTTCTGAGAAATATAGATTGGATGGCTTGAGATAAGAAAGTGTCATCATTTGTTGATATAGCTAATTCATTCAGTTATTGCAAGCAGTAAATACTGATTTATTAAGTTTTTCCTCTCTATAAGGATTATACTAGGTACTTAGTTGAAAATAAAAGAAGCAAAGATTCTGTCTTCTCAGAGCATAC
The DNA here is from genome assembly GCF_054644295.1 of Miniopterus natalensis. Lineage (NCBI taxonomy): Eukaryota > Metazoa > Chordata > Mammalia > Chiroptera > Miniopteridae > Miniopterus > Miniopterus natalensis. The sequence continues at coordinate 64,489,100 of NC_142089.1, read as the reverse complement.
AGAGCTAGTGGGGCACAAGGTAACTATGTGAGATGATACCTTAATTAGCTTGACTGTAGTAATCATTTCACTATGTGTATGTATATCAAATCATTATATTGTATGCCTTAAATATATACAATTTTTATTTAAAAGATAAAATTACATTCAGGATCATAAAAGAGGAATGAAGAAAACATAGCAAGAGTTTAGAAGTGGAAGAAGGCACTCATAACTAAGAGGCTCAAGAAAGGCTTCATGGTGGAGGGGCATTTTGAGTCACGTGCCCATCACAGTCGGTTGAATTTAGTTATGTGAAGACTCGTGGTTAGGACCAGCTATGGACCACATCAAGATAGGAGCTGGGACAATAAGTCATTTTGTCCAGAACCACTGGGCTTTAGAATGAGTAGATCTATTTATTTGTTTGATGTGAGTAGATGCACTTATTTGTCAGTTAATCTGACAAATGTTTATTATTCCTCCCGTGGGCCACTACTTGGAATATAATTGTAAATAAGTTTCCCATTCTCTCTGCACTTGTGGATGGTGTGCAGCCTGAGGGAAGATAAATAAATAAATGAATCTTTAAAGTGAAGTTTGATCCAGGGTATGATGAGAGGACCGTTGCTGTGTAAGCACAGAACAGAGTTGTGGGCTCAGAGAAAAAGTCCCAGAAGAAGTGTCATGCTAAGTGAGATCTAAATGATCACATAGGGTCAGGTCAATATTGGCTCTTGGATGGGAGGCCAGGAAACTTGAACAGTATAGAACAAGTTACACTGAAGGTGTAGAAACTTGAACAAAGAAGTGATATGATCCAACTGATCTTTAAGAGCTTTAACCTGGCTGCTACACAGGATGAATGTAAGAGAGAAATTAAGGGTAGAAGAGACCAGTTAGCATATTTCAGGTGAGAGACAGTAGTGTCTAAACAAGCTAGGCTAGGAAATTTTGAGCAATGGACAGATCTGAGATATATTGAAGCAATAGATCTGGAGGAATTTGTCAACTGTTTTATTTTGGTTGAGAAAAGAAGAAGAGGGATACAAAGACTATGAGGCTAGCTAACCCGGGTCATTTGCAGAGAGGAAACTAGAGGGAGAAGGCTTGCTTGGGGTAGAGGGAGCACTGGAGTCTGTGTGCTTTGGAAGGAGAGCTGGTGAGACCACCTTTGGATGCCTTGGGTCTCAGAGGCCACAAGGACATCTTGAGAGGGAGTTTTACACAGAGTTTTAGCGAGAATGTCAGGGCTGAAAATATAGTTTTGGAAGTCTTGTACCATGTGGAAATTCTTATTGTATTCATGAAACTGAATGAGACTTTCAAATGACACAATATAGAGAGAAAAATGAGGAAAATCCAACCAACAGTGAGACCCAGGAGACAGGGGCAGCATTGAGAGGGGGTGGGAGAGAAGATAGAAACAGAGCAGCCGGTCAAGAGAGGGAGGAAGAAAGTGCCCGAAAGTCATTAGAACAAAGTTTCAGGAAGAAAGGGGAGTGGTCCACAGTGTCAGGTGTGATAGGAGGCCCATGCTATTAGAGCCCCGCCTAAAAAATACACTGCTCTGTGTATATAATCTTGGGACAGGCAATGTGTGAAAAGAGAACAGCTAGAATTGATACTGCTTTATTTGATATTTCCCCCAAAGTCCTGTGTCCTGGAATAACTAACATTTTAAGCCAAGTGCTATGAGCACATTTTCTTTAGACCCAAGACTTTAAAAACCAAACCAAACCATTTGAAAATGGTCATTTGAATGCAAAGATTTTGTAATTCTTCCTTAGTGTCTTTACATAAAACAACTCATTTTAATGGGGACCTAAACTGGAAAGGCAATAAATACGTTAACAGCAAAATGTTCTTGATTTAAAAAACACTTGTGATAGTACAAAATAAACTAAGAGAAAGGTGTTAAAAACCAGGCAAAGGTAAACAGATGGTGTCCTTTTAAGCAGGTATGCGTCTCAAGCAAAGAGGAAGCTCCTGTCTGGGAGTAGTGGTCTCTCTTTTGAAAATTTTCCTGCTAAAGCCTGGGATGAGTGGACATCTATGAACATCCAGGTGTATGGAGATTTGTCATTTCATCTCTCAGGCAGGTGTGCATCCCACGTCCGCTCCCTTCTTAAGCAGTGAGGTGATGGATCCCAGTGTGCCCTTCTGTTCTGGTGCAATTATCAATAGCACCTTCTTTCGTTTTCAAACATGTCCCAGAGTGGATATTAAATGACATGTTTACTCTACTCCTAGGCCTCTCATATGCTCAGCAGCAAATCAGAGTGAAATTTGAAGGCTCTGACATTCTGATAAACTGGAATTTGAATCTGAATTCCACCATTTTGGGACTTAGTTTTGGCAAGATTTGCTCTTGGGCAATTTTTAACTCCTTAGGCTTCAGTTTCCACAAATGATAAAGATACTAAGTAAAGAACTTACTGAATCAGGTTTCTGTAGTGAGGCGATGTCCAGAAAGGGTTGGACACTTTACTGGAATATACAGAAACACTCGATAAGTGCTACCAATAATTATTATCACAGTAATTATTATCATTATTACTGTTGTCATTTCCCATCTAGAGACTGGGATTTTGTTTTGTTTTGTTTTTATGGTTAATGCACTCTTCAGGTTCCAAGGGGAATGCCCCTTTCCTGGTGCTGACACTCTGCTGCAGATGACATTTCCCCCGGTGTTAGGAGCAGAAAGAAGTGGCCTTAATAATTTTGCACCCATGTGAGCTTATCCCAACATCATCTCACTGTAGGCTCCCTGGTAGTCGGCACAGCCCCTGGACCCAATCTGAAGTGAGACGGAAATCGGAGTAACAATGACAGAGAGGGCCGTCAAAGTACATGACCAGTATTCTGAGGCCGTGCCGTACACACTTAGAGGGCATTTCCTTACCTTCACCTTTATTGTTACATGCATAATAAGATAAATCTTGAGAGAATAAAGTCTTTTTCTTACAGTTCTGAAATTATGTTTTACAATCTGAAATCCGAGTCTTCTAATAGCTCGAAAACGGAACCAAAGTACTCTGTGGATTTTTGCACTGCTTCAGAAGTCAGAAAACATGCAAAATATTCTTTTGCCTTACACAGAGTCCACCATCAGCTTAGGCCACAAATCTGTGTCTCAAAAAAATTGTCTTTCATGCATAATGCAATAATGCTGCCACTACTCTTGCCTTTTTAAGCCTCTTTCCTGAAGAAGGCCTTGTCACCGGATTCTCTTTGGTTGATGAAAGAATTAGATCATTCGAGTCACACTTAACGAAAGCATCACCAGTTGCCAGCATCTCATGTGATTTTAAGAACTGGAGGACTGCATGATATCCTTATACACGAGTGAGTTCAAGGTATTTTTATTCCTTCTACCTTCATGCTTTTAATTTTTCTCATATCTTGTCTACATGGATGACATTGGCGTTTATGGACATTCGTAATTAGCTATGAGAAAGGGAGGAGGTAGACCAAGGGATGTTTCCTTTCTTTGAGTATTAACCCTGTTCCTGTTTGGTTTCAGATGAGGGCAGGGGGCTGGGGGGAAAGGGGGCAATGCGTGAGTCCTCAGGGTCTTGCTCACGCCCGTGGAGGCCTGCAAGTCCCCCAGCCAATGCAGATTCCCGTTGCCTTTCCAAGTCTCAGCTACTGCAAAAAAAAAAAAAAAAAAAAATCTCTTAGCTTTCAGATTATAGATGTATTTGCCAAACAATATATTCTCCACCATTCAAGAGACTACAGCAACTCACTGCTCTAATGCTGCATCTCATATCCTGATTGCCCAAGTGAGATTTGCCCACTTCACATAAAAAGAGCATCATTTCCCCAAAATATTCATAAGCAGTGCAGGGAAGTGACTACAAACCCATTACAATGAAGATTCCACGAGACAGGGCAAGCGTTTAGTCCAGTGTCTGGCACTTGAGTGTTCAATAAACACTGGCCATTACAATATGCCAGTCTATCATTTAAGCGGTGTTTTAATTCTCGTAACAATAGGTCACAGCCTGGAGGGAGACTCCACGTCACGGGGCACTGTTCTTTCACGTGGTCTCAGGCCAGACCTGGTCAGGGGTATAATCCAGACCCTCTTCAGGCCTCTGTCTTCAGGAATATCAAGCTACTGAGCTGGAAATAAAGGAATAAAAAGAATGCATTTATGAACACACAAGCTTTCAAAAACCTCTCAGCACATCCATGGGACTTTATTTGGAACCAGTGCCATCTGTTTGCCGGATGTCTCCGACAGAAATGTGTCCATGAATTTGGACCCTTCCGCTTTCTCCCCCTCAGCTGCGCAGTGTAGCCAGATGTTCTTGTGTTTCAGAAGCCACCACATCCATCAAGCTCTTTGCGGGACGGGATCCTTCGTGCTTGTGTAACCTCATTTCCCCAGCAGTGACACCGGTGGGCTTGTTTATCCACTTTTTTTTCCTCCCTTGATTTCTCACTCATGTTGCTTCAAATTAAATTAAAAGGCAGCACTGTCACTAATTAACCAAGGATGGCATATTTGTAAACCTGGATTTGCTGGTTTGCCAGTTGGGTTGCCAGTTGAGAAAGATCCCTCTGCACTCTTTGCCAAAACCGTGTTTACCAGGCACCGTTGGTGTCTTGGCAAAGCTGCTGGGGTTTTGTCAGAACATAACGTAGCTGCGTAAAAAGCTGTCCTTCGGAGATGTTAGCTGCCTTGCGTAGCTCCCAGCTCAGATATGCTGTGAACTAATTAACCCCAGCAGGAGAGTAAACGCTCACATATCGTTACCTTGCGAGTAACAGCACACAAATTCCTGTGCATGGGTTTCTGCCTCCTAAAAAGAGAATGATGGTGGCTGTTATCACAGGAAGAGAAAATATTGGGAAAGTAAGGCATTGGCATCTGCTAACAGGCAGCCTCCCATCCCAGTTTCTAAAGAGCTTGCAAACTCCAAGGGCAGAAATGGATGTTAAAAATATTGCAGACGTCGCTCAGGGAAGAGGTAACTGTGTATTTGGGGGCAAGTGCTCCACAAAGACATTTCAGCTAAGGGGGTAACTTGAATTCATGCTGGAAAGAAACATTTAGTTGCTTTTTTCCCTCCTCCCATCTGCGTATGAGCTCTGCTGGCAGACGAGGCCTCCTGAGCCTGGGGACTCCTGACCTAAGGTGACTGCATTGCTTATGAACACCCTGAGGCTGACACCCTCTGGGCTGCGGAGTAAAAGGGGTGCCTGCTTCCTCCGGTCCTTGATCTGAAGCGAGCCTGACAACTGGAACCTGAGATTCTAAGGGGCCCAAGGAGGTGAAGTTAAGAACAGAGCCTGGCCTTATGTAAGGAACATTGGTTTCCATACATTCCGCTGGAAACAGCATTCATTCTTTTTTCCTTAAAAACTCGCTTTTAGTACAGGAACAGACCTTTACGTATTCACTCTGTAAGAGTGCTGTCGGGTGGAACTTCCTGTGATGATGGAAATGTTTTCTGTGCTGTCCCACATGGTTGTCTCTCACCACACTGTGGCCCTTGCGTACTTGAAAGTAAGCCCAGGGAGGCTGGGAACAGATATCTAAATTATTTTCATTTAAATTAATTCAAATGCAGACATTCCCCCTGTGACCATGGCCTCTGTGTTGGGTAACAGAGCAGCTCTACAGTATGAAGTGTGGCGTTCTTTTACATTTTTTCAAACCTCCCTAATGTCTGGTATAATAGAAGATGACTGATTCTCATATCTATTTCTGCATTTTATCTATTGGAATATTTTGGGTCGAGTTTATGAAGAAAATCTAACCATCCCCAGACCTGTATACTCAGAACTGGAGATGTATACTCAAGAATCAAGATTTAGCCCGGCCGGGCGTGGCTCAGCATCGACCTAGGATCCAGGCTATCAGGGTTCGATTCCCCGTCAGGGCACATGCCCGGGTTGCGGGCTGCAGCCGATCAATGACTCTCTCATCATTGATGTTTCTAGCTCTCTCTTTCCCTCTCCTTTCCTCTCTCTGAAATCAATAAAGATACATTAAAAAAAAAAAATCAAGATTTAATAAATTAACAATATATAATGCCTCATCCAAGACACTCTTAAATGACATCAGCTTTAAAAAAAAAAAAAAAAAGCTTGCTCCACTGCCTGGATTTGTGCTAAGCTCCGCAGTTTTACCTACCACTGCTTTTATACCAAGAGCATAACTGCCAATGCAATGTGTAAAAATAATTAACATCTAAATGTTACTTTGTAAATTGTTTAGACTTTGCAGACCCCCTGCGATGGTATCCTGACCCCCTAGAATTCTACAGACGCACTTTTAGAGCACCCAGAACCTCATAGTCTCTCACATCCCGCACAGGCCTCCCCTCCACCAAATCACACATGTGGCATGTCTTATCTCACAGAGCAACGTAGCCCTGTTCTCTGAGACACTGGAGCCAGCCAAAAATAAGGATCCCACCTTCTCTCCCCAAGCACTTATATTTTCCAACAAACATAACTGCCACCTTAAAAGGGATTCTGTGTCATTTGTAATAATTGCTGCATTCCTTGTCTTCCCCTTTCCATACAAACAGACCTGTGAGCTCCTACCTCACCTCCAAGGTCAGCGTTTTCATCCTGTCTGCTGACAACTCCACCAGGCTACTCACCTGTAAATAACCACCTGTGTGTCCCCTGGACTGTCTATTTCTATTACTCCTTGAAAGGAAATAGTATGTACTTAATAAATATTAGCTGGATGAATGGGTGTGTGAATGTGTGAGCGTGGTCCGGCCTCGCCGCTCCCATGCACACCTGCCTCCCTTCTTGCTTCGTTTCTCCCTTCCACACAGTCACCAACAGTAGTCATGTGACCAGGTATTGTGTTTGAGAATTTCCTCTTTTTTGTCTAGTTTACATGAAAATCATGAGATATAGACAGCCCTTAGGGGGAGTAAATGTATGGCTACATGCCATTGGGGTACACATTTTTCATTAAAAAGAAGACTTGTGGCCTCTTTTAACTTTCTGATTCTTAATGTAAGACGTAGCTGAAAGGAGCTCTACCCATATCATATGGCAATGTGAATAATATATTTTAAGAAAGCGTCCAAAACTTGAAAAGGATTCTTTATAACTCAGATACGTTTAAAATTCAAGAGGGCTTCAGATGTCCTCCCTGCCCTGGATTTTATCGTGCTAAAACTTCGAGTGCTAAACCTCACAGACCCCATGCTTGGCAAAGGACCTTTATTTTCACCTTTATGTGGGGACTCAATGTACCATCTTTTTTCTTTTTATTGAATTTATTGGGGTGACACTGGTTAACCAAATTATACAGGTTCCAGGTGCACAATTCTACAGCACATCATCTGTGCATTGTATTGTGTGCTCACCACACAAAGTCAAGCCTCTGTCCATCACCATTTATCCCCTGGGTACCCTCCTTCCCCTCCCACCCCGCCTCCCCTAGCGATCACCCCTCTGTTGGTCATGTCTATGAGTTTTTCTCTTTTTTTTCTTTTTTGCTCAACCCCTCCATGCCCCCACTGCTCCCTTCCCTGCCCCTGAGAGCTATCAGCCTGCTTTCTATGAGTCTGTTCTCTACTCACAATGGAATCCCACTCGGCCATAAAAAGAGGGAAATCTTACCCCTTTGAGACAGCATGGGTGGACCTGGAGAGCATTATTCTAACTGAAATAAGCCAGTCAGGGAAAGACAAGTGTCACATGATCTCACTCATATGTGAACCTAATGAACTATCAATAAACCATCTTTTAGTTACCAAGTTTTTTTCTGGACTCATCACTGACTGCCTCAATTCTTTAAGGCCTCACTGCAAAGTGGTCTCCAGGGGATTGTAACACATTCTGAATTTGTGTTGCAGAGGAGTCTGGACAATGTTACTTTAGTTGCCTAGAACAACTGCAGTGAAACAGTGTTCCAAATGTATTTTCCCAAAAATTACTAAGAAAAAACTCCACGATACATGATCAAGGTGTGTTAAACTATTGATATGAAAATCTAATGTAATATTTTAAAAGACGAATGGTGTAAAGGCACAAGAACTGGAGTGGAAATTAAGAGACTTCTCTTTGTATTGGTTTTGCCCCTAAATAGTTGTATGAACTTGGACAAATAATTGAACTTCTTTGGGTTTAAGTCTCTTACCCTATGACATAACAGTAACTTTCGTATCCACCTTTGACTGCTCTGCTTTTCTAAATTCATATAATCCATTGTTTTCCTACTCTGTTGAACAAGCTCACATACTTGTAACTTTGTCTTTTGCAATCGCAAATTATGAAAAATTTAACTGAATTTTATTTTGTTTGGAAACTAATTACTAATGTGCAGATTATGAGATGCAAATGTGAGTATTCAAGTGAATATGATTTGGCTTCTGTTCATACTAAGCCAAGTGCAGCATAAGAAACCTCAATGGAATAACTTCTTTTGTCTAATACAGTAAAATTTAGAGTCTGCAACAACTGATTTACAAAAAAACATAAAGATGAGAGTTACTTTTGCCCCGGCCAGTTTGGCTCAGTGATTAGAGTGTCCCCCTGCAGGCCGAAGGGTCCCAGGTTTGATTCTGGTCAAGGGCACATGCCTCGGTTGCAGGCACGATCCCTGATCCTGGCTGGCCCAAGTGCAGGAGGCAACCAATCGATATTTCTCACTTTCTCTCTCCCTTCCACTCTCTCTGAAAATCAATAGAAAAAATATCCTCGAGGGAGGATTAAAGAATAATAATATATTTTTTTAAAAGATGAAAGTTACTTTTAAATATTCTAGTTTGTCAATAATGTCAATTATTTGAAAATATAGATTCATAAGTATAAAGCCATATGTTTAACTAAAATTTTACATGGCAGCCCCGGCCTATGTGGCTCAGTTGGTTGGATGTCGTCCTGCGCACCGAAAGGTTGCCAGCTGGAACCCAGGAGGCAGGAGGCAGTCGATTAATGTTTCTCTCTCTCTAAAAAGCAATAAAAATATTTTTTAAATTAAAAATAAATAAATAAAAATAAAATTTAAATGACAGAGACAAGATGCAATAGAGTGCATTATTTTCTAAGTCTTTATTTCATTGAATGGACACCATTAAGTGGACACCATTAAATGCCCATTCGTGTTGGTCAATACTTAAGCAGAGGTACTCATGCATGTGTACACATCCCAAGGTATTAGCACTGGAAAAATCTGCCTTCTAATAACTTTACAGTATTGCTGGATGGGCTACAAGGAAGCAGTATTCAAAACTGCATCATATTAGCTTCTTTATGTTTCACTGAGGAAGATACAACACACATTTCTGCCTATGATGTTGGCCTTGGCATAAGTGTTCCGCTTGCAGTGAGGATATTTTTTGTATCAATAGCTTATCGCACCTGTTCCTTTCTTCATGCCATCGTTATTATTGTGCCATGTGATCAAACCCCGTCAAGGTGAGGGGAAGGGGAGAGGCCTTTATATTAATCTTTATTTTAAAGGATTAATTTATATTGAAGCAAATCAGCATGCTGAGCTTGTTTGATACGGCTGCGGATAGGAAAAAGTGCTATGACTCCAAATATGTGACCAATTCAGAGAAAGTGGCCTTCTGTCCAGGAAGCAAGCAGATAAAAAGAATCAGGTGCTGTCTCTAACGAGGTGGCGGCGACTGCTCTGTCAGGGAGCAAGGTTAAGCTGTTGGTGTGAGGTTCCTACTGAGGCTGCTCATTGCACTGAACAGCCACAGAAATTCTTAAAAATGAAATTCATATTTCTTTTTGAACAGACCTTCTGGGAAATGTCTCTTTAACTAAGTAGATATCATTATTGTCCTTTTCAGACAACTCCAATTTATTACTCACTAAATTAGAGAAGTACATTCCAACTCACCTAGAATCTGACTGTGACAGTGAGCAATCTGTCTAATCACAGCAAGTTTCACGTGACCTCACTCGTATCTACCCCCATCTCTAGGAAACTGAAGTTTTCTAAAGGGACCTGTTAAACTGTAGTGGAGCAAAGACCCTTAAGTTAAATGACCAGTGACACCCCATTTATTCACCCCTCTCCACCTTTTCAAAGCATCCTAGTCACAAGATGCCATCACTGGTTCCTCAGGATTAGCTGGTGCAGGCTCTTCTCCCTCTCACCTCCCACTCCCATTCCTTTTATATTTCCTCACCTAGAGATTTCAAGCTAACATTTAAAAAACACCCCCACTGATTTTATTTCCATTTTTCAAGGTATTGCTTTAAGGTGTCCCTGTCTTTATATTTTGATGACTGAACATCAAGTGTGAGGAACACAAGACACCAGAAAGGAGAGCAGCAGCAGTCCAGTCGCTCTGGTTGTGATGCGTCTGAATGAATCGCACTTGGCAACGTATTGAAGTCGACTGAGGAAAGTATCATTTGGAAATTAAGGACAAGAACTTTTCAGCCGCCAACAACTAAAAGTTAAAACTTTCACGTAAAAGCATACACTTTGCTTGCCTGCGGGATGATACCTGCGTCTTCTCTCCCTCATCAGTCCCCCCGGGAGGCTCTGTTTTGATAATTTGTGTGACTGGCTTGCAAGTCTGAGCTGAGAAAGGGCTGTCTCTCAGGGTAGTAAATCAAAATCACATCAGTCACTTCAATGGCTTGAAATTCAAGTTCAGAACAAGTAGTTCATACTACAAATACCTCCGTCTTCACACCTGCTTTCTTTCTCAACCGCGTCTTCAGTGACATTGTGCAAAGCAACTAAAAGGGCAACTCCATTTCCATAGGTTACACTGACCTTGCAGAAGAAAAGAGGAATGAAAAGAAAATAAAGAACAAACAAAGCCTTCTTGGTTTGTACCTGGAAACTAAATAAGCACAAGATAGAAATCACAATGGAAGTGAGTGTCATTAAAATAAAGTGACTTGTTTTTATCACAAGGCTATTTTCGGTTAAGTCCACTCTAAATCTTATCTTTATTCATCCTACAGGTTATAGATAATGCATGGCCATATTAAAATTCTCTGCTTGGTCTGAATCTCCCTATCTCTGGTAGACAAGCCAGGTCCCTGACAGCTTGATTTTATGTGTGTTGATTTTTAAAAGACAACATGAAACCTTCGAGGTGGAAATTTCTCGATTTCAGGCAGTGTTCTGTGTACTGCACAGACCCTGCATGGCAATTTTCGAGAACTACAGTAATTGAAGTAAACGATTTAGAGTCAATCGTATAAGCAAAGGGAATAAGAGATCTGGGCTGTTTTTAGGAAAACTTTTATTGAAGTATAATATACATACAGAAAATACAAAAGTCTTACCTGCTCAGTTTGATGAATTTGCACAAAGTGAACACTCTCCCCTAATTATCAACCAGATCAAGAAATAGAACATTAACCAGCACCCAAATCAGCCCTCCCATGCCTAGCTAATATATATAATCTCCCCAGAAGTAATCACTCTCATGACTTCTAGCACCATAGATTTTGTTTAGCCCAGTGTTTGAAATGGACAGAGATGGAATTATAAAGTGTATTCTTTGTTTCTGGCTTCTTCCACTTATAGTGTGTTGCTTATTAATTTGCATTGCTGTGTAGTATCCTTTTGTTTGTATCTACAATATATCAAATGCCCATTAATATTTGATGGAGTACTATGATCAGGATTGTTTTGGCACATATACCCAGGCATTGCTGTTGAGCGTACACTTTGGGGTCATAAAGTATGCATATTGTACACTAGCAAATACTGCCAAAATACTTCTCAAAGCAGCCATGCCAATTTACACATCCATTAGAAATGTATGAGGATTTCAGTTGTCCTGTATCTTCACAGCTCTTGGTATTGTCAGTCTTTGTTATTTTAGCCAATTTGATGGCATGTATAGGGGTTTCACATTTTCGTTTTAATTATAACTTCTTTGACAACTAATGAAGGTGATATGTAAATAGGTCATTTGGATATATTATTTGGGAAGTGCTTGTTAAAAGCCCGGACTCATTTTTCCACTGATGTGTCTTTTCATTATTGATATGTAGTTGTTCTTTATGTATTTCTGGTAAAGTCTTTTGTTGTGTGTGTAGATATATACGCATTGCTAGTGTCTTCTCCCTCTCTGTAGCTTGCCTTATCACTCTCTTAATGGTGTCTTTAATAAACATGTTTTTAAATTTTGTCCAATTTGTGAAAATTTCCTTGTGATTAGAGCTTTTTGGCTCCTGTTTAAGAAATCATTTCTTATGCAAATTTCATAAAAATATTCTCTGTAACCTTCTAGGGGCCGTAGGGATTTTACTTCTTTCATTTGTACTATAAGCCACCTTGAATTATGAATTAGATTGATTTTTTCTCTATAAATATACATTTCACCCAACATCATTTATTGAAAATACAATCCTTTCTCTCACCTCACTGCAGTGATACCTTTGTTATACCTCAGGGGACTATATATTTGTGGGTCTATCTCTGGATTCTCTTTTCTGTTCTATTGGTCTATTTATCTATGATTTAGCCAACACCACACTGTTTTAATTATAAAACATTAGAATAAATCTTGGTATCTGGTAATATAAGTCCTCTAATTTTGTTTTCCTTCAAGATAGCTTTTCATTTACATGTGTATTTAAATAAGCTTGACAATCTTCACATCTCCCTCACTGCAACCATACAACAACAATAAAACCTCATGGGATTTTCATAGAAATTGTGGTAACTATATAGATCAGTTTGGGGAAATTTGAAACTTTGAAAATATTGAGCCTCCAACATTTGAACATGGAATATGCTTTATTTATTTAGATGTTCTTTAATTTCTCTCCATAATGTTTCTAATTTTCAGTGCAGAGGTCTTACATATCTTTCCTAGGTATTCGATAATTTTTGAGCTGTTATAAATGGTATATGTTATTTGTAAATTTAAATTTTATAATTATTAGTTTCATTTGAGCCACTTTTCCACATTTATCACGGAAAGGTTTGGCCTACTATAAACTGCATCTTAACTGAAAGTGTGAATTGAGATTATAACTATTAGATTATACTTAGATTATAACTAACTATTGTATCAACAGGATTAACTCTCTACATATGAAAAAAAAAGAAAAAGAAGAAATGATGCTCTGTAGAAACATTAATTATATTTGCCCTATAGTGATCCTAAAGGTGATTATGGAAAGTGAGGGGTTTTTGCTCAACTCTCAGAATTTCCCTTACCATGAGACTATGAGTGGGCATTGTCAGCAAAACTCAATGTACAGGGTTAAATGGACTAATGCAGATTCATCCTGGATACAATGAAGGTGCACTAAATGGGCCCATAACTACCCTACCTTGCAAAACTCCATCAGTGTAAATGAGCCAAACTGCTACTTATTTGTCTGCTGCTCTATCATTACCTTGTGTGCATCTACCTCCAATAGGGACCATCAGGTTTCTGTAAGGCCTGTGTGTTGTGAGGTGCTGTATCCTTCCAGAGTGGTTCCTGTCATTTGTGGAACTATCTGGTTAGGGCTTAAGAACAAGGGAAAAAGCACTACCCTTTTTGATGGTGATCAGAATCTGGTGATGGGATGGCAGGAGTGGAGAGAAATGAAGGGCAGACAACACTGTGGCATAAAGAAAAGGTTGTGTATTATATGGTTGATTCTATCTATCTTTTAGCTAAATTGGTAAGCTCTATATTTAAATTATAGAAATCTTACTATTATTTTCTTCCTGGTTAATGCACATGGAAAATCTGTATAACACAACCAGTAGAATAAACTTCAGCTTGAAACAATCCTTTTTTAAGTCCACAAAAAGCAAATTCAGTATGTAAACAAATTGTTAACATACTTTTATATATACAGCTAACAATAAAGCAAATATATTAGTTGTGCAGAGCAAGTGTAATTCTCATCTGACGGGGAAATCGTGACTCAAGAAAATTAATGGCCTAGGCCTTGATAAAGAGCTGGATTCCAGGACTTTTGAATCTTGCTTTAGAATTCTTTCATTAAAATTAAATTTGTTTAATTATTCCTTCAAGAAATGCCTCTTGGCATTTCAAGGCATAAAAGTAGTAAACTTAGAATATTTCTAAAGTGCATCCCATGTCTACTCTTCTCTTTACATTGCAAGCAGTTGTCTACTTGGAATGTTTCATCAACATTTTCCTAAGAATTCCCTTTGGGTGGCATCACCATTAGACCCAGCACTGTGACTTTTGCTCTATCTCAAGTTGAGCGCAGAGCAAAGAAATAGCCACCCAACAAGATGGAGGACACAATGTGGCCCATTTTTCACAATGGGATATAATTAGTGATATAAGCAAAGTGGCTAATTAGATCCAAGTCAACTTCGAAAACATCAAAAATAAAAGATCAAAACAGGACCAGAGCGAAAACAAAGACAATCATAATTGATAAGCATTCACTAACTCCTAAAGCACTGAAAATGTACCTGAAGAGCTGAGGACTTGTTTAGGCGATCCCTACATTTTAATTTCTCTCCCTACTGCTTTAGTTTCTTTAGCTTTTGTCTGAAGTCAAATTAACAATAGTTGTTGGCTAAGAAGCTGTGGGAAAGCTAGGATGAGAGGCCATATAACCAGTAAGGAAGAAAGTATTAAGGTGTGCACCTGAAAACGTGATTTCTCAGTCCCCGCTCTAAACATTAGTACCCATCTTTAAAATGAGTACTTGGCTCGATGTCATCTGGTGTCCTGGCTAGCCCAAAGGTTTCCACGATCTCTTGACAGAGTTGGGAGAAGAGAGAGAGAGACATAAATGGGACTTGATGGTGGCTCTAACAGAGCTTCTGATGGTTTGCCTCATTAAGACTTATTTTCTCATTCCCAAAGGCTGGCAATGAGGTTTAAAGGCCTCATGCTGAAAGGATTTAGGGGAAAATATTTTGAATATTTATATAAACTGTGAGATATCATGTGGAATATAAAAATGTCTATGACACAGTCCATGTCACAGAGGAGCTTTCGTTCTCCATGGTGGGGACTGTACAAATATGCAATAATGGGAAAACTCAATAAACCTGAATGAAGTGCTAAAACTACAAAAGTATAAACATCGGCTCTTATAGGAACTCAGATACATGAGCTACAACTGGAGGAGCACTGAAGATGATCCTGAAAGAGAGCCTTAGAGAATGAACTCTGAATAGAGAGACAGGTAGTCAGTAGCACACACCTTCGGTGGGAACATGATAACCAAGGAATTGAAGACATAGAACCGAAGGCGGCATCTTCCAGGAATAATGAGAAGGAAGTCATCCTGGATCAGAGGGAATGTGTACAGCTATAGTGGGAGGTAGGACTGGGGGAGTCAGGGAGCATCCGTACTTTAGAGGTAGGTGTTCAGGCTAAAGAAGATGGAATTTTCCTAATAGTTAATGGGGAGTTAGCCATAGGAAGGGATTACAGGAGACAATTTTAATCTTTTGGAGAGATCAAAGACCATTTGGAAAAATTGATTCCATGGAGAAGAAACTATATATAGCAAGAGCCAACTTAGACATCTGCAAATTGTCAGGTATAGGTGAAGACTGAAAGCATTAAACATTTAAAAATTCCTGTTGTGAATGAGGTAATGTAGATAAAATTGTCCTTTCACTCACCGAGCCTAAGCACTTATTCCAGCCCCCTGGTGATGGCCTTTGGTTGGGTGAAATACAATTCATTTTGTGACTTGCTTCATGGAGGCCTCTGGGAAAATCATTCTTTGGGGTGACCTTTTGTTTTCACATGATTGCGGAGATATGACCCAATCTCCACCCTTAGTTCAAAAAGAAAACAAATCCCCTTCATTACTTTGTTGGCTCGCCTCTCTTCTTGATCCCAGCCAACTTTTTCCAGGGTCTCCTATCTGCTCTCCTCCCACGGTAATATTCTTGGATGTTTTGTTCCCTTGGAGCCAAAGACACACTCTTTATATAGTGAGAAAGGGTAGATCTCACCAAAGTGGCTCTGAACTAGCTGTCCATAGCCCAGTGATAATAGTTGCACTATCTAAAAGAAAAATGATTTTACCACAAACACTCCCATGATGATTCAGCCCTGACTCCTGCCAGAGGGAGGCTTACACCATTTTCCCCTCTCCCCAGCACACAGGCTTCTGTGAAGAAGCATCTGCTGCCTGGTTCTTTTCTATATTAGGATAAAAAGCTTTTTGGCTTGCTGATTTCAGGCCCTTAGGAAAAGAGGGGGAAAAAAGAGTTTCTCATAAAGTCTTCATTGCACAACCAATCAGTCTGTATCCTGGGAACCCCGGGCATGTGTTCAGGGACCGAGCCACAGAGCAATAGCTCAGAGATGATGGAGTTGGAAGCTGGACATGATGTGCTCACTCTGGGGGTACAGATGGTATCTATTTAGCTAGAATTCCTCCGCTGTGGTTGCTTTAATGCCGAGATCATTTTAACTGGCTTCTTATCACATCTGGGAGGGCCAGCATGCTTCTCCTAAAGATTAACCAGACATAGCTATTGATTTTCACGGTTCAAATACGGGATTGCAGGGCCAGCTGAAAACGAATAAAAATGCTCATTTGAAGATGGTTATGAGACTATGTCTGAAAATCACGTGCAGGAAAAAGTTTGGGGGCGATACGTTTCTATCGGTCCCTTCTGTGTCCCCCAGGGTTGCTTCTGATGAGAACCAGGGCACGATGTTCACATTAAGATTCCTGACCCAGATCAGGGGCTGGAGACCAAGGGTGGTGGGGATGCTGAAGAGAGTTGTTGGCCCATCTCATGAGAAGACTAGGTAGGAAGGCCTGGGGAAAACACACTCTCTCTCTCATCCTTCAGTTTTCTGTGCCAGGGACCCAGCTCGCTCTGCAGGTGCTGGCAAGGGGCACCGCAACCCTGGGCACCATTCAGGAGTGGGTGGGGGGCCACGCTGTCTCCTGGAAAACTATCACATCTGCAGGGCTGTGAGCTCTATTTTTATTTTTGTAATGATAATAATAATTGTTGTTATTATTTTGCCAAACTAGTCCATTTATTTCCTATCACACTTTGAATGCTCTCATGGACATGGGACATAGCTGTTGAATATGCCTTAAATTTAGCAAATCTTATGTCTCAGTGCTTACAATAAGATAGTTTTCAAAACCAATGTGAGGCATATCACAATCAAAAGGAGGAATTAAAAAAAGTCAAGGTGCTAGAGGAGGAAGAGTGTTTATTAAATGATAAATATATGCTGCTTCTCAAAGCCCAGGCATTATGCCTCCAGTCATAACATACCAGTTCTCAGAGTTTTAATGATGCAGCTCTCAAAAGACTTCCTATTTGGTTGTGGGCAATTGACAGATTTCAGCTTCTTGCTCCCTGGTTAGGGCTGATGGGCCAGGGAACAATTTTTATTAGATTTCAGTGCATCTGCGGTGCTTAAATAAGAGACTGAAGCAGGCACTTGTTCTGTGCTGTAGGGTGATAAGTTGCATTAATTTTTATTTTAGGCTGTCTCCAAACATGGCTTTTATAGACTAATAAAAAAGCAATTTTTATAAGTTCACAAAAAACAATGAACACAGTCGAGCATAAATATCTTACAACCAGGGCCAGAGGAAAATTATGAACTAAAAAATCTGCTGAAAGTGACACAAAAACACCTAGATGCTGCATTCTCAAGGTAAATTAAACTCTCACCTAAATGGAAGATTCTGTAAATGTAAATTTCTACTTGTGACTCCTCTCTGTTCTCATCCCATTGCAGTCAGTACTCTGTGTCCCTACCCTTCACTAATTTATGCTCATCATATGCTAGAAGATCAACCTCAAAAACTAACCCCTTTGGGGTAATATCACCCATCAATACCAATCCTCTCATTCCCGTTTGCTTGTTCAGGACATACTAGGAAACACTAAGACCTTAGCAGAAAACCTTGCAGCAAAATTACTCCATTATCATATCTCTGGAGAGATGTTTTACACATATATGGGCAGAATCTCTCAAATAATTAAAAATGTAAAGTATATTTTGAATAACCGTCCTATCAAAGCTATTTCTGAAGGGTTTTATATAGTGGTAGCTCCTACATTGTTATATAATCATAACGTGCATGTGAAATACATTATCTCAATTAATGTTTCTTATATATCAAAAGAAATTTCCCAAAAGTTAAAAAAAAATCAGTAACTCATCCAAAAATTTTGTTTACTTACTGCCAAACACCTGAATATTTGGAAACTTCCAGATGACTGACAGCAATTTTGACTTTTGAATCTGCCAGCCTGGGCTCATGAGTTTACCCTTTAAGCTTGGAGTATAATTTTGTTAACCAGTGGCACCCTCAATAAAGTCAATAAACAGGAAAAAAAGTTTGGAGCATAAATTGTTGCTTATGTTACTTCTGTGAATTTCAAGTTTCAACCACACAATTAGCCTGACATGAAGATTTTTCATTGCTTCAATATTCCATGCCAAAAGGAAAGCAAGCAAGCAAATAAAGCATCCAGGGATTTTAATTTTAGTATGTAACCCATTGCCTTAGACAAGGCATCTTGACTTTCTTAGCCTTAACTTAGTTAAACTGTCCTAAAGTAGTGCTCATGGGGGAGGTGTTTTGTTTGTTTTATAGAAAAATAAAAGCAGTACCTAGAATTGAGTGGCAGGTCTTACTCACAAGGTAACCCATCTATATGGTGTCATTGCCCAGACAGTGTGGCTCAGCGGTTGAGCATCGGCCTAGGATCCAGGAGATTGTGGTTCGATTCCCAGTCAGGGCACATGCCCGGGTTGCAGGCTCCACCCCCAGTCTGGGGCCTGCAGGAGGCAGCTGATCAATGACTCTCTCATCATTGATGTTCCTTCTCTCTCTCTCTGAAATCAATAAAGATATACATTTTTTTTAAAAGATACTCTAATTTGGAGTTATCTGCAACTCACATGCTAATCTTAATTTATCAAGCATCTGATTGATGAATATAATTATTATTTATGTGGTGCCCTGTAGTTGATATTTTCCTCACTGTGTGTCCCTTAGTGGAAGCATGTGGGAGGTGAGGGAATTGGAGGCTATTCCATAATTTCTGTACAGGAGAGATTCTGGAGTTAAGGATACTCATCCTAAAGTTGTCTTTATCTAGCAAGTACATCATTTTACTTGAGTTCCATGTTTATTTTGAGAAATTTTGGAGGAATTTCTGGAGATCATAAAGAGAGTTGTCTATGTTGTTTAAGATGATATTAGCCGCTAAAACTAACAAATTGCAAAATCTCAGTGGTTTAACACAATAAAAGTTTACTTCTTACTCATACAACACTACAATGTATATTTCTGGTCAAGTGGCTTTTCTCCAAGGATTAATTCCTGGCCCAGGCTCCTTCCATCCTGGGGCCTCAACTTCTTCAACAAATGGCTTCTAAGGACACAAAGTTTTCAGCATCAAGTTAAAAGGGAAAGAGGAAGGAGGGATTTCCTTTTCAATAGATCAGATCTAAAAATAGCATATCCCCTTAGCTAGAGCTCATTCTCATTGCCACAATTAAGTGCAAGAGAGGCTGGGAAATGTAGTCTAGCTGTGTGTCGAAGAAAAATAGAAAATGGGCTTGCCAATCATCTAGCAATCTCAGGCACAATGTTTAACTTCCCCAGATAATTGCACTAGAATGAATGTGAGGCACAAGCATGAGTGGCAAGCTTCCCTCTCCCAAGTACCCATTTAGAGGTATCAGTGATGGCTATGAGACTTCTTCAAAGCCCAGCAGCCAGAAAGAGGCCCTCCCCCTAGCGTTTCCTGTCCACCATGCTCTGCTATGCTTCCTGATTCATAAGCCTGTGTCCCTGTAGGGATCACCAGCTACCAGGGATGACATTTAAAAGATGGGACTCATTGTGCATAGGAGTTATATTTCAAAACCTCAAAATTGTGTCTACTCATTTCCTTTTTCTCCTGACTTGACATTGATTTTCTTCATGCTTGAATGAGTTTTTTAATCCTGCCAAGGTGGAAGTTCTTATTTGCAACTTTTGTGTGTGTGTGTGTTTTTTTCCCTCATTTCAAAAAACCCTGCAAGCTAAAGAAGTCTGATTAATTTTCAAGAGCTAGAAAAGGTTAGTTTTTTCCCACCCCCATATAACACAAAAATGGATGTGCTAATTTAGCTGAAATGTTATGAAATATGTACTATTGGGTTGAAACCAAGTATGGAAATTCCATGAACATTTCCCACTGTGATATCTCTTCAGAGACACCTGTTTACATCCTACCAAACAGATTTCTATTCTAATAATTAAAATGTACATACATCAGTAAAAGAAACTCACTTACCAATTTGGGGATGCCTTAACTCTCTGAACAAGTTTTATTCTTTACAACATTACAAATAACTCCAGTAATGGGGCACTATACTATATATTTATACATGAAAATTATCAATAACTGTCAGAATTCTATTATTATTGTTAAAATGTTTAATCTACAGTTACAATTTCACTATAGTTTAAGTGTTCACTCATAAACCCTTGTCAACAACAAACTTGCCTTATAAACTATTTGACTCTTAATGAAATGATTAGCGGAAGGATAGTTGCATGTCAGATGTTGTATAACCCCCTGGAAGCCAGTTTCCCACAGCATTTCAAGTTCTTGAAATTCCACTGATGATGTTCTCACACTGTGCATGCTCAAAAATTCACTGGCAACACACATCTGTGTTTACCCTTTTAATCATGACAATGTCCACAATACTTTTCATATTCCTAAAGGAATGAGCAAGACCTTCAGAATCTTAAAAGGCAAACATGACTTATGTTGGACCTGCAATCATTCTAGTATCCATAATAGGAAGAGTCTAAAATTGAAAACCACTTACATACTGGAAGCAGAAGATTGTCAGAACTGCATATTTCTGCCTCAAAGGCAAATTAATATAAGGGAAGGATCTGCAAGGTAATGAAACAAAAGTCATAGCCCTAGATATATGGGCCTTTGGGATTGCTTTTCTCACCCTTCATCTGCATTCCACAAATTAGTTCTGTTTGAATTAGGGAATTTTTTAATATATAAAATATACCATTGTGCATTTTGCTTTTTGACAATAATAAATGCACATAGACTCTTTCACAGGATGAGGGAAGACCATCAATCAGCCTTTCCTGTTGTATAGAGAGGAAAAAAATGCTTGACTCTTGATTTTCCTTCCTGAAAGGGTCTTAGGAGAGGAATATAGGGGCCAGAGTTCATTTCCTGCAACTCTAGGATGTCATCAGAATCAATGCACCCAAAAGCACTTGAAGTCAGACATGCTCAATACAATTGCCACCACTCTTCTTCCCACTCTCTTAGCCAACATGATTATTGATCACAATAACCTTTCCCATTGGGCCCACATATGAGTGAAGGGTTGTCCTAAACATAAAGATTTAAGTATCCACTACCAATCAATACTTGATCTAAATTGTAACTCAATGTAAAAATCTATTTGTCATTCCTGACATAGAAGATCTCTGAATGAAAATCGGAGGGAAAGAAAAGTTCCAGACACTCATGACCTTGGAAATATCTCTGTGGGTTCAAGTGGTAATATTTGCAATAGAAGTTGCCATTTACATTATTTCTGAGGTGGTTTTCTTTCCACTTGACTTTGTCTCAAGAAGCTTTGATGCTTTCCTGGCAGGCACATCTGCGGTGACCACATGAAGGGTAAAGAGCATAATAGAGAAAGACATTTAGCTTTCATTATCTACAGGATACCCTTTTTGCTCTGTTGAAGTCTCACCAGTTATCAAGCTCTGGGATACACAGGCTGTCAAATGCAGTAACCTCAACAAAACAGACTTGTCCACCAATCATTATGGTGGGGCCCAAGAAGGGGTTTCCAGGGGCTGGTTTCTCCCTTTTGGGTCTTTGAAAAGTAAAATTTCTGTTGGCCCATAGCTTTTTAGTCAACTGGTTACCCACTTGAAATTAATTTTGAATTCACAGACAGAAACATACAAATACAAAACCACCACACCAGCAGCTATTGTATTAACCTCAAATCTATTTTATCTTTCTTACTCTTATTTGCCCTGATATCCACACTATGTTTTAAATTTTAAAAATTATATTAAGTTTTTAGGCATCCTAAATCCTTTGTGGAACAAGGCAAGACATAGTACATAAATATGAATTAATATATAAAGCCATCAAAATTTCTACTAGTAGTCTTTTTACATTTCATAGTCTACAGATCTACAGTAGAAGGTTTATAGCTTCTGAAAATTGTTTAATTGCTTTGATACGGTGTCTATTAGCTAAGCGGGTCTGTTTTCCAAAGGCATACTATTATACCTAAGAATAACACCATGGATATTATCCTTTATCCACTGTACAACTGCACCTTTAAGATGTTGTTGGGCCTCTTTTTTCACACAGAGAAGCTAAAGCTATTAAAGGTTTTCCATGATTTAACCAAGTCTCAGAATAACACCAGAGGTGCAAGGAGCTATAAGAAGTTGGCTCATGTCTCTAGGGGTTAATATTCCCTTCAGAGAAGACGTTACTCCTCTCTTTATTTATATCTGTGAAATCTTGCTTTTGACTTGACCCAGCTGAAGGAAATGATGTCTCTCAGGTAACTGATAGACTGTGAAATTAAGTTCAGGAAATCAGATCATTTGGAGGAGCAACCCTTATGCTTGCAACCAGCCTGCCATCACAGACTCGAAGAAACCTGGCTTTGAATTCATCCATCAGTTTTGTTTCCTCTATTTGTTTTTGCAGTTGGTGGAAGAAACTGGTGGTTTTGAGATTGGCAGGGAAAAGTTCAAGTGAAAACAAAGCTTTCTCACAGGCATTTTTGCTGGCAATAGTGCCCTCTTCTCCTTTGAGTCCTCTTAGTTTTGCAAATATTTTTCTTTTGAAGGCTTCTTACCAAAGCTGTCAGCAGGATTTATGACAAATGGAACTTGTAGCAGACAAGAGCTGTTTCTTTATTCCACACCTGCCAAATACATTGCTCTTTACTTGGGCATTTGTAACTGTTCGTGGTTCTAACCATAACGTTAAACTAGGTTGCACATTAATATTGTCTTGTTGACAAGAGGTGGCTACTTATCAGCCTTCACAATAAAATTAAACCTATTCACTGTGCACACTATTTATGTGTCAGGTGCTTGGTGTATATTATTTCTGAGTCAAACATGGAGTTATTACTATTATTGTTATTATTATTAAATAGCTTCAAAACCAATGTCAGAATAATGAACTAGGTGAGTGAAAACCATACAGAAAATTAGAATTTAAGCTAAAAAAAATCTGAATTTAAAACTTGTAGTCTATAACATTTGCTTTTCACCATAAATATTGCCTGAGCACATTTCACCCAGGCTTCAACTTTTCAGAATAGAAAGTTTATACTAATCACAATTTGTAGATCTCTTGATGAGAGTCACCCTATGGTCTTTACACCCCTTCCCCTTTCATGGAGAATTGAAATGCCAAAATTCATGGAGCTGTGTGCTGTGTTATATTTGGTTGTCTCAGCTTTGCAATGAGCTGAATTTGGGATCTTAAGTCTTTGAAGTGTTCAGATTCAGGGCTATGATTCAGGAATGGGTGAAATAAACCAAGTCTTATAGTAGGACTACATGCATTACTTTTCAAACACTCCTTTCCTTCTCCAGAGTTCATTGCCAGAATTCAGGACATACTTAGGTGTGCATTTTGCCAATGGCTAAAATCAAACCTTTAGGGGAAGACCTTTGGTGCTGTATCCTTGCCTTCCAATACTTTGGTTTGTTTTCAACTCTAGCCTAAAATAAGAAAAAGATGGGGCCAATAAGCCACAACACGTTTCTGCAGTATTAGCAAGAACACATTTCAAGAGAATTTCAAGAGAATAAGAATTATTTATTATTTCTTACCACAGGCATTGGGATAAGTTCTTTTAGTTTGATACTTAACATAACTCTATGAGATTAATTTCCTGTTTTACAATGGAAGAAACTGAGTCTCAGGGAGAATAAGTAATTCGTGCTGTATGAAGTCAGGTCATAATTTGAAACCAGGCATCTCTAACTCAAAAGACATTTTTAATGTCTCTACAAAGTAGCAAAGGCACAGAGCTAGCTTACCAAGAGCCTGGATAGTGATAGTACAATTTAGCTAACGGTAAGGAAAGCACACAGATGAGACTGGAAGGTGGAACATGATAAGAGCAGTGTATAAACAGATGCAATGGAAATTGTTGTCTGTCTATTGAAAGCCCAGATCCTTTCCAAACATGTACCTTTCCAATATTACCACTCTATGCAGGAAAATCCGACCATCCCCAGCTCAAGGTACTGTATGTTTCTAAGGATATTATCAATGCCCTTGTCAGTAGCTGCTTCAGGAACTTAAATCAAAGCCAATTAGCACTCATAATTCCCTGCCCATTCGGATGTTTTTAGGAATGATACGTGACCCTCCTCAATGGGCATATGACTCAAGTGGGCCAATGAGATGGCAAGAGGAAGTTTAAAAGATCATCTGAGAAAAAGATTTATTGATTTAAAAAAATAACTGCTAGAATATATGTGAGGTTCAGAATTGTCATTGTCATTTTACCACCAGCCTGGAAGGGAACCGCACTGAGGTGAAGAATCATAACTTTTAGAGGGGAACATCAAGACAATGTCACAAGATAGATAAGATCTCCATTTCTAGAATCACTTGGTGCCTTTGAATTCTAGCTCTGTCATATATATGGCTGTGTGATCATGGCCAAGTTATTTAAGTTCCCTAAGCCACTGCTGTCTGATCTGTTAAATAAAAGTACTGATTACACTACCTGATAGGGTTTCTGGAAGAAATAAATTAACATATCTTAGCTTCTGGTAATCAATAACTGGTGGTTTTATTATTATAACTTAAGCCATAGTGAAACCTTTATGTTTTATGCTAAAGGGGGAAAATTGGTGGCTATATTTGAGTTTAAGGGTTTTAACAAACATTATCAAATAGTTAATATAGCAAGTCATGTTTCACTGTAGATTTTCTAAGTTTGCTTCTTACTTACCAAAACCCAGAGTCAGGAAATTTACCATTTCTCCAGATTTGGGGCAAGAAAGAAAATCAGCCGTGAAACTGATCATGGTACGTAAAATGGCTAAACTGTACCAACTGGAATTGACATCCAGCTCAAGTTTTATACCTCTCGGCACCTCAGAACTGAAAGGAAAAGAAGGCTTCCCATGAAATCAGATTAAATGAGAACTTAGGCATTAGTGCCTTTCCAATTCTGAAAGTCTGCCGTCAGCTCTGTAAGCCACATGGGTCTGAGGAAATCAAAAAGACTGATATTAGAAGACAATGGGCTAGCTACAAGTGAGCACTGCTTTTAAACCTGGTATGAATTTATAAAAGGCTCATCATTTTGGCACCAAAGAATGCTTTAATAGCAATGAATCTATACAGTTTTCAAAATTTTAATGGAGATAACATGAGATAATAACAAGAATAATAATCCTTTATGTTTAAAAAACTGTTTTTAATTTTCTTAGCATGTCTTTTTATTTCCTTTTTATATCCTTACTAGTGGCAGGAATATGAATAAAGGAAGCTGTCATGATATTTATTATTAATTGTTATTACTATTAATACAAATTATTATAAAACCTGGAGTTGAATTTGTTCTTCGTTTAGACAGGGATGCAAAGAAGAGGAGCTCATTGTACCCACAGGCCATCTCAAGTCATTGATAGATTAAGAGGAAGGGTGGCGGGTGTGGGGAGTGCAAAATGTAGAAGAGGGGAGTCGGACAGAAATAGAGAAAGCAAGAAAAGATAGGTTAAGGTTAAGTGGCAAGAGAAAAAGACAATTAACCATTCTCAGGTGTGCGTCAGGGATACAATAGCCTGCTAACCCTTCATCTCTGCCCAAAATGAGGGCTGCCACTCCATGGAAATATGGGCTCCCTTTGCCATTAAATTCAATATGTTTTGCAGAATGTGACTATTTTTTATCTTGCAAAATGCAATTCTAAATATGTAATTATACATAACCCCCACCCTCAGGACCTAGCATTTAAGAAATTTCTTGGACTCATTTCTTGTTTACCTAGAAATAAAATAGGGCAAAACCAAGAAGCTTAGCAAAATTTGCATCCAGTAGTATTATATAAAGGAGCTGCATTCTGTGTGGGATGACCACTGCCCCCCTATCAGTCCCTCCTGCCTGCTAATTCCTCATATTGTCTTCAAAGCAATGATCAGTAAAATGGGATTTTACACCATATAATCAGACCCAACTGGCTTGCTTATTAAATATGGAGATTACTGATTCTGACACACTGGGCATGGCACTTACTTGCCTATACTCTTGATAAGTACTTCAATTAATATATGAAATAAAACTTTCTCTAAATTCTCTTCTTCCACCCCACTACCCTTCACGAATTTGCTATTAGGTGGCTGTCAATAGATCTTTGCAGAAGCGTTAAAATAAATAACCACAATGTTCACAGATGCTATTTAAAGGATTAACTCCCCACAAAGGTTTGTATTTTTGAAGTGGTATCCAAGAAGGTAAATATCTTTCTTGATGAGAAGGAAATTGTGATATTTAAAGAGGTCAGCTTATCAAGGTGTGATATGCAAATGCTCAAGTAAGAAAAATAACTATAACTAAGAATTGTGGAAAACTGATTTACTATGTGTCAAGTCCGTTATTGTTCATTCTTATTACAGACCATAGGGGAAGTAATAGCAGCTTTTTAATGAAAAAAATGCTGAGGGCTGAAGTGGTCAAATGCTTTGTTCCAAGAGAAGAAACTGCCAAGATGTGTTTTGGAACCTTAGGTAGCAAATTGTTTAAGCTGAACCTTACTTCTACTCAAAGGCAGGCCCCAAAGGATTAGGGATACTTTTGAAATAGCAAGTTTTCTTTAGGAAGCTGCATGGAGTAGCTACATATATTTAGCAGATGCCTAAGTCAGAATTTTAATTTTATATTGTTTTGGCCATATAGCTCAGTCTCTTTCCATTAGATCACATTTTTTTCTGCGGGGGGAAAACAAAAACACAGCCTTTCACAGACAAAAATACACACTAGACACCATCCTTGGAGAATTTCTGTGAGGTCCATTTGGCTAAAGCTGCTGAGAACCCTAATTATTTTTATGCACTATTAAAGCATTTTACATATTTCTAGACATTTCTTTAATAAGGTTTAGCATTGCTGGGTTGAAAATGTGTCATTTTCGTTACTGCCCTGAGACTCTCCCTGGACCCAACTCTTTTATTTCTGCTACTTTGGTTTCATTTCCATCAGTTTTCAAAGAGCTCATTGTCTGAAATTTATTTTTTTATGTTATTCGCATTATTGTGAATGAATTCCAAAGAAAATTATATATTTTTAGAGTTGTGTAGAAAGTGTAGGATGATTTGTGTAATTCTTAATTATTGGTTAGGGAATAAATCCCCAGGGTTTACCAACTCATTCTGTCAGTTTGGCATTCAGGTCAAAAGTATTTGCCACTCTGATTCCCAAAGAACACAATCTCCCTCCTATATTCATCTCTCCGAGAGTTTTGAAGAAGACTTTTAAAGTATTGAATCTAAACGTATTTATCCAGACACTTTAGTTTTATCTGTTTCATTTTGTTTTTCCAGCAAGGACACATACCTAGAAAATCAAACTTCCACGATGTGTTTTGGAACCTTAGGTAGCAAATTGTTTAAACTGAATATTACTGTTACTCAAGGACATGGCCCAAAGGATTAAGAATACTTTTGAAATAGCAAGTTTTCTTTAAGAAGCTCCATGGAGAGAGGCTGTCACTTTGCGTTGATTAAGGTACATCAATGGAGAATATAAATCATCAACTGTGCTCTTCCTTGGTCCATTCATTACATGTGCGGACCCCAGGCCTGCCTGACCTCAGATGCAGCCCTGATCACTCCCCTGTCTCCTGTATGACTGGGGAAAAGGTGTGTGTCGAACATTTTCTAACCTGCCTGTCAGCCACCCTTCAGCAATGTTTGACCAAAGGTAAGCACAGGTGAGGAGATAATAGAAGCCAAGTATTTCTTACCTTTCTTTGCCTTGAACAGGCTTTGGGGCATTGGCTTCATGTACTCCACATCACCAGCTCCTGCTGGACCTTTCTGCTCTCATTCTAGTTTCTACCTGGTCCTTGGGCTCGAAGAACACCATCTTTTGTCTCTCCAGCCTAGCAGTAGGAGTTGCTTCCTGCTCCTGGAATCTCTTGGTTTATCTTATTGTCTCTTGTCTGGTTTTTTCAGCTTCTCCATGACCCATATAATCAATTTCATGAGTGTAGATATCTGAATTGGTTTTTGTGGGGTTTTTTTGGGTAAGCCCTAACCTATACACCCCCATGAACATAATATTCTTCAGAGTGTTAATAACATGTTTAGGTTTATTTTAGTGCTTTTTAATGACAACCTACAGGAGTATGAGAAAATTACAACAAACATAACTATAGCTATGATGTTGAACTACAATTAATGATTGGCTGTTTGCTCTTATGCATTTTTGACTGAGTAGAAGAATATATATTTTGAGGAAAGAAATTTTTAATTGCCATGCTAATTACACAGTAATTCTATTTCAACTTAAAGGAAACCTTTTGGAAGAAAATAACACACCAATTTTTTGTGGGTTTTTATTTTTTTGGTTTTTAGTTTGTGGGGTTTTTAAAATAATATTGAAGGTTACTAAATTATCTTGTAAAAAACAAAAAATCTATTCCATGTACTTTCCAAAGTATAATGTCCTAGAAAATATCTTAAATTTCTAAGCTAGCACAAATGTAGACACCTATTAAATGTTTTCATAGTACCATCAACTTTATAAGATTTCAACTAGTACATAAAAACCTATTGATCTACATTCAAAAATAAATTAATAGTACACTTTGTGCATTTGCACAAAGTACAAAAGAGGGTCAAAATTACTTCTCAATATGAAATCTAACCAGAGACTTCCATAGGCATCCCTTTCATTCAGCCAGGGATACTACTGGTGGGAAAGCATCCTTAGCTCTAGTTCCAAATTGTTGCACAAACAGTGCTGACTTTCTCCACACTCTTATTCCTGTTTTCACAATGAAACTACATTTATAGATTAAATCACAGATACATGAGGTCATGTGTCTGAGTCCTGGAGCAATAGAATGTGGGAGAAAGTGATGTATGCCCCTTTCAGTCCTGACTCCTAGAAACTTCCTGATATATTCTCCACTTGCACTTGAGTTTTTTTCACTTTGCCAAGAACAAACAATATAACTGAAGACCTAGAGATTTTTGAAGATGGCAAGCTACAAGTTGGAGCTGGGCTCCTGAATGACTGTGTGGAACAGAGCATGCCACGTTTCCCAAAGCCTGACATCTATTGGCCCATGATATGTGAGGAATTTTGCTTTTACTGTGCTAAGTCACTGAAATTTCAAAGGTAGAGTAACAAGTGTTTACCTTGATTAGCTCACAGATAAATTAAGCACTGACAGAACAAAACCTAAGATATCCTATTAATGGGAGACCTAAATTTTTCCTTTTGGTTTCCTTTTACTGCTTCTCCATCTTTTCCTCTCCTTTTCCTTCTTCTGATTTCCCTATATTAATATGGAAAAACTGGCTCTGTTAAAATATTAATTAAGCAGGGCATGTTGCCAAAGCCTTGTCTTATGGTGTGCCTTGAGAATTTATCTTTTATTTGATGTTTCATAACTATAGCAAGAAAACCTTTTTGTTAGCCTCTCCAAGCTGGACAAAAGACATGCTCTGTGTTTATGGTAATTGGGCCTTTCTAAATGGGTCATCAATCTCTTCTCAAAGGAATAACCTGCTCTTTTGCAGGAGTAAAGACATGAAAGAGCTCTTTTTATGAGGACCTTAGAAAAATTCAGGGATTTGCAGGACCTGAGGACAGAATAGGAAAAATATATAGGAAAAATATATAGGAAAAATACATATTTGATGATATTCTAAGGCCAGAAGGATGTTGAGTCAATGGAGCCAGTGAAGTACACAGGAGGGACTCCATGTTAGTGCTTAGGACCAATGGATAAACTAGAGGATCTATCTCCTACTTATTCCATACTTCCTTAATAGTTGACTAACCCCATGTGAAGACCTCCTCTGATGTATGGAGACCACTGCATATTTAATGGAGCAGTGGAGGAGTAAAAGACCCAGTATTTTGTGAGATGGCGTAATCTATGCTAGTAATTTCTGAAGCTAGATTAGAAGACAGTAGGTATTCCATTGCTTGACAATTTTGTGACTCTGTATCCTAGGCATAGATGTCTTACATCTTTATTGATTTCCGCTCTTCAATATTCTTATCTTGTTTGTTTTTGCATAGCTTATTCCAAATAAATCAGGGACCTAAGAGTTCTAATAATGCAGTTCCTACTTGCAGTAAATATTCTGTATGATAGGAATAAGCTCACCTTCTCTTGTAGGTGGCTTCTTCTGTTCGGTCAAGCTGACTTCAGAATGGCATCCTGGTGCAGCAGAAAGGACATCAGCATCTTTGAAGTAAAACATATCTGTTTGGCCATTGGAAAATCTACTTATACTCTTTTGACTTTTCCCCTCTACCTGCCTCATGGAATTGTGATAGCTATCTATCTAAATAGATGGAATTATAACCCTAGATGGCTACCTACATCATGAAATTGTGATCAGGATGAAATCAGATAACATATATGAATGCACTTAGCATGTTGCCAAGCACATAGCAGGCACTCAGTAAATCTACAGATACTATGCAATGATCTCTTCTAAAGTAAATGGACCTTGGTGTTTCTGTATCCAGGGAGACCCAGGGAGAACATCTGTTGTTTCTAATACGGGTAGGTCTAGCCATGCTATTTTTCTCATACCCGCTCAAGCATTTAACTTTTTCCCCTTCACAGCTCCTGTGGGCCTGAGAGCTCCATTAGTAAAGGTGGAATGTATAACACAGAAACAAAGTCTGTCATGCTCCCTTGGTGTGATGAGGGCCCCACACTTCACACCTTGTCTTGAAACTAGCCCCAGAGTGACAAGGATTTAATTTTCCAAAGTCTGATCCAGGAACAATCATTATTTTCTTGAATTTATATAGCAACCCTGAAGAATAGGTATTATGATCTTCATTTGATAGATAGAGACTCTGAGAATCAAAGGGTAACGTGAATTGACCAATATCCCACAACAAGTCAGGGCTTTATCTAGAATTTACAATCAGGGATTCTTTTATCATATGACACATGTTTGATGTTTGTTATTTTTACATTTTCCAAAATACTTTTTGTCTGCAGCAACAAAGGCAAGCAGAAATCGATGTTTTCTCCCTCTCTCTGTCTCTCTTTTCCTTCCTTCCTTCCTTCCTTCCTTCCTTCCTTCCTTCCTTCCTTCCTTCCTTCCTTCCTTTCCTTCCTTCTTTCCTTCTTTTTTCCTTTCTTCACCTTTGGTCTTTATATTATTGACAAAAAACCCAGAACATACTCTTTGTGTCTCTGGACTCTTTGTAATCCTCTGAAAGCTGTGCCCACTTTCTTGATCCTGTTCCAATAAGTCATCCTCAGAGCTGCTCACCACCACAGGGCATCAGAGCTGCCCTGTCCCAACAGGGAAGCTCTCATCACACAATTGCCTTCATCCAAAAGCACTATGAATTATGATGAAGAAATAAAAATTATATTTCAACCATCTTATTAACAGTTTAGCTAAAGAGAAGTCTTTCACCTATTACTCAAAGCTTTGGAATTAGTCAAAGGCCAGTATAGTGTTTGAACACAAGTCTGTGCCAGATAAGCCACTGGTGAAAAGATACAAAGTAGGAAACAACATTTTTGTTCATGAGGACAACCTGTACATAATAATGCAAGATCATGTAGACAGAGTAGAAGAAGAGAGGGATGGACAGTAAAGAAGAGGTCCAGGTGCTGGGGTTATGGAACGTCTTCCTGGAGGGAAGGAACTTTGAGAGGTGATTAGGATTTGAAAGCAGAAGAGGGAAGCGGAAAGAAGATGACCCTGACCTGGAGGATGAGCATATACAAAAATACAGGGGGGGAAACATGTGCAAGGAATGGCATGGAGATTTGGAAAACAAACTTCACCAGAGTAAGAATCAAGTTGGAAGGGGAAAGAAGTAAACTAAGTTAGGTCAGAAGCATATACACTGTGGAGTGTTAAAGAATAAGGCAGGACAACTAGACTTTGTCCAGGTGGCCATGGGGAAACTCTCCGGATTTGAAGTAAGTGACCATGAAGAAGGGAACACTTAAGAAACACGAAAAGATCAAGGGGGAGTTGATATTAAAGGCAGAAAATTTTGTTAGGGATTATTTCCGTTTTCCAGGAGGAAGTGTTGAATATCTAGA
The DNA here is from genome assembly GCF_054644295.1 of Miniopterus natalensis. Lineage (NCBI taxonomy): Eukaryota > Metazoa > Chordata > Mammalia > Chiroptera > Miniopteridae > Miniopterus > Miniopterus natalensis. Next base: position 64,456,881 of record NC_142089.1, on the reverse strand, counting down.
AAAGCCGAAGGAATGGAGGACCTAAAACAGCCACAACAGAGCCCAGCATAGTTGGGTCTAAGAGAGCAGGAAGAAACATCACTTGGATTTAATCGATCATGGTTCTCAAACTCAAGCAGGTGACAGAATTTTCTGTGGGTCTCATTAAAACACAAATTTCTGGGTCCCCATCCAAAGTCCTTTCTTCTTATGATTGAGAATCACAGGGGTAAGGTGTCTTCAAGATTCCATAGAAGGTAGAATTATGAATCTAACACTTAATGGCAGGCACCATGTTGTATAGATTTCATTTCCCAAGATTAGAGTAGGTGTGTAGTAAAATCAAGGAATATTGTACTCATGCTTATTAAATTCCACATGTCATATAGTACCATAGACACATTTCTTTTCCCAAATACCAATCACTGTATCCATACTCCCTTTCTAAGGTCAAAACAAAGATTTAACAATCACATCGTCCAGCAGTGATACACTATGTATTTTCCAAAATTAACCCAAATGAGAACTCCTGGGGTACATAACTCAGCTCTCCCCTTCCAACATGTGCATGGTTTCCTTCATCTCCGATTATGCTCTTTGGACTTGTAGTCATGCAAATGACACAAACGAACAGCTGCATTCGGCAAACCAGATGGTCACATGTGGGAACAGAGATGAGATGGAGACAATAGAAGTAATAGCCTATAAAGTAGGTTAGCGCTACTGATATTCTACTTTTTTTCTATTAATAACAAGTGAAAGGTTAATTATTTCCATCCGTCCTCACTTAACAGAGAATTAATCTCGAAGGCACAGTAAGAAATTTTCAGCAAAATTCCACGGCTGCTTATTCCAAAATAGGAGAAGGGAGTGATTGAACGTGTGCTGGAGAGCTTGGTGGAAACAGTGAAGAGGCTCATGTAAAACTCTGATTGTTTGAGATATATGGCTAAGTTTGTAGCTGTTTGGGAAGACAGTAAAGAAGGAATCTGTTCCACCTTCTTTCTCAGTATTAAACCCAGATGAAACAAAAGATAGTCTTTTGGTTACCAGATGCTGTTTTTCTCTGAAATCCAAGATATTTGAAATCAAAATAGCTCTTTTCCTTTGTAAATCATGTTTAACATGGATTTACATTTAAAGATGTCATGTACACTCTTATATTTTAGAGACATGGAGAGATTTACAACCTTTCTCAATTTTCCATTTTTGTGTTTTTCTTTTCTCTCCTAAGAAGTCCTTCCTCATAGCACATTATATGTGTATACTATATTTATTTAAAATAGTAAATTTATTCATATTTCAATATCTATGGAGAAAGAGAAATTGTGGTGGTCACTACTGCTTTGCGCCATATATATTGACTTGCTGAGGAATCTTCAAGTTCATAAATAAGCAGTTAAACTCAGGATCATGATATTTCATTCACATCTCCATTAATATAAAAATCAAGGCTGTTTTGTTGCCTGGCTCTATATTTTTACAGAAGCATCTAGGGCCTAGATCTTTCATAAACAGTTACATAAAATAAAAAACACCATACTCCATTGTATATTAGTGCTTTAGAAACCAATGAGACTTAGGAAATAAAACAAGCTATTAATACTGCTGCTATAGCAAAAGAAACATTTGACTCCAGTATTAGAATTCAAAAGAAAGTATTTTCAGTAAAATTCACTGAATAATAAAAGAAAATCATGGAGAACAAAATGTTTAGACTTGATTCTGTTACATAAAAACATTTTAGATTATATATTTTTCCTTGTTATAAGAGTAAAGCGTGTTTATTTTTAGACAAACTGGAAAAGAGTGAAGAATATAAAGAATAAAATAAAAATCACCCATTATTCTAGAGATAATCAGTATCAACATTTTATTATATTTACTCCTAATCAATACTTTACACATTAAACACATGTATAGCCATACATGTCTACTAAAACTATGCTACATTTGAAATAGTTTGTAGTTCTTCTTAAAAATGTAACATTATATATTATTCTTTTCCCCATCATATTCAAAGTTATTTTCAAGCACTATCATTAGTCATGGAATGATATTTCATAGTCATACCATGATTATGTGTTTAATTATTTCCCTATTGAAAGTAACATATATTTAAACCAAATTTTCTGCTACTAATAATGATGTGATAAACTTACTTTCTATTATTAGATTCCTACTAAGTTCTTGCACTCTAATGAGGAGACAGAAATGTATCAAGTAACCGATCAGAGCAAGAGCTAAATACAACTTTTAAATTGATTTCATAGAGGATGCAGGAGTCAAGAATTCATTCATTCCAATGATTTTTTTTAATAACTACTCTTTTTTTAGGCATGTTTCTACTGAGAACACATCATTAGACAAAACTTCAGACGCCCCTGGCTTCAGGGAACTTGGGTCTCAGCATTCCTACTCAGCAAAGAGGAGTTAGAGGCAACGTTTTATGGGGTTCGGTGAGGGGAGGAAAACAATGTTGTATAAAATTCTGCTTTGAACATGTTGGGATTGAGGTTCCAGTGAATATCCAAGTAGAGATTTAGTGAAGTTTCTCAGGAAATAAGCCTGGACTAGAGGGACATTGAATTGGGACTGATCAGTACACCGATGGGAGCAAACACCATGGGAGTGGCTGGAACCACCCAGGGGAATATGCTGACTGAGAAATACTGAGAGTGTAGAACTTATACCTAAAGAACACTGACAGATTAAAAAAAAAAAAATGTTTTTCCGAAGGATATGGAAAGAGAAAAGACGAGGGGAAAAACTCCTAAAATTGTGGAGCCATGGAGCTAAAGGAAATGTATTGCTAGAAAAAGAAAATAGACAGTGATAATCATTCTGAGATTTCAATTGAAATAAAGACAGAAGTGTGCACATTGCATTTAGAAACATGAAGTATATCCTAACACAGATTAAAAATATAACTCCACTCCAAATGACACACTTCTTTGATTCCTTATCTCCCCTGTCCCCACTTAATTTTAGCTACTGCCTTCTGTGGCCACACCTTGTAATTTGTCCTGAACTGTTACCATGCTGGTCTTGAAATCATAAAGTCAGACGTTACACTCTGTGACATGAACATCATTTTTCCCATCTCACACACTCAAATGCTTCTAATTCAAAAATCCATTTGATATTGAGCCCCTCAATACACTTACCCCCTTTTTTTTCTGGCCATTAGTTCTTTCTATTCCACAGTCTAACACTCTCCCAAGAACCTTGAACAAATTTGACCACTTTGGGGGCCTTGGTCATGTGACAATGCACCCCTAGTTGTAAACCAACAGAAATGCTAGACTCAGCATAAAAACATGTGCATTCTTTTCTTATAAGAAATTTTTTCAACCAATGAGAGATGAGTTCAAGCAATCCCTTTAATTGCAAAACATCAGGAGGCACATGTATGGTTCCACAGAAGAAGGTATAAGAGAATCTCCATTAAAAACTCTCCACCTTCTTGTGATGGTCATTAAAAAAAAGCCTACTTGCTTGCATGAAATTGCCATTCATCCAATGAGTCCATGACATTTAGAAATCTCCTGGAGAGAGATAAAATTTCAACCTAAGGAAGCCAACATCAATGGATGCTGTCTTAGTTTGAGTTTCCCCAAAAATCTTCAGATAAGGAATCAAGTTCAAGTGGTTTACTGGGTGTGCTACCAAGAAATAACAATAGGTGTACAGGGGTGAGATGGAGAAAGTAAGGCAGCCAATAGAGTCTGCTGTTATACCAGTTATCCATTGAATAGCTGGAGCTTGATCCTACTGAGGAATTCAGAGATTCAGTGTAGAACATGTGACTCAGAGTTATCCCCACTTCTCTTTTGCCCCAGGAAAGAGCTGAAATACTTATACCTGCTAATAATAATCCTCACCTAGCAGTGGTCTGGTGGTAGTAGAGGGGGAGAGGAGTGGAGAGACAGAGAAAGCCTCAGAAGAGTGTCATACATACAATGGGAAGGCAGACTCTGATGCCCAGATAGCCCCAACAATTTATCTCCAGGGTATAGGATTCTGTAAAAGTGTATGGGCTTCTATTTTGAGAAAAAGTTTTGTTTAGAAATTGTTATTTGGATTTGAAGAGCTCTAGATTAATGATATTCAAATAGCTCCTATTTATGTTATTCAGGAGGTCCCTTTCTGCCTAATTTCATTTAAATAAACCAGTATGGGGACTGTTGGTTTTGTCTAATGGTATAACCTAGTAAAAAGAAATGGCTGCACACAGCAGATGGTAGAATACAACCTAACATGAAAGTGTTTGTTCCTGTTCTCTTAATTTTGTTTTCCTTACCTGCTACTTAATCAATATAAACTAGCTTTATTCCAGCATAAAATTAACCCAACCTCCCAATTATTTCACACACTAAAGATATATCTATATATCTATATATCTATATATCTATATATCTATATCTATATCATCTATATCTATATATATTAATATGTCTTTATTGATTTCAGAGAGAGGAATGGAGAGGGAGAGGGAGAGAGATAGAAGCATCGATGATGAGAGAGGGATTGAGCCTCGACCGGGCATCAAACCATGACCTCCTGGCTCAACCACTGAGCTATGCTGGCCAGGCTGAAAGGTTATATTTTAATCACACCATGTCTCTTATATCAGCACTAGAATCTCTACTCCATTCAAGAACCCGGGATGACAACGGGTCCATACTGTTATAGCTACACCCTGTGCAACAGGCAGCTTGTCTTGTCACAGGAGCAAGGAAAGAATATGAAAATTCATACATAAGTTTTCTTTGTCTCAACTCATAAAGGACAAATCATTTCTGCCCACATTGACCAGAACCACTCACATTGCAACGCTAACTGCAAGAGGCTGAGGAGTGTAAGAGGGCAAAGAGACTATGAGGTGCTCATTACTTTTTTTGCCATACCTACCAAATAGGAGACATCCAGGCCAGGAATTTTCCAGCTGGGTACTGCAGGAACTCTAGTGCACCCAGCATCCATTAGGAACTCCTGAAGGTGGAACAGTTATTCTGTTTCCCTCCCATGTTAACCAGGAAAGCTTTTCTTCAATATTTTCTCAATATTAATGCCCTCATTAGGTTTTGTTTGAAGAAAGAATTCCGTAGCTTTAAAAAAAGTTAAGATGTGGTAAATGCGGTTCAGCTTTTTCATTTTTAAGATAAGATCAAGTGATCAAGTGATACAAAGTTTTAAGGTCATGCAGCTTGTTAGTAGAAGACCTGGTACCAGAATCTTGCTAGGACACCGTCCACCTAGACATTATATCCCTCATTGTTGAGGAAATCTTTCCTCTAAGATGTTCGTCAGAAGTATCTGGAAAAAACTTAAGCAAGAAGTGATTTGAGACAAAAAAGGAAAGAAAAGAAAAAAAAAATCAGGAGAGAGAGGCAGATAGAAAAAAAAAGCTTTGGCAAAGTGTAAAGGGGTAAAGTGAGAGAGCCAGAGAGAGAGGTGCAGGAGGTGTGAAGAGGCTGGAGCCCAAACAGAGAGCCACTTAGTCTAGACTCCAGATGTGAGTACATGGCTTCAGTGGGTGCGATGCTGGACTCTGCAAATACTTTTGCCAGATGTCATGGCTGAGCTACAAATCCTTGGATGGGTGACAGAATTGGCTGTTGCTCTGTTCAGTGTTTTGCTTCATAGCGTGTCACTCTGCTGGCTGCCCTGAGGTTATAACACCAGATAACGGGAGGGCCTTTTCCTGCTGCAGTCAGCATTTTGGCTGACCTCGAGGAAGCGAAGCACAGAGCTGAAGCCCTCTTGAATGTCCAGAGGCACGTTTGGAAAACTCGGACTAGTAGGTGTGGCTACCTTCCCAAATGGAGATCAACCTGACCCCAAGAAAGACAAAACTATGGACAGACAAAAGAGTAAATAAAAGAGAAATAAGCTACTCCTGGCTAGCAGCGGGAGGTTAGGAAAATTGCTTTATCTTTCTGGGACTTTGTTTCCTCTGAGATTTAATTAAATACTCTCTAAGTTCCATTTGAACAGTGGTGCTCTATAATCCTGTGAAATGGCACCATGAAGGAAGGATAAGAAATCCATGTCCCTTCTAAACTTACGTGATAAAACATCAAAAAGCAAAACATGCCCAACCAGCGTGACTCAGCAGGTGAGCATCGACCTAGGATCCAGGAGGTCTCTGTTCGATTCCCGGTCAGGGCACATGCCCAGGTTGCGGGCTCATCCCCAGTGAGGGGCGTGCAGGAGGCAGCCGATCAATGACTCTCATCACTGATGTTTCTCTCTCTCTCCCCCTCTCCCTTCCTCTCTATGAAGTCAATAAAGGTATATTTTTATTTATTTATTTATTTATTTATTTATTTATTTATTTATTTATTTATTTAATATCTTTATTGATTTCGGAGAGAGGAAATGAGAGGGAGAGAGAGGGACAGAAACATCAATGATGAGAGAGTCATTGATCAGCTGCCTCCTGCAACCTGGGCATGTGCCCTGACCGGGAATCGAACCCCGATCGCCCGGATCCTAGGTAGAAGATCAACTGCTGAGCCACGCCCAGCTCGGCAAGATATATTTTTAAAAAGGTAAAACATTTTGCTTTGTTAAATAAACGGCAAATACTTGTATTTGTTCTCTGGAAGTGAGCAACTTGTAGAATCTGAGAATGACTTTACCACATGAGGACTGAGGACAGCTCTAAGGACAAAGAAGAATTCTAGAAAAAGAAAAACTATTAAAGGGCCAACCCTAGGCAGTTTTTCAGAAATCAACAGGATTTGTGTTTCTCATTTTCCCATCATTCTTCCATTCCTACTGCTCTGGCCGGGTAGCTAAGTAGGTTGGAGCATTGTCCTGATATGTCCCAGTTGCCAGTTCGATCCCTGGTCAGGGCACACAAGAAGCAGCCAACGAATGCATAAATGGGTGGGACAACAAATCAGCGTCTCGATATCTCTCTCGTTCTCCTTTTCTCTCTCTCTCTGAAGTGAAACTAAATAAACAAATACTTCGTATCTGCTACATGCTATACCTAAAAATGTGATGGCAAGGAAATAGCTCTATCTTCACCCCCATAAGGCTTACAATATAATGGTGGGTTTAGGTGATTAAACAAAGCTATGATGCAGTCAATACGGACAATTATAGGAGAAAAGATATGACAGATAGAAATGAGAGCGACATGTGGTCAAGGTTTAGAAGACCAGAGATCACTGAAGAAATGCCTCCTAAGCTGAGTCCTGTCAGTAAGGTGAGAAGGGTTAGTCAGACAAAGAGGTGGAGAGGAAAGTTCTAGGCAACCACTTAGGGCATGCTCTGTAAACTGAAAGTAATGCATTATGACTCTGCCACTTATTGTCTGCGTGATCATGAGCGTGTTACTTAACCTCTCCCAGCCTCAGTTTCATCGTCTCAAAAATGGAAGAGTAGCAGGTTGCACAGAGGACATGTATACACCTTAATATTAAAGAGACGGCAGATATGCACCTACTACAGAGCCTGCCGTATAGGAGGTGCTCAGTAAATGATAGCAAGCTATATTATTACAGTGTGGGACTTGGAAAGGACAACACAGGAGTCAAAATTTTGCCCAAGTTTCTAGCTTGGGGGATTGGTTAAATGGTGATATCATTCCTCACTTAAGGAATATAGGAAGAAAAGTCAGATATGGCTGGGAGGGTTAGAGAGAAAATAAATTCAATTCTGGACATGCTGAGTTGGAGGCATATGTGCAACCAGCAGATGAAGTGTCCAGTACGTGGTTAAAGATGTGTTTGTATTTATGTATATGTATGTAGAGATAGATGATAGATGGATAGATTTATATATATAAGTACATATATATATATATATATATATGGAAAGAGAGAGAGAGGAAGGAGAGAGATCTGGGCTCAAGACATATCTTCAACTTAATTCACATTGATGCAAAAATAATGCCCCCCATTTCTCTTTCCATTGTCCCATGTTGTTCTTCTGAAAAGCTCCTTTTGTTTGATCTTGTTTCTTTCACCCATAGCTGTCAACTCCTAATTTATTAGCTGATAACGAACTGTATTTTAATAGTGGGGGAATTGTAAATGTTAAGAAAACTGAAATTCTTTTAAGACCCTAAGAACCAGAGCACCAATGGACAGGTGTGTGAAATCTCGTGATCCACTGAGGTTGAATTACTGAGCTAAGTTGGCCAGGCTACAAAGAAAGACATAGGCTCCTAAGCAGAACTGTTTCTATGCTTATGTTGTTTTCTGAAAAGAAAATGGTAGTAGGCTAATAGGAGGCATTGGACATATTTGCTAAAGTGAAAACTTAGGATTTTTCCTGACATTTCTTCCTACCCAATAAGTCAAATTAGCTACAAAACATCATCAGTGTAGCAGATCTGCCTGCCCCCTCCTTTTTTTGTTGTTTTTCATTTCTAGTTAATATCAGATGAAACAATTAATGCCTTTTAGGAAAGAAACATTTCAGATCAAAAACATAATCATGTGACAAAATTGGCATTTAAAGGAGAAAAAAACAACTTCATTTAACATAAAACTTATTGAAAAATTCAAAGGCTGCCAACAGGGCAGGAAATTAAGGTGAGGTCTCTGAAAAGTCTCTCTGCTCATCAATAGGAGGGAACAGCAGGAGGCTTGGCTGCATTTCCCTAGATGTGTTTCATATAAAGTCTTTGTTTAGTGAGGCTATAAGCTGTCCCAGATATTACCTTCCTCCCTCCCACTGATTATAAAACTCTATCAATTCTCTACTCTGGAATTAGATTCTCGTCCTCCTAAGTGTTCTTTTCTGTTTTTGTCTATGACCTCAGACTTTCTAGGACCCCAATTTCTAGTTCACAATCCACCTACCTTCATTTAGCCGGATTTCTCTGTCCTCAGTGCTCGACAAGCAGTGGCAGGACACTCAGGCTTAAAGCAAAAAGTATTCACCTCAAATGAAGGTGAGAGTGAGGTATGTGAGACACTCTGAAGAGCATTTAATTAATAAATGATTATTTATAAATCTGACATGTAACCAGTGCTCTAATTCAACTCTCCCACTGCTCACAATTTGATTCTTATATTGAATCTGTAGCCACTATTGCTGCTTTAAAAGCTCTGAATTTTGTGTTAGAAAAGTGGAACCCATATTCTAGTTCTACCTTTCATAGCTATTTGAAATAGAGTAAGTTATTATCAGTACTTTGGAATTCAATATTCCCCTCCTCTAAAAAAATGGAGAGCCAGATATTTCTGTGCTCCAGTATTGTTTTAGTCTTACCTCTATTTCAAAAATTCTTACCTTTAATTATAATGGTTATTAGCATGTCAGTGAGATTATAGACTTGCATCTTATTTACCTCTGTATACCTCTATATTCCCAGAATTTAGAACATTGCATATTATAGATGTTCCATGAGGTTTTAGAAAAGGCATTAAAAATATCACTGGTGAGGTGGCTCAGTTGGTTGGAGCATCATCCCTTATACCAAAAAGTGTCAGATTGGATTCTGGGTCAGGGCACATACCCAGGTTTCAGGTTTGATCCCCGGCCAGGGTACACACAGGAGGCAGCCGATAGATGTTTCTCTTTCATATCAATGTCTTTCTCTCTCTCCTTTCCTCTCTCTAAAATCAATTAAAAGATATATATATATATCATTGCCTCACAAAGTTGTCAAATAGATTAACAGCAAGCATTACAGTTGCCTGAGCTGGAATGTGCACCTCTTTTCCTTCAAACACACAGAAATACAGGATATAATATAACAAAATGATTCTTTTAGTTTAACAAAGCTCAAAATAAAAGGGAGGAAAATCCTCATGCTGTTAAAATAAATAAGAATGTCAAAGCCAAAATTTCAAGCTCAGATAATACTAAGGAGACCTTAGAAACATTAGATAAAAATATACACAACAGAGCTAGCTAAAAGACTTAAAATGTCCATGTTAGAGTAAAGAGATGTGGCCTTGAGCTCACAAAAGTTGAAGACCTATAATGGAGTCCTCTATGCAAAGTCATGTCCTTGGGAGAGTTGCTCTCTCTATGGAAACTAGGAACTAGAAAACTTTCACCCTGAAACTCTAGTGAGGGAAAAAATTCTGAATTTCTGCTACCAACAAATTCAAGAATCACAAATGATAAATTAATGCATAAAAATTTATCTTAAATTGAATATATCTCACACTCATAAAAGAAGAAAATAAAACTCTTCTATGAGGGCACAACCTGATGTGAATGAAGCTTTAACAGATTAAACAGTGACATGGAAGATGAATTCCAAATTTTTCAAAAATTACCAGCCACCCAAAGAAGTGGTCAGCTATAAGAAAGGGTGAGCCAAAACAGACAGGAAAATTAGCACTTTCAATAACAGAATATCTAAAAGAGCGTAATGATTAAAGAGACAGAAAAAGAACATAAAACACCATAGTAAAAGAATATGATTCCATGGGGGAGAGGGAAACATATTTATAAAATATCCAAGTAGAAGTATCAGTCACTGAAATAAAACTCAATGGTCAAGTTAAATAGCAGAAAAACACAACTGCAGAGAAAATCAGTGAAATGGATGATAGATGTGAGGAAATTGCACAGACTACTATATATAATACTAATTAATAAACAGCAGAGAGGTCAAAATATGTAGATGCCAAAAGGAAAATGACAAAAGTACATATGAAAGGTTTTCCAGAAAAATAAGTTGGAAAGAATGGGCCAAAGATATTATTTGAAACAGGAATGGCTGAGGTTTTTCTGGCATTGAGGAAAGTCATGAGCTCCCAGACTAAAGAAACATAATAAAAAATGTTTAAAAATGATCCTGCATCTAAACCTATGTGAAGAAATTGAACAAACAAGTCTTCTAAAATTGGAAAAGCAGAGAAATAAGGCAGATTAGATTACTTACCCTAAACAAAAATTAGCAACAAAGATGCCAAAAGACAAATAAATTAGATTTTTCAAAGGATTGGGGGAAAATAACTGTGAACTTAGAATTTTTAACACTAGCCAAAGTTTTCAAAAAGTAAAAGTGAGATAATAATTTCAGAAAAAAAAATTATTGGGAGAATTTACCATCCACAAACCCTATAAAAACTATAAAAAAATGAATATCAGTAGGAGAGAAATTCAGCCCAAAGAAAAAAGCAAACTTTCAAGAAGCAAAAGTGATCACAAAGCAAAAATGAGCAGAAAACATGTTTAAAACTAAAGAAGCATCAGTTCTAAAGAGCCATAGCAATTCAAATAAGTAATTCTGGTGCAGTTTGTGAACTAGGTGGAAATAAAACACAAACTAGTAATAACAAAGTAGAAAATGGAAAGTTTAAAGCATATTAATGTCCTTTTTTGTGTGGAAGTACAGTAAAGAAATTATTTACATTTAGACATTGTTGAATTTTAAATGTCATAAGAAAATAGAAGTAACATCAATCAATGTATAAACTCTAACCCAGTATAAAAAGGAAAAAAAGGGGAACGGAGGAAGGGAGGAAAGGGAGGGAGGGAGGGAGGGAGGGAGGGAGGGAGGGAGGAAGGAAGGAAGGAAGGAAGGAAGGAAGGAAGGAAGGAAGGAAGGAAGGAAGGAAGGAAGGAAGGAATTAAGTTGGTTAAATCAATGAAAAGCAGGAAAGGAGAAGAGTAAAGCAAAGAAAAACATAGCTGCAGAAAAGAAAAAATTCCAAAAATATTAGTAATATAAAAGTAAATAGATTAAATTGCTTGTTATTTTTTGTCAGTGACCAAAATACAGAATAAAATCTAGCTACATGCTCTTTATGAGATACCTGAAACATAAATATACAAGTGGTTTGAAAATTAAAGGGTGAAAATATATCTGAGAAAACATTGTCATAAAGCTTGTTTAACCATGTTAATAGCAGATAAAATAGAATTCCAGGAAAAACTTATTAAGGATAAAGAGAACCATAATGATAAAAGAAAATTTTTGAAAAATGTACAAAACAATGCTAAGTTCTTTGGGCACATAACCTAATTTTAATTACATAATTACATATTATAGAAATATATAGATTAACAGAATTACAATTAGAAATAAAAAATGCAAAGTTATAAATGTTGACCAATGTCATGAAAAACAAATCCCAAGTAAATAAAACTCTAAAATTCTTAGAAAAACAAAAAAGTAGTCATTAAGCTAGATCTAATAGACATATGTTGAATTCTATGATCAACAATTAGTGACTTTACAAACTTACCCAACACATACTGAACATTTTAAATTGACTATCTACTAAATCGCAAAAGATTTAAGAAATAACAACAAAAATCTATATAACAGAGATCATGATTTCTGATTCTAAAGCAAGAAAATTGGTATTCAATTATGAAAGATAGCCATCAAGTTACAAATTTAAAAATTTAGGAATTCATTTGTAAATAATCATTGAGTCATAACAGTGGTAATAGTACCTGCAAAGTATTTAGAGCTTAACAATGAAATATCACATAGCAAAACTTTGTAATGTTGCTAAAATATTACTGGCATGTAAATTTATGGCCAACCTGTATAGATTTATGTAAATGGGTTCCAGTGCCCTCTGGCTTCATGAGGGCGCCGCAGCAGGTGATGAGACTGCGTTAGGAAACTGATATTAGAGAATTTATTCTCCTGATATTCAGCCCACGCGGCAAGCTGGCTCTGTCCCGCGACAGTTCACTGCTCCCCTCAGAGGAGCAGGTGCTGCCTAACTCTCTCCCCTCCGGGATGCAGCAGGCATCCCCTCCGCCTTCTCCTTGGGCCCGGAGGTTAACTACGCAGCTGCTATTAGCCCTGGGTTACCTTTCTGTCTCTGGAGGTTTCCGTGTACCCACATCTTTGTAAACAGTCCTGTGGAAAAGAAACCCTGCTCAAATTAGACTGTTTTGAGAGTGCCATCTGTTCCTGTTGGGACCATGACTGAATCAGTATATAGATTTAATTTAAAAGACCTGTGCACTCTTGGAGAGAGAGGGGGGGTAAAGTGAGGCCGAAAATGGTGTGCTCTTCTGGTGTGACTATAATCTGGACGTCGGTGCCGTCTGGGTCCGGCAGGTGCACAGCCGCTGCTCTTTCTTTCCCAGGGCTCATTTATGGGCTCTGTAGGAACTCCCTCCCTCTCGCCTCTGCTTGCCTTGGCACGGTCACCCTCTCTCCTGCCGGCCACCTTTGACTTCGCCTCAGAACCCGCACCGCTGGCAGGTGGACCACTCCTTCGTTCTCAGGCGAATAGTGAGCAGGGAGAGAGGAAATGTAATTGAACAACTGAAGAAAGATTTTTTTCAATTGAGTCTATAAGATTTTATTTCTATATTTCAAAAAGATCTTTATCAATGTTACAAAATATTAGCATTAATATTAATGTGTTGAATTTGGATGATGGATACAGGGATGTCATATTATTTATGTTTAGAAACATTTAACACTTGCCCAGCCGGGTGTGGCTCAGCGGTTGAGCGTCGACCTAGGATCCAGGCGATCAGGGTTCGATTTCCGGTCAGGGCACATGCCCCAGTTATGGGCTTGACCAATGACTCTCTCATCATTGATGTTTCTATCTCTCTCTCCCTCTCCCTTCCTCTCTCTGAAATCAATAAAGATATATTTAAAAAATAAAAATATAAAAATATTTAACACTTAGGAAAACAATTTTTGAAAAGAAAAAAGTGACAAGGTCTGTAAGAGTCTCTCACACAGGATATGACACAGGGATTTAGTACATTTCTCTGACATCTAATTGCACCCCATCCCACACCTCCACTGCTACCAACATGCTGATTTCAAATTGCAGACTATTTACACTAAACAAAATTAGCAACGACACCACACAGAAAAAGAAATGAGATTTTTTTCAAAGGTCTGAGGGAAAATAACTGTGAACTTAAAATTTCAACACCAGTCAAATGATTCCAAAATGTAAAACATAGGTAATAATTTTAGAAAAAAAAAATTCTAGAAGACTTCATCATCCACAAGCCCTTGCTGGAAAAACTACAGAAGAATAAATGTCAGTAAGAATTTTACCCAAAAAAAGGAAGAAATTTTTGAGAAGCAAAAGTATAAGGTATAGGATTTACATCTGCCCACTGCACCCCAAAGATCCCAAACCAATTTGCCAAACACGATCTTCCCACGTTCTTTGGGATGGGATCAGGGTGAGAAGAGAGGAGAGGAACATGAGAAAGGGTTATAGGATTTCTTAAAGATTTTGAGCCACAGTTTTAGGCACTTTCCAATCCCATAATCAGGCCTCCAGCTGTGGCTGCATCACTTCTTTTCCTTCTTTTCCCTGAATCAGATCATCTTCACCACAGCAGCCACTGCTTCTCCCCTCAGAGCTTCAGCTCCCCTTTATTCCCTTATCTCTACAAACCAACCCCCCTTCTCTGTAACAGGAAATCTAGGAGCAACCGGGGGTATAAGGTTTGCCTCCAGGCCCCTGTAACAGGACATAGGAAATTTATTGGGAATGTTAGAAGGTTGAATACTGTGCCACTACCACAGTTTCAACAAGAGACCCTCACTACACCTTATGGATAAGTAGCTCCAGGATCATCTGCATTAAGGAGACTGTCATGAACTTGAATCACACCTGTAAACCTTGCACACACTCCTGGCCTGTACCATCAGCAGCCTCTAATATCTTTTCTTAATTATCAGCTAAGATTTGCTTGAATGTCTTTGTCTAAGATTATATGGTATGCAGAATAATACAGTGTTCGAGCCCAGTCTTTTAATTTAGAGATGAAGAAATTGAAATCTCTCCATTTACTAGTGTCAGGCCAGAATTTAAGTCTTAGGTTTCTCTCTGACTGCAGGTCCAGTGCTTTTTTCCTAATTGTTGGATAAAATATATAGACACCTGTAAGAGCATACAAGGATTTTCTCAGTTGATAATACTTATCAACTTATCCTTCTAAATTAAATCTAGGAAATGAGAAACCACTGATCCAAGTTATATAAAATTTTATTTATTACCTTATTAGTTTATCAAAAATTGTTGAGAACCTATTGTATACCAGGTATTGGTGTCCATACAAATCACACAACTCTTTAAAGGAGTGATTGCCCAAGATAGATGGGCTTAAATATGGAAGTGGTTATTTTAGGAACTGTTTATAAATTTAATTTAATTTAATTTAATACACTTATTTTTATGAGCACCTTATAATGTCCTGACATCCTCTTGGGAAACAATGTTAGTTCAGCATCTTGGTGCTTTGATTCTACCTAGGACACTCCCCAGTTGATAACCTGATAGTAAGTTTTTGAAGAGTTGGCATTGGCTTCCAAAGTTTTTCTTCTAACGTGGTCATGTACTTTTATGCATCCAGATTTGAAATTCTTTGAAAACCAGTCCTTTGTGTCACCTTTTCTAGTCACCAGTTAGTTACCAAGAGCATCAAAATAAAGTTGGTGCCTGACCCCAATGTGCTGGCCACCACACAGAAAAGTAAGGTTTTCAGTAAGTCATCATTCCTTCCTAGTGAAATACTAAAATAAAGAGTTAAAAATCAATGTGCATTTCTAGCAGAGAATTCTGGACAAATCGGAGGCTAATGGTGGACAAATCTGTGTGTAAAGACAAGAGCAGACAGGAGAATCAGAAGCTAAATAAGGAGAAAGATGCAGAATAGAAACATGAGCCTTTCTTTTGCCTCTGGGTAGAACACTTATCTACCACTTGGCCTCAGAACTCTTCAATATCAAGTGGCTTCTATTTGGGTAACAATTTTACTTTCTTCAAGGCACTTGCCAGCATATCATTGTGATCTGGTCCTCTAGAAATCATATACTGTTGGCCAAAAAATTGAGGCTTGCCAAAGCCTTGCAGGTCTTAATAATGGAGCCCAAAGCTTGCAGAACAAGGCAGGGAAAAGATTAGAAAGTTCGGAGGAAAGACCAGAGTTGCCCTAGTTTGCTATAATGCTCTTTGTGTGGAGATGTAGTACCCCAGTTTTGGTCTTATTGCAAGAGGCAGATCTGATGGAATAGATGCTGCTGATTCCGGAAAGTAATTCTTAAGATTTAATGAAAACCATTGGGTTACTAATAGTTACCTAAGGTGTTGAGGATAAATAATAAAATTTAGTCCTGATTATGACTCAGAAAATGTTCATATGCATGTCCTCCATTGGTCAACCAGTTGGGAGCTGCTTTCTAGAGAAGTAGTTCTAATGAGATATACCTTTCAGACTGGCCAAGACATAAAGTTTTATTTTTTTTTCTTTGATAAACATTCGGTCACTGCATCCTAAATAAATTCCCTACCCCCTTCTTGCACAGAGCACATCTTGCTCAGATTTCTGGCTATCAGATCCACAGACTTTGATTATTTGGCCAGAAAGTCTCTACGACCTTTCCTGACTGTGAACCCTCACTTCAAGCCATATTCTAAGTTTGATTACTTTCTATTACTCTTTTCCTAATCTACCATATCTCCCCTGGCCCTCACACCTCTGTCTCCTCTGTAGTGGTTAATACCCTGTAGTTATGGCAAATGGTGTCAACCATTTCCTGCCAGGGCTATGGGTTCTAAACTACCCCTCCTCCTTGGGAACTTTTGCTGAAGGCTCCTGGGGAAAAGAGGAAGGAAATTAAAATATATCACTGTTAAGTCAGGTACAGAATTAGGTACGTCTCAGAGTTAATCCCATCAACAGTTCTTTGAGTTGCTTGTTAATATACTATGTCGAATATGAAGAAACTGAGGCTCAGAATGGCTAGTAACTTGTCCTCTGTCATTCAGCTAATAGTCCCAAGCGAGCTGGCCTCAGAATAGTCGATCCATTGCAGTTTTTTAATATAAATATAATTTAATCAGAAAGCAACCATTTCTTATCCCCAAGTAACTAGTGCTTTAAGTTTTGGCAGAAGTATAATAGTGGGAAGGTTGGATTCTCCCACATCTTCAAGTTAAAATGAACACGTAATGACATTTATTGGAATAAAGTGGACCCAGAAGCCTCACCAACCACCTGTCCCTTTCATTTCAACGTCAACCTTCTTTTCCATAGTTCCACATTGAGTGACCTCTGACATCTCTACACTTAAGTTTCTTCGAAACAACACCTGTGCTCTTTACTTCCATGCTATAGGCCTCTCTATCCACACCTATGGACTTTCTGTTCCATTGATTAAATTGTTAAAGTTTTAAAATGCATACCAATACCTAATATCTCCTACTTAAGTCTTCTCTATTCATATTTTTAAAGATATATTCAAAACTTTATTCTTCAGGCAGTCTTCAAATCCTTTTGTCACTTTTGCAAGAAAACATGAATCATCACTGATTAACCCTTTCTAATATCTTTCACAAATTTTATATTTTTCTTTATATGGTTCTTTGATGCTGTCGTGTTGAATTTATTAATTGCATTACATATCCAAATGCTCTATTCCCTTTTAGATTTTCAAGTACTTGGTTGATGAATCTTGAGAGCAATGTGTTAAGTTTCCCCATTAAGGTTTTAAAATACTCCAATTTGGAATTTTAATCTGTTCCTGTATTTTAAACTTCCTTGTGGGTTTTTCAGAAAACCAACTAGCTCTCTTTTTTTAGTTAACCTATGATTCATTTTCATGTTTTTTTAAATGACTTTTTGTCCCTATTTCATAGAGACTTATTATCCCCTCTCATGTTGAGAACGTAAACTGATATGATACAGAATAATTTTCCACTCATTTTATGAGGTACACTTTTTCATGAATTTTTAAAATAAGACTCCCTTTCTCTTAGGATAAATTTCCTCCTTGGTCTTTTAATAAAATTTTGATTCATATATTTGTTCAGTTAACAAACATGTGCTGAGATTAAATTATGTTTAGTCTCTGAAATACGTGCTCAAGTTTCAAAGTCTGTAGAGACTTTGACCCAGCAGTCATGAAGCAGAGAGTATCATAGTAAAGACAAATAATTAAATAAAACATTACAATATGATAAATACTGTGATTGAGGTATACCAAAAATTGGCTGTTAAATCTTGATTATTTTATCTTTCTATACATCCACTCTTTTTGTGTTCTAATGGGATAAGGACAATACTTATCTCCTGAAATTATTGTTAAAAGCAAAAAAGGGTGCCTGGTCCAGAGCAATTACTTAAACATTGTTAGCTACTATTTTGGTCATGGACACTTCACCACGAGCCCCATATCTAAAATTTTACCATCAGTCATTTTTCGGTCCCAATCCCCTCTATTATTTCTTCAAAGCACTTTTTAATATGTGAAATTCTTTTTTTTTTATCTGATTACTAATTTATTGGGATTTCTTCCCATAAGAATGTAAATTCAAGCAGGCAAGGACTCTGTTTTTAATTCACTGCTTGCTTTTTGCCCAGGGTCTGGAAAAAAAAAAAGCCCAATAAATTATGAATAAACAATTAAAATATTTCTTTCTCTAATCACTTTATTTCCAATTCATGCTACCTATGCAAAATGTGCAAACTACATAACTGTATAAAAATTAACTCTCAACTGATGTGGCTCAGTTGGTGTGGTCGCTGGTTCGATGCCTAGTCAGGGCACATACCCAGGCTGCAAGTTCGTTCCCTGGTTGGGGAGGGTGTGGGAGGCAACCAGTCAGTGTTTCTCTCTCACATTGATGTTTCTCACTCTTTCTCCCTCTCCCTTCCTCCCTCTCTAAAATCAATAAAAGCATATTTAATAAAAGAAAAAGAATTTTTTTAAATTAACTCTCATCTTTGAGCATTTGAGAAAAAAATAGTTTGAGCATTTTCATGACTTTTCTTCCTGGGTTTTCCTATCCATACACCAATTAGGGCATATTGTGCTGTATCCTGCTTTTTCTTACTTAACTTTGTAATCTATGTATTTTCCTTATTTTTCAAAACTTTGTTTTCATGGATTTGTATTACATGTTCATTTACCAAAACCTTAATTATTGCATATTAAGTGTTACACAATTTTCTAGCCAACTACAAATATAAGAACAGTATAAATATAGTCATTAGTTTAATAAATACTAATTAAACCCTAGTATATTCTGGAACCTCATGAGAGAGCAAGAAAACCCTGTCCTTGCCCTCAACGAGCTTACATTCTAGTGGAGAAGACACACAGTTTATAACCAATGTGTTATTTTTTTTTTTCTGTCTTAACTATGATGTTTCACGAAGGAGATATATAAAGTTTTAAGAGTCCCTATCAAATCAGAGTGGGGAAAATATCAGAGACAATGTGAGGAGATCACATTTACATTGAGATGGGAATATTGGTTAGAAATCGGCCAGGTGAAGAGAGGGAGGGAGAGAGGGAGTGGAAGTAGGAGAATTCAAAACTGAAGAAAAAACATGAGTGAAGAGCGTGATGTGGAAATGAGCCTGGGTAAGAAAAAACAAAGAAACAAACAAAGAAGGCGAACATGGAGAGTAAAGGAGCGTGAGGATGTTACCTGTGTCCCTGTATCAGTTGGATGTAATCTGCGTACCTACGTAACGCCCAGAACAGTATCAGGCGGCGGTCCTGAGAAGTGCGTAATAAAGTATGGACTATGGATTCACCGACCTGGGCTGACATTCTGAACTAGTTTCTAGAAGTGACGACAAGCACTGACTCATCAAGCGGCCCTTTGACCAGCACGAATGTACCACCTGCTCCTCATGATAAGTAGAGCCACTTGTGGTCATGGAACCAACCCATTTTGTATTAATCTGTGGGCTTAGTCTTCGAGATCCCAAACTCTAAGCAACTGAATATACCTATCTCAATATCTAGGTCTATCTATTTATCTATATTTCTTTTTAGTGGATCTCAAGGAAAGGTCATAAGTAGCCTCCAAATTTTTCCTAAAGCTCTGAGAAAGATGAAGGGTGAATTGTGTTTTCCAAAAAACTGCAGGGCAACTGGTAAATAAAACTTGAATTTTATAATTCAATATCCTAATGGACATGTATCACTTAGAAATTAAGATCAGTAGGAAGACACTGGGAGGAAAGATTCATTTAACATTTGTTTTTGATGCTTAACCACTGACAAAGTCCTCCAGAAAAACTGACCTAGAAAGAAACATTGATTAAATTCATGTTTCCATCTATTCCTTGTGGGAATTATAAACATCAAAGCCATATGAAAAAATAGCAAACTCCAATTATTCCATGAATCTCATACTTTATTAAATCATATAAATCTGGAAGTAAGTTACAACAGCAAGCAGAATACAGGATGGGGCAAAAATAGGTTGACAGTTGTGAGTACATAAAACAGAGTTTATTCTTGTATTATTATTTATTAATTATTGTATTATTTCCCATATGAACCACTGTAAACCTACTTTTGCCTAACCTTGTATTCCCTTAAGTATATAAGCCAACAAGAAGGATTTTCTAAAGGAACCATTAATACATCCTTTGAGCACTTGTATACGGAAAGCGTTGCATAGGCATTGATAGAAATACAAAGATGAATAAGTTACAGTCTGTGCTTTCAAGGAACATATGACATCTGGCATAAAATGGGTAATTGTAGAATCATGGTGGCAGCTTTTGGTTTAATAGAATTCAAGTTGAGCATAAGGCAAAAGAAAAATAATCCACTTTGAGTGTTTATGTGTGCTGCCAGAACCAGGTTTACTCAATGTTATGTCATAGGATTTAAATACTAGGCAAATTGTTATACTCCAGAATAGGTAGGTTTTCATGTCACCATGATGACCCTTTCTACCTGACAGAAATCCCCCTAACAGAGTCGCTGAGAAGTGAAATAATAAGAACTGGGGGTGGAGTCAAGAAACCCAAGTTAAACTTATTTACATAAAGATGATGCATTTGGTTGAAAAGATAACATTGAAGCTGCCTTTCACTCCAAGGTTCCTGATGCCACTACTGTTAACATGGTTTAATTTTTTCTAATTAGTTGTGCAGGCCTATCTGGACCATTATTTTTGCCTTTAAGGCAGGAAATAGAAATTTAAAAAGAGCTAGGATGAATGCCTGCAAAAGGGTGCACCTAGGCCCTGAAAACACTTGTGTGTTTTTTTACATTTTGACTGAGTCGCATAAAATGAAGCTTTCAACTGACTTTCTTAGTCCAGCTTTATATCTGTACTTATAAAAACATTATGTAATATTTATTCTATGAGATGCCATTGTCCCTCTTATAGAACTGGTGAAATTGAAATATAAAAATCTACATGCATTTCTAGTGCTAAATGTGCATATGTATATTTCTAATGAGACATATCTATACACTACGCGTCTCTATCATTGGGATACACATTTTTTACCATGTTATGAAATTTGTTATAAATTTCCAGACTATATATTTTTTATCAAAACAGCTTATATCATGACAGATGGTCTATCCACTATGATACATTTAATAATCTGAGGCTTGCTTGTACAGTAGATTATTTAATTTTACATTCATTAGAGGTAACACTTCATCACTGTGGTCTCCCCACAGACTTAGAACAGATTGCGACTGAAGCGAAGTAGCACCTTATCCCCCAGAAGTCCATGAGGAAATAGCCAAGGCCCCAGAGATGTGCTTAGGGCAGGAGAATGCCACTTACTGGCGCTCAAAGAAGTTATCGTCACAGACTCGGCATTTATTCCTAGGTACTGAACTCAAACAGCAGGGAGGCAGCTTGCCTTTCGGCAAATTGTATGAAGGCCTTTTACCAGAAGGTCTGTAGATAGCAATGGCGGCAGCAAGCAAGGACTTAATTTGAATTATTATTGTAGTAAAATAAAATTTACTAAATGAACATTTAATGATATTGGGATAAGAGAAAAAAGCAAAGCTTTTCTCAGTAAAATCTGGGACAGCTGCAGCCCCTCTCAAGATCTCTGGTGAATTGTCAGGCTTTTGTAACATGTGACCTTGTGCTATTTATAAAAAGAAAGAAAGAGAAAAAAAAAAAGAGTATTTCTCTAAGAACCAAGGTCTAAGGCATAAAACACAATTGATATTTCATCGAGTTTGGAGATTATAATGAACCTCTGAAGTTGGCAAATGATACCAATTCTGACCTTTAAGCCCTGGGATGGGATCTGACAGTGGATGAGATAAAAGTTTTCCCCAAAAATTAACCTCAGCCTTCCCTTTAATATAAACATTATGCATTAATTCTAGGAATTTGTCTTTGGTTTGCCATCTTCTTTACTGTGTGCCATTTTCCTGCCTGGCGAGGAAACCGAGCCATGGGGGGGCAGGGGCTTCGTGGGGCAGGGACATGATCTCCAGGTGCCTGATTCTAAGGCTCAGGTTTAATCACTACACTGCACTGAATCAAAACTTGGAAACAATCTGTCACCATAAGACTTTTCAGTCTTCCTTTTAAAAAGAATTAAATGTCTGAAACTTTAATTTGATGGCTGGCCTCCAAATTAACATAAAAAGCTTCAGGTCAAACGCAGTACTTCTCTAGGCACAGCGGAAAACGTAGAAACATACAAAGGCTTCAAGGTGTTTGTGGACTAATGGGATAAGACATTATTGATTGCAAGAGTTGCATAAAAGACGGTAAGTGGGGGAAAACACTTGTTATAGCCAACACTTGCGCAGGCGCTGTCTAGGAGGCAGGCAACCTCCTGAATGCTCCCTGGGTACTAACTCTTGTGAACACTTGGAGGCAGGTGATGCTATGATCTCTCTTTACCTGATGAGGTGATCTTAACTTTATAGCAATGTGAGAAAGTATCTAAAGGTGAAATCTGGACTCATGCCAGCAGGGCCCCAGAGTCTGGGATCTCCACACTCTACTGCTTTAAAATAATGATCTGACTTGACCCTCTATCTAAAGGGATTGGTTCTAGCTCTTTAAAAGTACAGTATCATATGGGGTTGCTCTGAACCTGATTGAGGGGAAGGCAAATAGTTCAGCTAGGGGCCCACTCTCTTATTTCCTTAAAACATCAAAGCAGGATGTGACCAAAAGTCAGAGCAGCTATGAGAAAATTATTTAGAAGGATGTTTCCCACTCCCTGACCAGGACATGCCCTGAGGGATTCGATATATACACTTTTGCATCAGAAACCTGACATGACAGATTTTTTCACCAAGTCTATCACTTGTCTTAGCTCTTTGTTTTGGAAATAGATACTGCTGGATTACTTTCATTTCAATACTGTTGATATGATAATACATTTACAATGTTCAAAGTCAAAAGTAATTTAAAAATATCTACAGTGAAACATCTTGCTTCTACTTCTGATTCCCATTTATCAGTTTCAACCTGTATCCCCGGGGAAAGCAGGGTCTACTATGAATCCTATTTTTAGACAAAAGTTATTATACTATACACATCTTTCTGGACCTTCCTTTTTTTATTAATAATTTACTTACGGACCTTTCTATATCAGCATATGGTCTCTCTCATTTTTTTAAACTGAGGTAACATTGGTTTACAACATTATGTAAGTTTCAGGTGTGCAGCAACATAATTTGACATCTGTATATACTACATTGTGTTCACAATTCTTCACTGTACAGTTGACACCCTTTACTCATTTCTCCCTCCTCCCCAATCCCCCTGCATTTTTTTTAGTGTCATTGCCCTGTGCCCTGTTGTTTGGATGATTGTAATTTATCTAATCCCTACCAAATCACTGGACATTTGGATTGTTTACACTGGACGACCTTGAATTTTTCATTGAGCACATCTGCATATATATCTGCAGGATTAATTTCCATATTGAAAATACGTCAAAAGTTAAAACATATTTATAATTTTGATAGGTATCATCAAATTGCCCTTCAGGGCAATTGTACCATTTCAGGGCTTCCCAAGCTTTTCCACATCATAACACTCAAAGGAAATAAAGCTATTTACACTTGGGACAAAGTGGAAAGGACTTGGAGCTCTATAAAAAAAGATGACTGTGGCCAAAGGGAACAAACCTACAGGTTCGAACTGAGCAGGACCCACCCAGCTGCCGGAGAGCTGAGGGGATCGGTGTCTGTGTCCCACCAGGACGGCTGGAGAGCCCTGTGGCAACAGGGGTCTGGACCAGCAATGTGCGAGAATAACTATTTCCCCTCAGCTTCACCAATGAATAACCATGAACTTTGGAATTTTAGGTAACCCCATAGATTTAAAAAATTCTATATCTATGCAGTTTTACTTTATTATAAGTGAGGCTGATCATTTTTCATGTGTAGGAGCTTTTTAAAGCTTTTTGCCTGTAAGCTGTCCTATCAATTATTTTTTCTGTTCAACTATTTGTCTTTTATTATTGACTTGAAGAAACTATTTATATATTAAGAAAAAACAACCTCTGTGCCTATGATATAAATGGCAAGCCCCCTGCCACACACAATTTGTGTCCGTTTCTTGACTTTATAGCTTTTTGGTTTGGTTTTTGCGTTTGCTTACAGAAGTTTCTTTTCTGTTTTCTTGTGTTGTTTTTTACAATTTGGGCTTTGAGTTGTTGGTTACAAAGGACTTCCCCACGAGTGAGTTCTCACATTATTTTTAAGACCTTATTTCTTAATGTTAATTTTTTTCATTTGGAATTGTTGCCGATATTAAGTGTGAAATATGGGTCCAACTTCTTCCCTTCAGATGGGTTATACTAACACCTTACATAATGACATATACTGTTATAAACCAATGTTACCTCAATAAAAAGTCCATCTTGCCTTTACATTTGAGAAGTATTTTAATTTTTCTTCATATGGGTTTGTACGCCTTTATTAAGTTTATTTCTAGAGATATCGTTTTGCTTGTTTTTGTTATTTTCAGTGTTTTTCCCATTATGTGTTCTAACTGCTTGCTTTTTGAACATAACAAATTTATCACTTTTTATTTGTAATATTTATATCCTATGGCTTCCCTGGATTCTTTCACTCTCTGTGGTGTTTTAGGTGATTCTATCGTATTTTCAAATGCACCATCATATCATCTCCACACTGTTACAGTATGAAATGTTTATGCTTAAATTTTTTCTTTATCTTGTCAGATTGTATTAATTAGTAATGCCAGTGCTTTGTGGAATAAAGAGGTGATAGTGTTTTTGTCTTGATCTTGATTTTAGTAGGAAGGCCTTTTGTATATCTCTATTGAACTTGATGCTGACTTCTGGGTTGAGATTGATAAGTATTTACTCTGTTTAAAGACCTATCCATTCTTATTTAACTGAATGTGTTTTTGAAGAATGGCTACTGCATTTTCTCAAATGACTTTTCAGCATATATAAAAATGACCATTTTTTCCTGATATTATAAGGTTTATATTAATGCATTTTCTAATAATAAACCACCCTGCACTTCTAGAATAAACTCCTCTGTCAGAATAAAGAAGAATTCTTCTTTTTATATGCCCTTGGATTGCATTTGCTACCATTTTTCTTTGAGTGGTTCCATCATTATTTATTACTGAGATTAATCTATAGTTTTATTTCTACATGCAACATCTTTATCAGGTTTCATTATCCTTTTTATAGTTCCTTGGAAAAAAGATTTGAAGGTTTTCTTTGGTCTACTAGCCTTTAGAACGGTTTACATAGCCTCGATGTTTTGGCTTTTAAATTCCCCTAAAGTTTCGAAACCTGCTGCTTGGCTGGGTATACTTTTTTTATAATTATATTTATTGCTTCTGTTGAAATAGTTCTGTCTACATTTTCTATATTTCTTGATGTCATTTTATGTAAATTATATTATCCTTAAAAAAACTATTTTATTCAATTTCTTCAAACTAATCTCGTCTTATGAATGTCTAATTTTCTTTGTTTCTATATAAGCCCCTTTTCCTGTTTACTTGTGTTTCATTGTTTTTAATTACGGTTTCTTTAAACAATCAGATTTTTTCTTTATTCCTTAAATTTATCATTTGTTTAATTCATTAGAATTATAAAATACAGGCCATAGGGTCTCTGCTGCAATTAATCAACTCTGTCATTATAACACAAAAGTAGCCATAGACAAAATGTAGATGAATGAATATGTCTATTCCAATAAAACTCTTTTCTGGATACTGAATTTTGAATTTCGTAAATGTTCATGTTTCTTTTCATTTTTTTCAAACATTAAATAAAATGTAAATACCGTTTTTATTTTGTACAAACACACACATTAACTCAGATTTGGCCCCGTAGGCCATGGTTCGCTGGCCCCTGCTTCCCCTGATGTACCTTCAGGTACACGCTTCTTTACACGGTCTCTGTTAGCTGCCTGTGTGAGTAACAGTAACAGTTTTCATTTACCTCTTCCTGTTCCCTTCCTTTCTCCACCTTATTTACGTTGTCAATATTTTCTTTCTCATTGTTTTACTTTATACTATTAAATAAGCCTATATTTCCAGAGTGAGTTATGAACATGTATTGATAAGTTTTGACCCTGAACTATCATAGATGAATCAACTCAGAAATGTACCCACCCTCTTCCTCCTCTTCACTTTTTTCAATATATAGTATCTACATTGTCAGAGGATAGTTATAGTTGTTTTTGCCACATCCTATGTTTTACCCTCGATTTTATGGGTAAATAAATGCAATGGTCACCACCAGATCTGTTGTCATATACGTCCCATTTGCCTCTTTGTTGGCTGAAGATTCTCTTCTGGCAGTTCTCGTAAAAGGAGTTTAGATTTTATATGCTTAAAACTTGTAGATATGTTAATCTGGATATGCAATACTGGTTTCTTTTTTTCTTTAATTTAATACCTATTATATGTTGCTCTACTGACTCCTGACTTTGTATGTTACTGTAAAGAAATATGTAGAAGCCTGATTGTTTTATCTTATTTCAGGTACCTTAATCTTTTTGCTTGACCGCTCCCATAACTCTTTTGTTTAAATCTTGGAATGTCAATAACATTATTAGTACAGTGATGGTTTCCTCCTTCTGTTTCAGGGGTCCTCAGCAATGTAAAAAGTCAAGACATATTAATTTTGGAGATGTTTTCTTGAATTTTTTCTTTAAAGATTTTTTCCCATTTTGTTAGTTTATTTTTTTACTTCAGGGATTTCAATTACATCTATGTTGGATTTTTGTTTTTGCTTGTTTTCTGTATCTATAACTTTATCTCTAACCTTTTGAAATTGTTTTATTTTATTATTTCTAATTCATTTTATTGGTCTCACTTATATCATCTATTTCCTTTACTATATTTTCCACAGTATATCCTGGCTATAGTTCCTTACATTTTAATTTTAATTTACATGCTAATTTTGGTTTTCCTTCTATTTTTTCCTAAGTTTTACCAGTTCAACCTTCTCTTCTTCTAATTCCCACCCTTTTCTGAGTTCCACTATTGTGGAACTCAGAGAGTGCTCGAAATTTGTAAAAGATACTGCTTAATTTTTATACTTACTGAAAAATTTTTAGGTTAAATATTGTCTCTATTGCACCATTTTTCTTGTGAGTGTTCTTTTTGGGATGCGTTTTGATGCTGTTTGTCACATTTGTTTTCATGTAGGAATATTGTACAGTTGCTGGGCTGGTTCTTTTTATATTACTCATCATTGAATAGCTGGATTTTCTTGGATCAGTATTTTTAGAGAGTTGATGGTCAAGAGGGGAAGCTATAGCCAGAATAACCTTTAAGATTTCATTATGCAAAGAATCTTTATTTGTTGCCACAGAGATAGATAGCTCTATACAAATATGGCTCACCTGTGTGAATGTTTTGTAGCTCTAAGCCCCTTGATTTCCGGGTCAAACATAGTGAAGAGTTGGGTTCAACAGCTTGTTGACTTCAGTTCTAGCAGATTTTTATTTATTTTTTTGCAAATAAGGTTATAGATTTAAATTTACTTGCATCTCACCTCCAAGAACTGTAACTTTACTATTACCCTCTGAATTCTGCTGCTGATGGGCTCCTTCTCACTTGATGTTTCATATTTTTGCTGCCTATTGAGAATATTCTGCCAATTTTTTGCAATTCCAAAGCCTCTTGTTTTAAAAATATTTTATCTGTCTTCCAGGTTTGATAAAATTAGAGTTCCTAAACATTTTTGTTTTTCTTCTTCTGATGCTATTATATGATATTCAAGAGGGAAAAAGGAACTGTGATGACTTTCTCAGCCACATTTATGTTATGCTGTGCTTTGAAAGACTTGAGCAAGCCCCGCCAGACATGGCTCAGCCGTTGAGCGTCGACCTAGAATCCAGGTGATTGGGGTTCGATTCCCGGCCAGGGCACATGCCCAGGTTGTGGGCTCAATCAATGACTCTCTCACCATTGATGTTTCTATCTCTCTCTCCCTCTCCTTTCCTCTCTCTGAAATCAATAAAGATATTTAAAAAAAAAAAAAAATACCTAAGTTGGAAGAGTTGAGCAAGAAATGAGCACCTATGACCAGCTTTCAACAGATGGAGTATAAACTCCTAAGAAGCAAATCCAAGACTATGATAAACCATGGAAATTTGAAATCTCCAAGAATAATCCTGATGTAAAAATATGTCTAAAGAATCAACATAATGGAGAATCTAAGAACTATAGAAATACAGATAAAGAGAAATTAAGTGTTGACAGGAACAATGACTAAAGGGATTATATGGGGACAGAGATGAGAAGGATTCATTGGAGGCTGGAGCAAAGTCATCTTGTGTTCTTTCCTAAAATTTTTGGCCTAAGAACTTTGGAAAATTCTCACTTACTCTTCTGTGTTACTGATTGCTTCCTATCTACCTCAAGATATCTCAAACTGTGAAGAAATGGAAAGAGAGAGAACGAGTTGAGGGGAAGGAAGAAGGTTTTGGAATAAAAAAAAATATTTTTTCTCTGTAGTCTCCAGAGTTTATTCCAGTTCCCCAGAACCAAGCCAGGCTCCCAGTGGCTTTCTGGACCAAGGGTTCTTGGCAGAGACAAGATTCCAAAAGACAGAGGTGCCTTTGAGACATGTCCTGGAACCTGAAACCAAGCCAAAAGAGCTTGGAGAGCGAGTGGAGCAGCTTCAGAACATTTTGTGTGACGTACTCCCTGCTGTCCTCTTTGTTGTATAATTTTTAAAATTTATTTTTTCCTTCCGAATATTTTAGTCTGCTTTTATTAGTCATTTTAAGGAGGACCATATAAAGACTTGGCGAAGGCGGGCCCTCACTGCTCTCTATGGTCTCAGTGCAGCACTCTGCCTCTGCTCTCTCCACTGTTTACTTATAAGCTTGGTTTTGGCAGCCAGTAAGTTTATTTTACATTTTACTGAAGTGTGAGGGGAAATACTGATAGGAAAACTAAACAAAATCCCTCACAAAATGATATCACCAAATGAGCAAGTACCTGAAAGAGTCAAACATCCGGATGCCCAGAACTCAAAGGCTGATTTTCTCCCTTATAAGGCACCCTCAGAATCTCTTCCTGCTCTGGCCTGTGATAAGATCATCTGAAAGTTAATCTCTACCCCAGAGAGGGCTGTATTCACTCTCAACCTACACTGCAAGTCTGAGTCCCTGCTCCCTAGGTTTCTTGTCTGTATTGCCATAAGCTTTTCAGAACAGAGTTCTCAAATTTTCTGTTGCTTTAAAGAATGAGAATGCTAGATCTTCTATCTAGTTAATTTTTCTTACTCAGCGATTGGTAATTATTGAAAAATAATATAAAATAGTTTCTTTCTTATATATAATCATGTATGTTACCATAAAATACATATTTCAAAAGAAAAATTACATTGGCCATGTAAAAAACTAAAGATATGTAAAAGGATGTTGGAAAACAAAAGTTTACATGATTCTTCACAGCAATCCAATTAGAATAGATATTAAGCAGATGTGTGTGTGGGTGTGCCACATATGTATATATATTTGTGTGTGTGTGTATATACATGCATTTGTTGTATATGTATATATATAAATATACACAAACATATGTATATATCAATATGTGTGTGTATATATATATGTGTAGACATATACATATCTCCAAACAAACTTATGTCTTCCATTAAATATGTCAATAGTTGAATGATAAATATTCCTATAATCATTTTGGAGTATTATGGCAATTTAACATAGTGGAAGAATATAACTTATAAGAGCAAATGTGACAGCCTAAAAAGTTTATTCCGAAAGCATGTTAGAAATGGATAGATATTATTTCCTAAATGGGAAAAGAAGAGCAAAAACTTGGAGATATTTGAGGAAACAAAAATATATATACGTAGGGAAATCTAATAACCCTTGACAAGGCATTTGTTCAAAGTAGATGCCTGCTCTATTTCCAACTTTCTATATCCCTCAATAAAGCTTGAAGTCTTCATGCAAATTTTAGTGTCTCTTTCCCACAATAAAAATATCGTGGGTCATTGATAACATATGTTATGCAGCCTGGGTCTTCCACATTCCAGGGTGGCCCAGATGTTGACTGAGATGTAGATAACATTGCTGAAATTTGTTTCCCTGAGTAATTCAGTAGTTTTAGAATAGTGAGATATTGGTGAGATAACAAACATACCTAAAATATTGGTGGCTTATTACAACAAAAGTCGTTTTCTTTCTTACACTACATGTTAATAATTAAATTGACCTTGGCCTTCATTTCACATCTCTTCACTCTAGGTACCAGGCTGGAAGCCTGGCCACTACCTGGAATATAACTGGTGGCGAGGAGAGGAGAGCCTGCAGAATTTCAAACTGCCCCTTAGCACTTTTACTCAACTTCCATTGTCCAAAGAAAATTAAATAGCATGCCCAACCTTGTGTGAGGCGGGAGGGTAGGGAAATACAATCCCACTGTGTGACTGGAACAAAGAAAGCTATGTTATCACTGAACAGCCCTAATGACTACCGGAAATAAAAACATTTGATAACATTGTATTGTATTTCTGTTCTATGTTACTGATAGAAATAGGGAAATGGAAAGGAGTTCTCATTTCATTTTTACTATTTAATTTGACCTCTCAGTGAAAAAAGGAAAGACCTCATAGGATATGTTTTATATAAAAGGTGGTCACATCAGTGCTTTCCTGGAAGAAGATAGGAAAAACATTCTGAAAGAGTTTGGAGTAATGAAAGGACTTTGTCGAGACCCTTCCCCTCCATCTTCCCTACGGAGAGGGACAACAAGCACTGTTGTCTATTATAAACAGGGAGGGAATGGAAAAATAACCTCCACCCCTGGAGGAGGACTATGTAATGGGAGGGTAAGAAACACCTATAAAGTCACAAACACAAGACCTAGGCACTTGACGATGGCCTAAGACTGAAGCTTAAGCAGAACAATAGAGAACACCCCAAGCCATCATGTCAGGCTAACCATCTCCTAGTAAGAATTAACATTCAAGAGATAAACCCTCTCTGAGGCACTGCACAAGGGAAAGACCAAAAGCCGAGGGTTGAGAAGACCCTGGGGAAAAGAAAAGAAAACCTTCTGACAAAACAGTCCTCACTCAATAGAAAAATATGTAGTGTGCTGAGAGTAACCATAGCAACAATAAATCTCAAACCCAGCTCAATTCCTAATTAGATTAACTCTGATCCTCACAGAAAAGTTTCAGCAGAAAAAAAGGTATACCTACTTCTTGACATAGACACTGTATACCTCAGTCTTTATTATAGTACACAAGATGTCATGTCTGTACAAAAATTACAAAGCATTAGGAAAAAAAAAAAAAGAGAATTCCCAAGAAGTAAAGCAATCTTTAAAAGCAAACTCAGATATGACACAGATGTTAAAACTATCTGGCAAGGAATTTCAAATAATTATGATTAATATGTAAAGGCTTTAATTGAAAAGACAGATAACATGCAATATCAACTGGGCGATTTCAGCAGAGAGAAGCAAACTATAAGAAAGTAGCATATGGAAGTATTAGAAATGAAAAACACAGTCATGGAGATAAAGCACGTTTGACAGGTTTATTAGTAGACTTGACACGGCCAAGGTGTATTAGTTTGCTAGGACTGCCAAAAGTATCACATACTGAGTGGCTCAAACAACAGAACTTTTTTTCTCAAAATTTGGCAGTCTAGAGGACCGAGACCAAGGGATCAGCAGGATTGGTTTCTTCTGAGGCTCTCTCCTTAGCTTGTAGATGGTCATTTTCTCCCTGTATCTTCACATGGCCATCCCTCTGTGTGTGTCTATGTCCTAATCTCCTTTTCTTATAAGGACACCAGTCACGTTGAATTAGGATACAGCCTAATGACTTCATTTTAACTTTATTACTTCTTTAAAGAGATCACCAAAAGAGACCCTATCTCCAAATGCAGTCATTTTCTGTGGTACTGGGGCCTAAGACTTCAACATATAAATTTGGGGGTGGGGCATAACTCTGCCTATATCACAAGAAAAGATTTAGTAAACTTAAAGATAGGTTTATGGATGATACTAATTGAAACTGAAAGAGAAAAATTAGGGGAGGGGACCCAACCGAAGAGATTATCCAAGAGCTGTGAGGCAATACAATATCAAATGGTATAACATATATGTAATTAGAACTGCAGAAGGAAGAAAGTCAGTGGAACAAATTTAAAGATATAAAGCAAAGAATCTCTTAAAATTAGTGACAGACATGAACTTTAGGTAAAAGAAGCTCAGGGAAGAGCAAGCAGGAAAAACTCCAAACATGCACAAATACACATTCAGAGGCACACCACTTCACCCCTAAGTATATCACATTCAAACTGATAAAAACAGAAGGTAAAGAAAGTCTTGAAGAAACTCAGAGAAAACGACACGTTACTTACACAGCAATGAAAATAATAATTAAAGCAGACTTTTCATCAGAAGCCATGCAAACTAGAAAACAATGGTGTGACATCTTTAAACTTCTGAAATGAAAAAAAATATCCTGTTAACCAAGAATTTTGTGCTCTTCACAAGTGTATTTAAAAACTTTTTTTTTAGCCCAGCCAACATGGCTCAGTGGTTGAGCATCGACCTAGGATCCAGGAGATCCTGGTTCGATTCCCGGTCAGGGCACATGCCCGGGTTGTGGGCTCGATCCCCAGTGGGGGGCGTGCAGGAGGCAACCCATCAATGACTCTCATCATTAATGTTTCTCTCTCTCTCTCCCTCTCCTTTCCTCTCTCTGAAATTAATAAAGACATATTTTAAAATAATTTTTTTAAATGTGCAATTTTTTTTAATTAAAATAAACTGTGGAAATTGGACAGAAGACCTCGTCAATAAGAAGATTGGATGAAGTTGTTTGGGCGGAAGGAACACGACAACAGAAAGAAACTTGGATGTACACAAAACAGAAGCGTGCTGAAAATAAAAGTAACATGAAATTGTTTTTTAATTACTCTAAAAAACCCCACAACTGAATATCTAAAGCAAAAATAGAAATATATACTGTTTTTAGAGCATATAAAGAAGCACAACATACCACAAAAAAAGCACAATGGGAGAAAAGGGTAATTGAGAATATACTGTTACAAATGTATTACACTACACATAAAGAGAGCTATTTTCATTTAAATGTTTACACTGATTAAAGATGTGTGTTGTAAAACATGTATATTGTAAAGCCTAGGGCCACCACTAAACATTTTTTATCAGTAGCCAAGATAGAGTAAAAGTATAGAAAATTTACAAGGTCAAAAAAAAAGGAAAATAAAAAAATTAATTAAAAATAGCTAAAAAGTTAGTACGTCTTAAGCCAGCAATATTAATAATCACCAACACCTAAAATAAGAATGGTGCCAAGATACTTTTGAAGAAACAGAAATTGTCAGATCTAAATGCAAGAACAAAAAGTATGAAACTTTTAGAATAAAACAGAGAAGTATTATTTGTAGCCTTGGGTTAGACACAGTTTTCTTAGGTACAGCATTTCACACTCTCACACCAAAACATGCTAAAACCAGAATAGAGGGACTTTCATGCATCAACTTTGCCCATTCCTTCTAAGCTCCACAACAGAAACCTGCTCACTTTCATTGAATCACATGCTCTTTTGAAAAGCCTCCTTGCCAAACTGAACAGAGGATTACCAGGGCTGGCTCAGACCTGCCAGCACCTTCTGGGACTGGAGAGGAACCCGGCATCCAGGGGACACGTCCACTTGATGCCTGAATCACACTGAGGCTCCATTAGCAGAAGGAGGTAATTCTTGGGTGGGAATTCAGCAGCCGCCAGAGGAGGCCTGGTTCTGTTATGCTTTACTGTACTGTGTTCTTTGCAAGGAATCTAGTGTTCCTCTGAGGAATGATGCAGCTGTTGGTTTAAATACTCATTATAATATTTAAGAAATACCATTTTATTTCTCACATACTGAAAATTTTCATTGGGAATAGCATCAAATGACTTGTTTTCTTTTGTGTTTTTCAGGTGGGGAGATGTTTGCCATTGATCTAGGATACATCTTTTAGCTTATTGACATGTTTTATTTTATTTTATTAAATATTAAAGCCTCCTTATAATCTCAGAGTACACCTTACTTAGGCATAGAAAGAAGTCCTTGTATTTGAAACCTTTTTTTTCAAATTTTGAAAGACACATTTGCAAAACAGACTTTTGTGTAATGGTTATTACAATAATCATAAAATAATTTTAAAGCTTTCCATTTGTTTTATGTTCCATTTATTTTTTTGAACTATCTGTTCCTTAAATTTTTAAAATATCTTTTCTATAATATCATCGAGTCCTGGAACTTTTAACAGGTCTTAGCTTATGGTTTATTTTGTTTTTCCATAGTTTAGGAAAAGGGATGACTTTTTAAAATTTATTTATTTTTCTAGAAAGCCATGGATTTCATAAAGATATATAATAAAGTAGCTTAAAGGTATAACAAGTATTATCTTGTGTTTTTCTCTGTGCAGTTATATCATCTTTTCATTCCTAATTTTGACTATTTACACTTTCTCTAGACTTCTCAAAGCTTTTCATTTTATTAGAATTTTCAAAAACAAGTGCTTGGATGTATTTGCTAAATCAATTGTCAACCTTCAATTTAAATATTTTTCTTATTAGTTTCCTTATGGTTGCTTTGTTGTGCACATTCAGTTTCTATCAATGACAATTTCGTTTACATATTTCATTCTTTATACTGCAGTGTTGATATTCAAGTTTCTGAATTGGTATGTGACTAGATCTTTGGCCCATATAACATTTTTAAAGCACATTATGATTATTTTTCCTAATTATTCTAAAATTAAAAATATTACTTTTTATTTTATTGATTACAAAACTTCAAACAGTACAGAAATATGTAACTAAAAATAAGTAAATTATTCCATTTACCTTACCTCAAACCAACTTTTCAAAATACCAAGTAACAGTCTCTTCTTTCAAATATCCTTTTATTCATAAAACAATGCATTATGTAAATAAGGATGTAAATACTCATTCTTGGGCTTCTATCATTGCCTGCATGGACAAATATTCCTCTGATAGATTCCAGGGAGTGGGGTTCTTAGGTCAAGGGGTAGGTACATGTTTAATTTTGATAAATACTCTCACATCGCACTCCACAAAAGGCTGTATCAGGTATGCAGCAATAGTATATATTCATGCCCCTTCCCTTACACTCTACTCAACCTTGATATATAACCAAGATTTTCATTTATAATTTGATCTCAGGAGTATTTAGTAGATAGACTTCAATTTTTAAGAAGCTGGATTTTATATTGTTTTTGTTGGTTGTTTAACTTTTTATTGTAGTTCTTTCAAAATTTTCTTGCAACAATTCAATATGATAACATTATTGGTTAAAATTTTGCCTTTCAAAACTTATAGATGTTTCCTCCAAAGTTTTAGGGGTAAAATATGACATATATGCCTAAAAAAATGAAGCATTATCTCTCTCTCTCTAGAATACAACTTTAATATATGTTCTACATTCATATATTATTATATAGATATATTACATATCTGTATTTTGTATCTAGTCTTTAAAAACTAAGAAGTCATTTTAAAATTTTACCACTGTGCTAATTTCTAATAGTGTTCATCATATTTTTATTTAGTTAGAATATCTGTATATTTCTGAAATTAAATTATAGATTTCTAGTCTGGGTAAGAAATAACTCATCATAGTTATAATTTCCATATAAATAATATAGTATATATTTATAATCAAATAACAGGTTGGGGCTTCTGGCTTCCTCCCTTCAACTCAAATTTGGAGATGCCTCAGCAACTAACAAAATGTTGAAATAAATACCTGGGGAGAGAAAAGGTGAATGAGTTCCAACATGTGGGAACAGCTTCCAATGGGCAAGTTCCCGGGTGCACGTTTGTTGTCTGGCCTTGGGACACTTTTCTGGGGGTGCCCTTTTCTCTCTTTGCTTGCACCTTTGCTCCACCTGGAAGCCAAGAGTAATAAATGCCAGCATGGTCCAGGCCATTTTCTCTCACTGGCAGAACCGGGCAATATCCTCAGAGGGGAGCTCCTCTTGGATTAAAAAGCATCTTGGGTGAGAGGCGGTGAGGAGGCTGGGCTGCGAGGGGCAGGCTGTCTGTCTGTCGCAGGGCGCTCCTTGCCACAGCCTCACTGGGGTGTTCACTAGTCTCCCCAGGCTGAAGCCTGAGTTTTCCTCAATCTCCTTAAAGCAGACGTTATTAGTCAATGCAGCTGATAATGAAAAGAGATTAGAATTGGGGTTTCTGGGTGAAATCAAGACTTTTGAGAACTTAAGGAAATGTAAAAGATGACAAGTTTAGCAAGGTACCCAAAAGAAGCTGCACCTAATGGGAGAGAAAGAACAAGTGTTTAAATTGCTCAGAGACAGAAGAGGGTACTGAGAACATGGACTAGGAAAGAGCAGCTACGAAGAAAAATTAACCGCAGATGTTGGTGTAAGAGATACAGTTATTGAAATAATCGCAATGGGTGGGCTAAGAAACTATTCAGTGAGCAGGAACTTAGGCCAAAGAACGTTCCAAAGGGCATCAGGAAAGAATAAATGATAAGGGAAAAGATCATATACATGGAAGAAAACAGAAGACATTCCACGTGTACCCATCAGGAGTGCCAGGGGGGGAAAAATAAAAATAAGAATTTACAAATAGTAAATAATGCAATGTTTCCAATTAATAGAGCGGAGCTCAGAGAGCATCCAGTAGGGTAGATAACAACTCTAGATGCATTTTAGTGAAATTCAAGAACATCACAGACAAAGGACAATTAAAGTTTCTAAAGAGAAAAGTCATATATCTGTCAAAGGAGTAAAATTGGATTGACATTAATAAAAATATTGATAATCTTATTAATTAATAAGACTGACATTTTAACAGCAACACTGGCTTGCAAAGATAATAGACTATTACGTTGAGAGTGCTGAAAAATTAAATTTTAACAAGTTTCATATACAACTGAATTTGCATTTAACTCAAAAAGGGATTAAAGATATTCTCAGGCATACAGGGCCTCAAGTAGTGCTACAATTAAACTCTCTTTGAAAGAATTCTTAGAGGTTGTGCTTCGGGAAGAAGAAAAATAAATGCAGGAGGAAGCAATAAGATATGGAGGAAAAGCAGGGGCTGAATTTAATAAAGTCTATGTTTATCCAAATAAGCACAAATGTGTAAATATTAGATCCATATAGTCTTGTATTAAAACTAGAATATACTAACTTGATTGGGGACCAGAGGCCGTGCTCTGGACACCAACAGAAAGTGACCGCACGCTTACTGTCTTGCTTTGTCCAGGGTGATAGATAGTTACAACTAAGCATTAGTATTGCTAATAAATAAATACATACGTATTTGATTCTCAGCAAATGAGAGTAACCACCAGGAAAATCAAAATTAAAAAGATAACTTTAAGACACGTAGAGAAAGATTCCATCTATCCAGTGGCAAACAGAGTGGTGAAAGTAGAAAGCATAAGAAATAGAAACCAGACGGAAATGGCAGGACAGGCCCCAGTGTGACAATAATATCAGTAACAAAATAGTTTATACTTCACTGATCCTTCACTATAGTCTCGAAATGAATTATGGCAACTTTTAAAGAAATATTGTATACATTAAGAGAAACTAATTCTAAATAGAAGGGAAATTAAGGCTATGATTGTGAGATCCAGTCACGGGTGAGGTATACGTACTCGGTGCTGTCCTTGAATAAAACAATGTGAAAAGAGTGATAATACACACCTATTAGAGCAAGTTTATGCTCTCACATACATGATATTATTATTTTATTCTGTGGTGTCACCTCTCATAATCCTGCCTAATTGGTATGTGACTCCAACTTCAATTGTTACGCTCCTGTCAGTCACTGAGGGTTGTACAGTATGAATGACACACGCTAACACCGAAATGCTACTCAGTCAGAGTGGTTACCTAATTAAAAACCTTTCCCTCCGTTCCCCTTAAACAAGTTAAAATCTCTCTCTCTCTGAAATATAGTGCTGTTCTCTAGCCCACGTCATAAAGATGTTTCCTTCAATGACATAGTTATGTATTATCATATAGTGCCAAAGAAGAGAATTTCTAGTTTCTGAAGGATCCTTTCATATTTTTCTTAATCACATATGCATTAGACAGTATCACAGCAAAAATTATTCAACACATATATTTTCACGAGTTAGATTGCAATAGACATTTGAAATCTGTAGTCACACTCTGTTTAATTCAACATGTCACCTCACTTTTCTGAGCTTCAGTTATGCCCTTATTACACAAAAGAGATTGGAGTGGGTGATTTCAAGCTCCTTCTAGTTTTCATATTTTATATT
The DNA here is from genome assembly GCF_054644295.1 of Miniopterus natalensis. Classification (NCBI taxonomy): domain Eukaryota; kingdom Metazoa; phylum Chordata; class Mammalia; order Chiroptera; family Miniopteridae; genus Miniopterus; species Miniopterus natalensis. The sequence continues at coordinate 64,418,418 of NC_142089.1, read as the reverse complement.
GACTTCCCATGTCAACTTTGTCCTAATTTATTCATTTTAATAACTTGCTTTAAAGCTAGTAGTATGACTTCTTATATAGCTATAGTTATATTTATTATAGAAGAAAGGAACAGAGGCCTAAACAAAACAAAAATCACCTATAAATCTGATCTATGTCTCTTAGCATTGTTTTATATTTCATTCCTTCTTTGCTTATTGATTTATGTAACGGAAATCACATTTAAATGAATTTTATATCATGTTTCTATTGTTTAACATAAAATGGGATTTTTTACTTTAACATATTACTTAAATCTTTACACATTTTATTTAGTATTGCATTGCATTCAGATACCTTCATCTGCTTAGTCTTTCTTTTCTTCTCTTATAGTTGGTCAGTCTATTGTTTCCATATTTATACTGTTATAAAGGTTGCACAGGAGAAGTTAAATAGTTTCCTCGTGGCTAGATAGTAAGTGGCAGAATTCAAGTCCAAATCCAGGTTCCAAAGGTGGAGAATTGCAGGGCACCTGTGAACAGTTAACAGTAGCAGCAGCATTGAGCAGCAGTGCCAGTCTTTTCCCGGTGATGCACAGGGCATGCTATCGCTTCAATTTCCCATGAATATGGTACCATGGCACCTTCCTGGCATAGAAAGAACTGGACTATTGAAGTGTCTACTTCAGGCAAAAGAGCAGACCTTCAGCATTTCTGGTCAGAAGCAGGTTAGCCAGTCTGTGAGGTATCTAAACTCTTTGAGAAGTCTAAAATTCATACGCCCGCATCCCCTTGTGTGATGAAGGACAGAATAGAATTAATAAGGATCATAAAAAGCACCCTAGGTCTCAATGAAGACATTATTTCTAGGAGAATATAAAATGGTTTTTAAATTTTATTAGTTTAACTTTTTAGCTTTCTCCGTTAATTTGTTATTTTTAATAGCCTGATATTACAAGTTGTTTAAACACAAACTACTCTCTGAAGAAACTGAACAATAACCATCATAGAAAGTGGTCCTCGCTTCCCCTTTAATTTCTCTCGGTGTGAATGACATGGTCAGTGGCTAGGCATGGGCAGTGCTGGAATTCACCGTGGGCCTAGGAAGACCAAGTGGGGCTTCGGAGTGGCCTAAGCAAAACTCCATAGTATTATTTTTATACTTAGGTTTAGTATTTAATTAGTCAGGTTTTCATCCACATTGCCTATCTTTCTTCTGAACCCTGCCAAAAACACTCTTTGGCAGATGGTAAAATAATGAAATTGCTGGCTCTAAAATCCAAAAGCTTCAAGATAATTAGAAGACTTGATACAGGTAACATTTATTAGTCATGAAGAACTTGACAGCATGGAGAATTTTTCAACCCACACAATTTTGAAAAGTGGAAAAGGCTTTTTTTGCACACTGATCAAATTGTGACAAAAAGGGGGGGGGGGGCTACACTTCCTGAAGCTTACCTGGACAGCTCCTTCATTTAAGCATAGCCTAAGCCTTTCTAAAGGTGACTGCATCACTGAGCAACAAGGGCAGGTATGAACCACCTTTCGAAAATGTCCTCTGTTCCAGTTAAAAAAATTCCAAGTTCACTAAGTAGAAATGAGCACCAAGAATAATCTCGATAATCATTAGGTAGTTATAAATAAAATAAAGTGTCTTCTAATTATCAATGTACCTTCTTGCTCAGCAGCATAAGCATCGTTCTTGGGCTGGGAGGAACCATTTGCAGGATAATCTGTTAGATGTATGAGCATAAGGTTTTAAGGTTTTACCAGTTAGCTACTTCACACCCAGCATTTCATGTATAAGCTAAGGTAGTAACCACTCCCAAGTTCCAACAAAGGCAAGTACCACTCGCAGGCACAGCAGATTCCAGCAATCTTGTTATTAACACTAGAATAGGGGTAAATTCCTGCCCTGGGGTTCAGAACTCAGTGCAGGTCCAGCTGATGTGACTTAATCACGGACATATGTAGTCTTCCTAGAGTCAAAGTATTTCCAAACTGAAAGGAACTTTAAAGATGCCCTCATCTCTTAGAGGAAAAGAAAATTGATGCTTTGTGTAGTTAGATGACTTGCACAAGTTATACCCTGGGCAGCCTCAGACTTGATCAGAGAACATTTTCCTGACTTCCTGGAAATGTTCTTTCCACTGCATCATAGCTACAAGTTTGTATGATGAAGCATTTGCCAAGATTCGCCAGACCTAATGACCACAGTCATGTTCTGAGAATACACATAGGAATAAGGGTAGCCACAGAAAATTGCAATTTATGAATTTTTAAAAGTTAAAGTCAAGGGCAGATATTAAGTTGAAAGCCGTAACAAGACTAACAGTTTCTGGCAAGTCATAAGATGTCTTACTCAGTTCCTGTTTTCACGACGAAGGGTGATAGAGCCCCTTGGTAGATGGTTAAATTCCAGTTTGTGTTTATCTCCTGAGGGATTCCCTACCACATATGTGCTAGGGATTTCCTAGCACATATAAGGTGTAGGATTGGTTCATCCTTTACCTGGTTATTGACCATTGCTGCTTCTTCCTTTGTTTTATTTTATTTTATGGAGATGAATATTATATAGAGATTTAATTTTCATTGTTGACCAAACACTAATGAGATAGTGGTTTAGGTTTTTCATAATCATGCTGTGCACCTTGTCACCATCTGCTTGTGAAAATGCAATCCATTAACTTTTTATCAGATTTTAGTTACCAAGTAGCAAACAAACCACTGCTCTGGGTTGTATGACTTCTAGGGGTCCTTGTGTAGAATATAATTTATCATCCCTATAAAATGTAGCATTGTTCCAGAGTTACTAGTCCCATCACTCGGGTCCTCCTGACAACCAAAGTGAAATTGAAATCATAGGAATTACCTGGTTGGTTGCTGCAAAGTTATTGACAACATCACAGGTGGGCCTCTCATGAGTTGACATGCCTAGGAGCAAAGTCACTTAGCAGGGCTAGTTTGACTAGAAGTAGGCTAGCTTGAATTTTGTTTGGTTTTAATATAAGGCACAAAGGAGGTTGAATTAGTTCATGCATTAAGTTTGATAAGCTCTGAGCAATAAAAGCAATACCTACTTAGACAACATTGTGATACACTAAAATTACTTAAATAGCTTAAATTACTTAAATAGTAGTGAATTCTGAAGATTAAACGATTTCTGATTCCATTTTCAGGAGGAAAGAGTGATCAATTAGGTATATCTGCTATAGGGAATGGTCATCAGTGTGCCACTGGACTCTTCCCCTAGAGGTGTCTACCACACTGCTGGTTGGTTCAGGGGTAGGGAACCAACTTAGGTTCATCCATATAATTTGTTTCCTGGAAATTTTGGGGAAAAAGGAAAGAGCTAGTGAAAAAGATAACTCATCAAAAGTTTGTACATGTAATATTGAACTCAGGAAGTTTAGATGGCCACATTTTCTGAAATGGGAAGAAAGAATATTAGCAGAAATAGAGAAGAATTTTTTGTGGAGAGGGGAGCAAAGGTAGAACCAGGTGTATTTCTAAAGGTATTGGACGCTCCAAATCTGATCTGTCGTTTAAGGCCCCACCGCACACATGCACTTGTTTTTTGTGAGACTGCCCACTCTCATTTCAGTATGTGGGCTACGTAGAACTGATTTCTATCACCTGTGAACATGAGTGAATGATTTTATTTCAAACTTTAAATATAACCTAGGATTTTTTGTTTTTGTTTTTGCTTTTATGTTTACAGTCTTCATTGAATTTACATTTGGGATATATTGTAACTTTTAAATTCTACTTTATAAAAAAAAAATTTAATATAATTTTACCTTGGTTTATCTCTACCCTCCCTTTTCAGATCATGGTGAATATAATCTGTAGGTAACAAAAGTTCTGACACTACTGGATTAATTTGGTTTTTAATATTTAAATAACCTTGTTTCAAAAATTAATTTTTTTTAATTTGTTACTACATTTACTGGTATTTAGATACATTTCTATGTGCTACTGCTATTTCTTCATTCTTACATTTTAACTTACAGTTCATGGCATTCATAGCTAGAATGCATTTTGAGTAATTGTTTCAGGAATTGTGCATGGTGGTACCTAAATAGCTTTAGGTACCACCTAAATGACATGTGAATGATACCACAGTGTGTGTAGCATTTGTTACCAGTGCCTGCCCGTATCCCTCAGACCACGTTTTCCGGTACGCTGCAGACACTTGCCAACTGCCAGGACCTGCATCTCTGTGCCCAAGGGATTTCTCGCAATCCACAGAAAGCATTCTTCCTTTGTCTATGCTGTAGCCTAAAAGTGCCAGGGAATCAACAATGCCAGAGAGAAGCTCTCAATCAATGATTAATGATTGACATGCGATAGGATGGGAATGTCTCAGCTTCTTCACCCTTCAAATGGAATAATTCGGAAGCACGAATTTCTAATTTTTTATTGAGGCAAAATTTACATCACATAGAGTTAGCTATTTAAAGTTGGAATTCGGTGGCACTTGGTGCACTCACAATATTGTGCAACCAATACCTCTGTGTCAAAAACATTTTCGTCCCCCCAAAAGGAAACCCAGTACCATTAAGCAGTCATGCCTCATTCCCTCCTCCCCACAGCCCCTGACAACCAGTCATCTGCTGTCTGCCTCCATGGATTTACCTATTTTGAATACTTCATGTCAATGGAATCATATAATATATGAGCTTTTGTGTCTGGTTTCTTGAACTTAGCGTAATGTTTTGAGATTCGTCCACATTGTAGCACGTATCAGTGCTTCATTCATGTGATTGAGGAGTATTCCATGGAACAGATACGCAGCGCTTTGTCCATTTATCAGTTGACAGAAGATTGGTTTATTTCTACCTTTTGGCTCTTGTAAATAATGCTTTCATGAACATTCATGGACAAGTTTTTGTTTGCATATATGTTTTCAATCATTTTGTGTATATGCCTAGTTGTGGAATTGCTGAGTCATGTGGCAGTTCTATTTTAATTTTTTTGAGGAACTGCCAAATTGTTCCATTTTACATTCCCACCAGCACTGTAAAGAGGTTTCACATCTTTGCCAAGACTTGTTATTTTATCCCTTTTAAAAAAATTCTAGCCGTAGCCATACTAATAAGTGTGAAGTGGTATCTGTGGTTTTGATTTGCATGTCCCTAATGATTAACTACGTTGAGCATTTTTCCTGAACTTATTGGCTATTTGTATATCTTTTTGGGAGAATTGTCTAGTCAAGTCCTTTGCCCATTTTCTTAATGTTTCTCTTTTTGTTGTTCAGCTGCAAGAGTTCTTTATATATTCTGGACACTCTGTTTATATATTCCAGATATATATTTTAAAAATATTTTCTCCCCTTCTTTAAGTTGTACTTTCACTTTTTTCATATTGTCTTTTGATGCACAAATTTTTAAAATTTTGATTAAGTCTAATTTATTTATTTTTTCTTGTGTTGTTTGTGCTTTTGTCATACCTAAGAATTTGCTGCCAAGGCCAAGGTCAAAGATTTAGAACTAACTGTTCCTGTATTGTTTCCCAGTGTTCCCAAATTCAGTTAATTTCAGTGGTAGCTGCCTTAATAATTCACATCTTATTGGCTACCTTCCTTGCCTTTCTGTACCACTTCCCACTGCTCCCCTGGTGTTCCCATATTTCCAAAATAAACTACTCGCTCTCAGCGTCTTGGCTCAGGGCCTGATTCCAGGAGAGACCAAACTAAAACATTCAGGTTGAGGGTCACAATCTCTTTTTTCTCAGAACCCTGCTGAAATTTTGCCAATGTCTTCTGTCATTCAGCGTCATAAGGAAAAATGATGCAATCTTGATCTTTTTTAAAATTTAAAACAATTACATTTTTCTCTGTGCAGGTATTGTAAGATCTTTAAAAATTTACAAGATAAAAAACAATAAATTGTACAGCATATATTAACTGTATTTCCTTATCAAAAATTATTTTCTATGACCTTTTTGTCTCCACATAAGTATATGTCTTGGTTCAAAAAAATTGTTGTTAATCATTATTTCTCTATTTTTAAACATTTGAGACAAATACAAATAATAAGAATCTTCATTCTTTGCCCATTATGATTCTCATCTTCATTTTCTGCCCTGGTAATCCTACTCTGAGTTGCTTGTATTTTAAAGCTTACATAATTTTGGTTTGACTACATTTCTCTTTTTTCTCTGCAAGGCGTTTGTCTCATATTTTATTATTATATGAGACAAGGCATTTTGTCTCATATAATCCTATTTTATCATATTTTATTTATAACATGAAAGACTTGCATTTTAAATTAGCCTGTTTCCTGTGGTAAAACCTTTGGAGGTGCACTCTTTGCTTAATTATTAGAGCTACAGATTTCTTTTTCAGTATGCTGAATTGATATGCAGGCCCTGTAATGCCATTTTTAAATTTAGGACTCTTTTTGCAGAACGAGCTTCATTCAGCTGAACAGATTGCCAACAAGTGCATGCTGCTCTGCTTTGAAACATAAAGTTTCCCTCTCAAATCTGTAGCCTAAGGGCAAGCTGATCTTCATAACTGCACGTGAGATTTATAGTCTTGAGCTTTAATTTATACTTACTGAGTGTTGCTCTCCCAGACTGTGGGAAGAACTTCCTTTGCAACTTTTGCCTGTTTTCTAAGAGTGAGGAGGTGTCTGTTTTCCCAGGAACACAACAGCCCTTCCACTGGCCTGTCTCATCCCCTCCCCCGCACATTGCTGATATCCTTAAGAGGGAGCATCTCTATTATTCATCTCTTCCAGCCCTGTTCCACCTTTTTTTGTTCCTCTTTTGCAATTTTAATCTGTGACGTGTCTGCAGAAAGATAAGTTCCGATGTTTGAATTTGGGGAAGAACCAAAGAGGGCGTTCGAAGGGTTAGTGGGGTGCGAGGAGCAAGGAGAGTCTAAGTCCCCTGCTCAGAATTGATTTTTGCTCTTTTCTTAATGAGGTATAATTGACACACAACATTATATTAGTTTCAGGTGTACAACATATCGATTGACATTTGTATATATTGTCAAATGATCACCACAGTAAGTCTAGTTAACATCTGTCACCTATAGAGTTATAGAATTTGTTCTTGGTCCGATGACAACTTTTAATATATACTCTTAACAACTTTTAAATACGCAATACAGTATTATTAACTATAGTCGTCATCCTGTACGTTACATTTCCATGACTTATTTATTTTATACCTAGAAGTTTGTACCTTTTGACTTCTTTTTCCATTTTACCAACGCCCCACCCCCTGGCAACCACCAAGCTTAGCTTTTTTTTTTTTTAATTCCACGTATAAGTAAGATCATACAGTATTTATCTTTATCTGACTTATATCACTTTGCATAATGTCCTAAAAGTCCATCTGTGTTGCAAATGGCATTTCATTTTTTATGGCTGAATAATATTCATATATATATAAATTTCTTTATGCACTCATTCATCAATGGATACATAGGTTGTTTCTTTATCTTGGCTATTAGAAATAACGCAGTGGGCATAGGGGTGCATTTATCTTTTTAAGTTAGTGTTTTTGTTTTCTCCAAATAAATACCCAGAAGTGAAATTGCTGGATTATATAGTAGTTCTACTTTTAAGTTTTTCAAGGCTGCTCCGTACTATTTTCCATAGTGACTGTAGCAATTTATATTCCCACCAACAGTGCACAAGAGTTCCCTTTTCTCCGCATCCTTGCCAACATTTGTTATTTTTTGCCTTTTGATAAAGCCATGCTAACAGGTGTGCAGTGATATTGTGGTTTTGATTTGCATTTCTCTGATGACTAGTGTTGTTGAGCATTTTTTATGTACCTACTGACCATCTGAATGTCCTCTTTGGAAAAATGTCTCTTCAGATTTTCTGCCCCGTTTTGAATCAAATTGTTTGATTTTTTTTTTTTTTTTGGTATGGATTTATATGAGTCCTTTATATATTTTGGATATTAGTCTCTTATAAGACATATACTTTGCAAATATTTCCTCTAATTTATTGTTTCAGGTTTATTTTGTTGATGGTTTTTTTTCTGTGCATAAGATTTTTAATTTGATACAGTCCCACTCATTTTGCTTTTGGTGTCGTACATAAAAAAACACATTGCTAAGACTAATGTGAAGGAGTTCACCACCTGTTTTCTTCTAGGAGTTTTATGGTTTCAGCTCTTACATTCAAGTCTTTAATCCATTTTGAGTTCATTTTTGTGTATGGTGTAAGATATCAGTCCAGCAGTCCAATTTCTTTCTTTTTTTTTTTTTTGCATGTGGCTGTCCAGTTTCCCAACACTATTTATTGAAGAGACTATCCTTCCCTCATTCTTGGCTACTTTGTCATAAATTAATTGGCCACATATGTGTGAATCTATTTCTGGGCTCTTTATTCTGTTCCTTTGATCTATGTGCCTGTTCGTATGTTAATACTGTATTATTTTGATTACTGTAGCTCTGTAATATAGTTTGAAATCAGGGAGCATGATGCCTCCAGCTTTGTTCTTTCTCAAGATTGCTTTGACTAGTCAGGGTTCCTTTTCCAGAAGTCTGCAAAGAAACTGATTTTTTATTCTCACCCATCTGCACTGTTACCTCAATGGTTAGTTGGAAAGAATCACATCCTAAAATTGAAAAACAAAACAAAACGCAGCATGTGAAACTATGAATTTATATTCTGTGTTGGGAAAACAGTAGGCAGTGGATAATCTGTGAGGACTCAGACGGAGTGCACTTCAGCCCCTGTGCCTTCTCCTAAGATTTGAAGGTCATGGGTGGAACCTGGTGCCCCAGCCCCAGAGAAGAAAACAATAAAATAATGAAGGAGGAGCTTAAGAGCAGCTAAACATGCCTAAAGAAGGAATTTTACTAGCTTGTTGCTTCTCCACTTCTAAGTATTGAAAAGCAGCTGGCTGTTTTTAAAAAATGTAATCCTTTGTCTATCTTGGAGTTGACAAAGCATGTTCTATTTAAAGGAGCTTTTTACATTTTCAAAGGAGAAAATAAAGGGGGTGTGGGTTGCATGTTATATGAGGAAACTTTTTTAAACCTTCACAAAATACATATGTTGCAAGAAAATAATTGCGAGGGGGAGAAGCAAATGAGCCAGGGTTTTCTTATTTTCTGCATAGTCTCTTGACCTGAGTTCTAATCTTGAACCACTGCCATATAACTTGGCAGGTCATTTTATTTGTTTGGATCTCAGGGATTCATGATCTTTTGGAATTCTTCCTGGGGTTTTTTAATGTGCACATCTTCTATTCTGAATTCCCTCCTGTGACCTCATCAAATTCTCAAATGACATGGGAGAGGAGTTCACACTGCATTTGGTTGTGTAGGACCCACCAGGATGGGAGTGGATTCAGAGTCATGGTCTTACAATTTTATCTTACCTTTTGTCTGCTTTCTCAGCATAAGTGAGGCAGAGACTTGAACTGAGATGAACTGGCTTCATCCCATTCTGGACAAAACAAATACCACCTGGCAAGAGCAAATATTTAGAGGAACAGACATGGTTTGACTGTTGTTTCTATTGAAAGCACATGTCTTCATTTAGCTGATAAATTCTTCAGCCTTAGAGCTTGGGAGAGACATCAAGAACTCATCTCTTGTGTTCCCTTGACTCTTACAGCAAAATTCTACTATCCCAGATAAATTGGTACACAGTCAACCTTTGACTAGCCAAATAAATGTAAGCATAATGTGGCATACATTACCTATATCAGCAAATAATTCATGAATTAAATATATAAGGCCTTGGCTTAGGTAAAGAAAAAAAATTGCATATTTCATGAATCCTAAGATACCTATTTTTATATCTTAAGATCTCTCGAATTAGAATGCACTTTACAATTGATACTATGTCATAATCTTTATTGGCAGTGTCATTTGGGGGAGATATGATTAAAATATTAAAAATCATTTTATTTTAAAATTAGATAAAATATAGAATTTCTTGAAAAGTTTTGTCTTGGTAGTTCTAAGAATGAAGAGGCAATATAAACTAAACTTAGAAAGTAAACTTAAGAGTATTAGAGATGAAAGTTTTATAAATTAACTTTAATGATATGTGTTTGATTCTCTTGCCTCTTGTCAGTTTTTTGAGTGCAGGAATTCACTGTGTACTTTACTTATTTAATACAAACTAATCTATTGTGAATATTTGTTAACTACATTCTCATAACACAAATAACAAGTAGTCATTTATTATGAGGGAACAAGACCACCGAAAAGGAAAAGAGAAACGCAGCATTAAAATTCCAACTTACCATTTTAACTCACCAATTTAATATAATAGCATTATTTTTGAATTATCTCATACAAGAATTTTCCCATCTGAAACCTAAATATTGAATTAGGGAAATGCCATTAAGTACTTTTGGAATCAAGAATTTCTTACACCAGTGATTCTCAAACATGGTTGCACATTAAAATCACCTAAGAAGCTTTCAGAAAACATCAGTACCCAAACAAAACTCAAATAAAATCAGAAATAAAAAAGAGAACATCACTACCTATTTTACAGAAATAAAAAGTATTATAAGGTAGTACTATGAACAATTGTATGTAAACAAATTGGATAACTAGATGAAATGGACAAATTCCTAGAAAACATAAACCTTGGCCATCTCTGGTCACTAAGGCCAGTTTTGTTCATAACTGAGTACATCTAAGGAGGTGGTGTCATGCACAGCTTAAGAGACAGGCCTTCAGGGTCAGACTGTCTCAGTTTGGATCCTAATGTTGCCATCATGTCTGTATAACACTGAATGAGATAGTTGATCTCTCAGTGCTTCAGTTTCCTTGGAGCAACGGCAGTGTCATAACTGTACCTAACTCAGAGAAATGTTGTGAAGATTAAGTGATAAAAACCATGTACAGTTCTCTGAATAATGCCTGAAACATTAAACACCCAATACATGTAGCTCTTATGATTGCAATCAATTTTTAAATATTAGCCCCATTTTATGATTATCCATTTTTATAGTGCTTTTATCAATTTCTAGATTGTGTTTTTCCATTATCATGCTGGAAAGTGATACCAAAATGCCAGTAGTGGGCAAGGCCTAAGTTGATCTCTTTATCTCATTGATGTTTCTGTGAGCAGCTCTATCCTAATTCTCCTGGAGGCTATCGTTGTGAAAGAACGACTCACGTTATCCACAGCACCAAAATTTATCCTGTAATTTCATGCAAAGTGATTTCACATAAAAAAAATGTTTTCCTAAAATATGTGCACAGGCTATTGTAATATTTGTGGTTGCAAAATGAAAGCTATTCCTTCCTTTTGCTACACCCTTCAATATTTGCTCAGGTGCAATTTGATTTCCACATGAACTGATTCCCAAAACTTACCGGAGAGTCACAGAGCAGTTGTCATTCTGGCCTCTAGTAACTTCTCAAATAAAATCATTTCCCCAAAAAATGGTTACATAAAGCACCTCCAATAAATCTCTCTGTGTGTTTGTGCCTTATTGTAAACCCCATCGGCAATCTGCCTTTAAGCATGAGCACATTTTTAATCAAGCGGTAAAACACTCCGAGCATAAAGGTCATCAAAGCTGGAGCTGCAGTGAACTGTTTTGTCCCCTGATGGAGGAGCTGGGCTGGAGAGTCTACTGCAATTGCCCCAAAGTTCTGTTCCCTGTGCGCCTGACTGCACCTCCCCGGTGACAGTGAAGAACTTTAAGGAGATAATTCTAATTTACTTATATGAGGGCCCTTAACTCTAGAAGGAAAAGTTTTTGTCTTAATGAAGGAAATGCTCACAAAGTCTACCCACCAAAGACCTCCTTCTTTAAGGCCTGTATGAGTCATAAAATAGTGAGTAATAAGATAAAGCACAGTTAATACATAGATTTTATATTTACAAAATGCAAAAAAGAAGAGGTAGACAAATTCTGCAAAGGAGCTTGGAACTCATGCTCTTGCAGCTCTGGGCCTCTGTCATCAGGGTTCCATTGGACGTATTGGTCACCAGTGAGTCTTCCACAAAAGCAATGGCTTCTGAACTTGAAGAGTCCACTGGCATTTTATGCCCAGTTGTTTGCTGACTTCTCCTCAACTAAGTCAGATGTATTCTCTAATAAGACTGTAGTTGGCAACGTTTCACTGACTTTTGACATGGCTATGTGTAATAACACAAAGGAAAATAAAGAATAAACTAAACCTGCCCTTTCATTGGCTTTAAACAGGGATGTGACTAATAGGTGAAGTAAAATAACTTTTTTAAAGTAAACACTTTTTCAAATGCATAGTAGTTTACTTCCAACATGTGAGATTATATCCTTATTTCTGTAGCTACATCTATGTGTACGTGTGTGCGTGTTTACATGTGTTTCTATGATGCTGATTTCTACACTATGACTTAAAAATAAATATGTAGGCAGAGTTTACAGTTAGCAGGTCGATGAGGCATTTAAAGCAGTCTGCAAGTTTAAAAGACCGCATAGAATTCTGCAAATCTGGGTAGTACTTCAAGGATAATCATGAGTCATCACTGATCTAGAATGTAAGGCGATGTTACTTTGAGGGAATGTGTAAACAATGAGCCTAAGGAGACAAATTAAGAAAGAAGAAGAGAAAGAGCTAGGGGAGGCTGGCCTCTACACATTACTTAATCACCACATTTCTATTGTGATTGAGTATCGTGGTCCAAATGCTTGGTATTGTGTTGACACTTATAGGAAAAATACAGAGAACATTAGTTTTTTTATCTAATATCTTAAATTCACATCTAAGTCAAAACAAATTAGAAGAGATCCCACCAATAACTGCTATTCCTATTTGTCTTGGCCATTAGGACACATTTGACAAAGAGCCTAATTTCTCCATTCCCATCTTTTCCAAATGCCATGTCCAAAGTTATTCAACTATCATGTGCTGCGTGGTTCTTGAGAACTAGTGTCCTACATCATTGCCTCAAATCAGCTCTTCTCTTTCATGGAGCCTAAGACATCCCATTTTCTTTCACTTTCATTTTAAAATTAATTTCCATATACAGGAAAATTATAGAAAAATAATTTCCATAATTATTTTTGGGTGGTCAAAAGTAGGTTAATAATAATAATAATTAATTAATAAGACAAGAATAAACTCTGTAAACCTACCATTGCCCATCCCAATATGAACAACTGTAAACCTACTTTTGCTCTACCATGTATATATCCCAACTTCTTTATCCACTTATCTATCCATAGGTACTTAGGTGGTTTCTATGTCTTGACTATTATAAATAATGCCACTATGAACATGGAGGTGGAGATATATTTTCAAATTAGTGTTTTCATTTCCTTTTGTTTCAGTTCTGAATTCTGTTCCACTGGTCTATTTGTCTGTTTTTATGCCAATACCATACTATGTTGATGAAGATAGCAATTTTTAAATAAAGCCACTGAATTGAGTTACATTTACGTTTACATCTGAATGGGGTCTTGGTGACTATTTAGTCCCACTTCCTCATCTAATAAAAGAAGCACCTGAAGTCCAGAGAGGCAAAATGTCTTATCTCTGTGTGGCGGCAGCAGAGCCGGAAGCGAATTTCAGGACTCCCACCCCCCCCAACCCCAGCCTCTCTGACCTGGCTGCCAAGCCCTGAACTCCCCTGTGCTGAATCACTAGGGAGGAATATTAAAGTCCTATATTCCTGTCTATGGCCCGTCACTGTCACTAGTGGTGGCCACTTTGAAGAAATCACTCAGACTCTGTGTCATGCTTTGCATTTACAAAAATGCATAATCCGAAAAAATAAAATAAAATTTAAAAAAAAGAAAAAAATTCATAATCCTTCATTTCTTGTCAATCCATTTAAAGAGAGAGAGAGAGGAAATTCACTGGAATAAAGAGGTCCTTTCTAAGTAGAACTTCTGAAAGTATCATTTAGAAATTGAGTTGTTCTCAACCAGGAGTAACATGATCAAAAGAGGAAATAAATTCCTTCAGTCTTTATAGCATCAAGAAGACTCTATTTCTTACCCTCCAAGAGCATCATTCAATTGCCTACAGTGATACCAACTCAATGGACCACCTATCCCAATTAAGCAGCAGAGCATGCTAATTATCATTAGACTAAATTGGTTTCCCAGTTCAGCAACTTCTCTGATCAAGTCTGCCCCCAGTTAAGTGGCATTTATTGAACCACCTGAATCTTGCTTAAAAGAAGCAAAAGAAAATTTCCTATCTCAAGTTCATCAAATATAAACTAGTCTCACCAAGTCACACTAGCCAGTTTCTAATTCATTTTGCAAAGTGGACACTGAAGTTGGGTACAATAAGCATATCTTCTCCAATAAGACTGAACATTTTATTAAAATCAAGTAAGATTAAGCAGAACACTTATAATAATAATTAGTAACTTTACAAAATTCAACAAGTATTTATTAAAGTGTTTGCCCTGTTCTTCTTATACAAGTTTTTCCACCAAGGTCTTATGATTATTTCATCCTTTCAGATTTTCTATCCTTGAAATACACTATGTTTGGTCATAACACATTCTTGAAAGTAGGTAAGCATAAGGAAAAGAGAAATTATGCTCTTGGGCTCAACTTTCCTAGAGAAATGTATGTGCATAATAGTTCCTTTGTTTAAGTTACATCAGTAAACTAGATGAACATAAAATCTGGTATTTGAGGACAGCTCAGAACAAGGAGATCTTGGCCAAATGGGCCTCATAATCTGCATAGGTTTATGAAGGTCAGGGTTGAGTATAGACTAGGAGATGCCCCTCCTTCTGGAAAGCTGGGCATTTGGGTGGCATGTGATATAATCACATGTGTCCGGTGTTGAAACTGTGACTCTGGAGTAATTGTTCCAAGTCTGCTCAGAGCGCTAGTGGGCTCTTGGGACTCAAGGAGACAGATGAGCCTTTTTGAGTCTGTCTTGAAGAAGTTTAGAATTTTCACTTTAGACTCTCCCTGCCAATGTAAGAGCATAGCATCAGAGAAAATGCATGACTCCTAAATTCCTATTTTCCTCAGTTCCCCCAAGAAAATGGCAAGAGAAAAGGTGGCAAGAGCTGTCAGAATCAGGCTGTGTTCTGGTGCCACATTTCTTTGCAGGGCAGTAAAACTGTTCACGGTCTCTCTGGGAAAGAATGTAGTGGTTACAGAGGCCTTGGTGAAGGTGTGGGTGGGTGACGAGGGCAGAGACCCTCCCTGCTAGCACAACATGTGTGGCACCAACAGTGGAAACACAAAACAGTAAATCACACAGCATGCTGTCCACTGGTCTTACCAAGGCCTTGTTTTTGGTAAGTATACCAGATCGTCAAAAATTTGAGATCAGCAGTGAAACCGGTAAAAAGACCAGTGGCACACTGAGTGGGAGAGAGGGGTGACAGGGTGACAACACACGGACAAGGGCATGAGGAGAGATCTACTTGGGGAGAGCTACTGCAGCACTCTCCTTGATGAGTTTGAAAGGGGCTACCAAGGAATTCAAGGTTGAGCAACATGAAAAAACTAATCTTATGAAGTTGGAGATTGTCTGGAAGACAATCCTTGTCTCAGAAGCAAGGAAAGAACCAAGGACCACCATCTCCCAGAAACCCCCCTCCCCCCTTTTTTTTTTGGCATTCTAATGATATTGCATGAGAGGGTATTCTTATGGTAGCAACAAAGAATAATAATAAATAATAATAATAATAATAAATATAGTTATGTTTAATCTCAGTTTTCTCTGGACTGGCTTAAAATACTGCAAATTTAAGCTGAGTGTTTCAAAAAAAAAAAACACTAATGTACAACATAAATACTTTCACTTTTCTTAGGAAACAAGCACGTTTTGTGTAAGAGTTGATGGAGCCTATTACAATAGTAGAGGCCTCTATTAATAACATCAAAACACAGAAAGTAACCTACATTTCTAGGATGCTATATAACTAATTAAAAATCAGTCCTCCTAGTAGTATGTGAAATTACCTCAAATATAATTTCTGTACATCTGCTCATAAGTGAATTAAAGTGTTCTGGCCTAAAGCAAAATTGCTAAGTAGAATCACTGAAAGTAGAGCCGGAAGGAATCAGAGATCACTTATTCCCAGGCACTCGTTTTACATCTAAGGAAATGAGCCTTTAATCATTAAAGATTTGGCCAGAGAAGAACCAACTTTCCCAATTATTATCTGTACTATTTCAGTTACCCTTGGTGGAAACCTCTTACAGACTTTCACTATGTTTTCTGGTTCCTCCCATCTTACCAAAACTGGAAAAGATTTGATAACAGTTATTCATTGCTGTGTTTTCTAAAGGCTTTGGCCCCAGATTCAGTCAGACAATATATCCAATACTTTGATATGCTCTATCTGCGACCGCAAACCTCTCTGAGGAAATAAGGGGAACTTCATTTCTGGACTTTGTCAGGTAGTGGGGAAGAGTAGAGAGGGACCATGGGCTACTCCAAGTGTCGGAGAATCATTCCATGACTTCCCAGTGAACATATGATTGAAGTTCAACTGTAAAATGAGTGGAAAAAAGAGGCTCTGAACATTGTTAAACTAGTTAACTAATAACAGAACATTAAAAGCTATAAAGATCTGTCAAAAAGTAGTACTAATTACAGTTATTTATGTGGACTACTAAACTGTTGGTCTGAAATGTCATGGAACAGCACATATCATTAAATATGTGTAAGATTAAGTTTGTCGTATATTGTATTTCATTCATTTTCTGTCAAGAGCAATTGTCAAACACCTGTTATACACAAGATCACTATTTTTGTCTTTGTTTTTCCACTGATCTCCAATTTTCCCCTTTAGTGCTCCCCAGTCTGTGTCCTTGTCTCTGGTGATCATAAGATAGTCCTGTAATATCTGACTTAAATGGTTGTCTACAAAAGCTATTCCCTACCTTTGCTAAAGAAACCAAATTTTGTTGAGAAACAAACGTTTTTATGTTGTTGTTTTTCATACAGCAACGTCCTTGAGGGAAGGACAGACCTAACTCTGATAAATTTACTTATCTAAATCAATTGTGGTAATTTCATTTTATTTATCAAAGATCTATTTACAACGGGCCATATGACCCAGATCTGGCTAACAAAATTTGAGGGTAAGATTGCTGGGGGAACTTCAGATAAATGTTTCTTAGCTCTTAAAAAGCATCCAAAGGAAAATATGGGTATTTTTTTCACCATATTTTGACCTTTGACATTGAAATATAAGAATGTGATGCCTGAAGCTGTAGCAGCCCTCTCTAGACCATGAGGAGAATTAACACATCCACTGAGAATAGCAGATAAGAGAGACGGAAAGACCCTGTATCCTAGATGTTATGTTTGAACTACTGAATTATCTAACCCTAGAGCCATCCTACCTACGATCAACATTATATAAGGTAACAAAATTTTCTTATTATTTAAGCCACTTTGAATTAGACTTCTTATTTGTGCTAAGTGCATTTAATGATAGAGTAGCAAACTGGTTAAGTGAAATGAGTTTTGGAGTCAGGCAAACTTGCGTTGAAGGCCTTGTTCCCCCACTTGCAATCTATGTGACTCTCTGTGTTTTTTATCCATAATGTGTAAAACGCATAATAGTGTGCCTAACGCGTTGTTTGCTCAAAGAGAGTTTGCTAATAATTAAATAGTGGTTTTAGGTGATATCAAAAATTAACAAAGTAAAAAAAGGTAGTTTGAGACAGCATAGAGGGACCTGGAGAGTATTGTGCTAAGCGAAATAAGCCAGTTAGAGAAAGACAAGTAGCACATGATCTCACTCATATGTGGAATCTAATGAATAAAATAAAGAGGTGAACAAAATAGATTTAGAAACATTGAAGCATGCAACAGACTGACGTATTTCAGAGGGAAGAGGGACATGAGGTGGGAAGAGATTAACCAATGAACTTATATGCCTATTAGCATCGCAGATGGACACGGACAACTGTGCAGGAAGGCCTAAGGAGGGGGGCAGGAGTGGGGTGGGGGAAAAAAGGGACATCTGTAACACTTTTAACAATAAATATCAATTAAAAAGAAAAAAAGATAGAAGGAACATCAAGAACAATATCGAGGTATAAACCAAGCCATTCTGACCTAAATTTCTTTTTTAAATTCCAAAAGTCACCTTTTAAGAGCATTGAGTTGGAACTGAGACGCTTCTACAGACTACGCCAGAGTTCTGACTGTATCTAGGCCTGAAATGCAGAAAAGCAGTAACTAAAAGAAATTTCTTCTGAGCATCTTTCTGACATGCGGCTATGTCCTTTGGATTATACCAAAAGGAATAATGGAACAAAATAGAAGTGAAGCTTGAGAAAACAAAGCTGATGTAAAACTTTGATTAAAAGTACGCATACATCATGTTTGTTAAGCGGCAAAATTTTATTCCATAATTCAAAAAGATTTTACTGTCAAATTGCTAATTTCCTTGCCACCTAAGGCATTTGTTGGTATATAAAATTGTGTTGGGGGGGGGATGCAGTACTCCTTCTCTCATCCCCAGTGTATTAAAAGTAAAATCAATCAAATTTTGCTTGGAGTAAAGCAAAAACTGGTAGAAGAAACGCACATTAAAATATCTACTGTAGCTCATTGAAACTTGTAGTCTTTACCCCAGTTGTCTTTAAATTATTATATTCTCAAAATATCCTCAGTTTCCCTGAGTATTATATTTAAAGCATACATCTTTATGAAATGGAAATTCAGACTGAAGAAAATAGTACTTTGAGATGATTTTATTTGAATGCCATTCTATACAGATTTCTAACATCCCGATTTACAGAAGATATCTGATAAAGCTTTCCAGGGTGTTGCTCAAGGGAAGCAGATGTGGAGGAACTGAGTTCTGGTACATGCAAGAGAACCATCTTTGGTGCTGTCCATTATCTGAGTCTTCTACCGAAAGGTATGATGCACACATTAATGCCTAAGGGAGCAGGTGTTTTCAGGTTTGTGGACGCAGAGTGAAAGGTGAGGGCTGGTGGTGCACTGCCAGGCTAAACAGCCATCTCAGATGGTGGATAAAGAAAAACTGAATTTATTCAAGGAAAAGGGGATGGGGGTGGGGATATCCGAAGGGAAGGGCTAAGGTACTGAGTCAAAAGGGACTGGATCCGTGACGGCAGCAAAAATATACTTGGGACAGTGAAATAAGGAAGAGCATACAAGCAGCCACAGGAGAGCCTGGGCCGGGCTGCTCTGGCTCACTGAGAAGTTAGAGAAAAGGGGCCTTGGAGACGGGTTCAGGAGGTAAACCCAAGATGAACTGCCACTGCCCATTCTCCCCTGGTTGCAAGTCTTGTGGGGTCCCCTCAGAGGGAAGAAAAGGGAAGAAAATGGCACTGGCCTGCTCCCCTAGTGCGGAGCGTGCATTGGGTCCTTTGTCCTGAGCCTATTTATCTCTTTCTTGCAGGTGGAAGTCTTAGGGGAGGGCTCAGGGGAGGGTCTCAATAGAATATTCAGCAGCCTTCCAGGTATATGCTTTCAGGGTCCTGGTCTCCACTGATTGGTTGGTGCCAAGGCAGGGGGTCATTTGTCAATGTATCTGGTCCCAATACATTGGCCAGGGCGCCGCTTCTCTGGTTTTGCTGCTTTTCTGGGCTTGGAGCTGAAATACGACTGAGGCCTAGATGTTATCTTTAGGGGGGAAGCCCTGGTGAGTCTCTGCACCTGAGTTGGCCTCTGCTCATGTGGGTCTAATGCAGAATTGACACTGATAACCTGTCTTGTTTTTACTTCTTCAATTCTTTCCCTTAAAACACAAAGCAAAAAACAAACAAACAAAAAACCTTCTCTGGTAAGTTTAAGTACAAAGAGACAATGTGCTTGAAAGTGATTTGAAGCCAAGTACTTGGGTGGCAATCTATAAGGCAAATTAGACTGGGTAAATACCTTAGAGGATCAATTGATAATTAGGCCATGCTTCTTATCCAAAAATCAAGGAATAGTAAAGAAATGTGTAGGAAAGGGATTCATTCAACAAATAGTGAATGATTACTATGTGCCAGGATGTAGGATGGGTGTGGGGGACACGTATGTTCTCTCAGAACTTTCAGTGAAATTTACTGTTCAAAACTCATTCCACACATATATTAGGCTGATGTTATTTTCCACATTAAAGTATTAATAATGAAAATAATGATTATATTTCAAAAAAATTTTTAATATTTATATTGGTTCTATCCCAAGAAGCATTTTATATTTTGTCTTATTTTTAATGAAAAACGTATTGTTCTAGGAGAATCTCTACTAGCAGCTGCTAAAAAAAGAAGGTGGTCCTGGGATATTCCAGAGATCTCTGGCTGAGGGACATTCTCTGCTGATTTACAAAGTGGCAATCTGATTTTCTTTCCCACACCTGGAGGAGCTCAACAAACAGCAGCTTGCAGGTGTCACCCAAGTCTGGCTAAGGCAGGCTCCAGTGAGTCTAGCCAAGATCTGTCTTAGCTATTTGCTGTCCTGGAGGGGCCTGCCTCCCATAAACTTGAGCTTGAGTGCCTGTATGTGGGTGGCTGAGCGTATATAACACTCCTCCATGTAACTCTCCATCCATTTCAGCATCTAAATAGTAGTCAAGCACTTAAAATAACACTGAGACACGTTCCAGCTTGCCCTGCCACTCAAAGAGAAAGGGGGGAAAAAATGGAAACCCAGCATTTCAGAACCCCAAGGGCTTGCTGATTTGTTAGGTTTATCGGTTCAGAGGATTAAAAAGGCAGAAATATTAGGAAGAAAGAAGAAAAAAGAAAGAGCCAGCATATCCACTGAAGCAAATCTAATGGGCTGCGAGGGCACAGGAGAAGGGGTTCTACTACCTGAGCACATCTTATTTATTATTCTTGCTTCACAATTTAAAAAATTTAAAAAACTAATAATTTCCTAGACACTTTTCTTTTTTTGCTATGCTAGTCACATTCCCCAAATCCTTTATCAACGCTGCTCTGCATATGAATGGGCTATAATTGAACTGTCACATTCATGAAGGTCAGTAACCTTTCATTAGGAGGAATGTGTCTTTCTTGATAAATTATGAAGTCCCTGAGGAATTGAAAGCATATTTAAAAAAAAAAAATTCTCTCTACTATACCTTGAAAAACAAACTGCATGTTTTTCTCTATTATTTCAGGGTTGCTGGGGTGGAAGACAGCTATTGTTTGTGTTTCTCTTTAATATGTTTTTTGTGGGGCTTTTTGGGGTGTTTATTTTGTTTTGTTATGTTTGGGGTTTTTTTTATCAAGGAGTGGGGACTCCCCTCCACACTCCACCAGCCTTGGCTTTTATGGTTTTTGTCAGCAGCATTATGCAGAATTGTCTAAGGCAAGCCTTTTTCTGAGTCCTTATTAAAAGTAAAATGAATAACTTGAACTCTTTCTCTAAAAAATTATAGCTGGTTATTGTCTGCTGTTTTAAAAAACAGTAATTATGGATGTTTTTCTTTCCCCTTATAGTACACTTCAGCATTTGCTAAGGAAAAGACCGAAGTCATTATGTGCAAATGAAGAACCACCTGAGTTGTGCATATTCTGTTAATCCCACCCGATGACTTGGGTGATAATTAACACAGACAAGCACTCAGCCATTCCACCTTTGTGTTAAAGACGGCTGACCCCAGAGTATTGCACATTCTGCCAGGAATGTCTATTTCTGCTTCTATGCAATTTGACTTGAGACTCCTCTGGGGATTTTTAACCAAAGCTTCAGACTTATTCAACCAGCACTAATACCCAGCTCCCCTTTAGTTCAACTTATCTTTGGTCCAGAACTATAAGTCATGTAAACCTTTAATATGTACCAGTATCTTAAATGGGGATCACAGGAGGTATCTGTCCGTTTTAGACATCATTTCTTTACTCAGTTTTATCAACTTTAAATTTCATTAAAAGAGATTCTGTTGGCATTATTGACACTGAAAAACACAAACCATTTAACATGAAATTTGAAAGACGTTGGGACAAAGATTAAAATGAGGTGACATGAGGGGCTCTATGCACTATCGTCTCTGCCCTATTGGGATGTATGCTTATTTAAGAACTTGCTCACCACCCAAACATGTGAATGAGCGTCAATGCGAAATATAGAATCTGCGGGAAAATTTTACATTTCCCATTAAAGAAATAAAAGAAAACGAAGGACTTTAGTGTGAGATGAGTCCGCTTTCAAAGAATGTTATTATCATTTATACTTATATATGGAGGAATGATGGGAATATCAAAAGAACTTTCTATTAAAAAAATACACCACACACAACACTAATATTTCCCAATAGTGTTAGTTAGGTTTCAACAAAGAAAACAAAACCTATGCCAGATGATGCAACAGTGGGAAAAGAACAGTGAGAAATATTTTCAGTGTTGTCAGAAGGAGCACCCGGGGAAGGAATATGAGTAGCAACTACAGAATGTTACTGCTGTTACCGTCATGACAAGACTAGTTATGAATATTAACAATAGAAAGAAAGCAAAGGTGCTACTGGAGAAACGTGCCTTGTCTTTCCCCTTTGCTAGTGGGAGTGGGGTTCTTAGGGTACAGCTGGAATAAGTATTTTTGGAGGCCCCCATGAGAGGATGAGATATGGTAGACAGCTTTATTTTTGTGGAATTACATCCTTGGGTTTCCAAAGTCCCATTTGCCGTAGTCCAGCCAGAGAAGAAGTGTAGCTGGGGATTCAGTAGAGCTGACATCAAAGCCAGTGTCCAGTGTGCTGATGGCAGCCGCCAACACGTGTGCATTGGTATGTTACAGCTGATATCCATCCATGAATGCTCTTATAAAACATGATTTCAAAAAACCAAACTAATTATTCAGTCTAGTATGTCAGATTTTGCATCTAAACAGTTCAGCTGGTAGAAGCTAGAATTGTAACATGTCTGCCTGGTGGGAACTGGGAACTTGAAAGGAGAAAATGACTAGTGGGAGCTGAAACCAATGATGAGACACAGAAGAGACCTTCTTAGAAAGTAAGGGTAAAGGGTAAAGGGGAAGGAAAGGTGGAATGAGCAAAGACAGGGATCTGTGCCCTCCACTCCTACCTGAATCATAGTACCATCACTAATCAGGCTGTGGACACAGTAGTTGACTTCCTAAACCATTCTCTCCATTTTCTACTAATCTCTTATTCTGCACTATGAGAAACTGATTCTGGGCCTTGCTTAGTCCTTAAGCCAATCACATAATCTCAAAGTCTCTTTTACTCAGTGGTGCAGGGCAGAAGTCAATCAGGGGATGCCACTCTCTTGTAGGCATGGAAAACTGATCTGCTCGTTGAGATTGAAGAGAAGAAAATCAATTCCATGTTAGGGGAGAAATTATTTCTCCCACCAAGTGTAAAGAGGAAGAATTGTTGTCTGGATACACTTGTAGCCATCATATGACTATTGGGGAAAATCATCCTTGGTATAGAGTAACACTGGCATGGTTAGAGTACCAAGAAAGAAAGAACTGGGTCCTTTATGACATTATTAAACAACGGACTAAACCTACCCTAAAACTCACTCTACATTTGGAAGGCTTTTTATATTACATAATTTTCCTATTGTTTAAGCTTGTTTGTTGAGTTGAATTTTCAGTTCCCTGCAGCAAGAACCATTATAACTGATAATGTGTCACCCTTTAAAAGATTGAAAAACACTGCCCTAGAGAAACTCCTAAAAAGCCTCACATTTCAGATTTCAGATAGACATTTTAGCCAAAATTTTTCACTTTTCTATTCTAACTTTAAAGTAGATTTTAATGCAGTGAAATTTTTCAGGTTTAGAAGTAATTTTGTTTCAAGGGCTTTCTTGCTTCATAAGTGCATTTCTATACAAATGGGCTCTAAAACATATCTGTGCAGCCAAAAAGGGTTTTGTTATTGTTTTCCATTTTCATATCCTCTATTTCCCTTTCCTTACTTGTGAGCCCCCCCACCCCTTCCTTTCAGCCCATCATTGTCCTAATTTTGTCCCCAGGCTGCCCAGGATCTTAGTCCAGGTCCTACCTGTGTCTGTCCTCTTTAGATATATATCTTGCTACCAGGTCTTTCCTGTTCTTCACTCTTCACGCAAAAGTTAGTTACCTGGATTGCAAGTCTCAAGCCAGCTGTCTGGAGTCGCTGATGAATTACTTTATGCTGACTTCTTCATGGCCAATAATGGCAAAGGAAACTTTAATTTGGGACCAATGTGCCTTGTGTACAACAGAAGATCTATAAATGTTTGCTGGCTCAATAAAAGGGCTTGGGAAATTAATATGTGATTCTATCTATAGAGTATTTATGGTTGATGAGAGAACTCTTAAAATATTACATCATAACCCTTACAAATGAGTCTATAATAGAATCTCAGACGTGGTGGCCAGCCCCTGGACATTTTCGAGAAGAGGCACCTCTCTCAGGGCTATTTGAATCACAGCATTTCTTTAACCATGTACTTCTCCGAGCACAAAACCAACCTAGGTGGCAGAGGTATTCATAATTAAAAAGAAAAAAAAGCCTGACTGTTAGAAACAGGTGTTGGGGGACCCACCCTTAATGTGTGTGTGAATACCATCCAACACTGAGAGAGCTGCTCACGCATCTCTGCTGGGGCCTGGCAGCCAGCCCTCCCAACCTCCTTCCCATTCTGTGCTGCCTCATGTTTACACAGTGAAAATGAAACTGTTGCCAGTGTTAATACAGCATAATTTATAAGCTGAGAAGAGAACTCAGCATGCATTCCCTTTTCAAGTGAAACAGACTGTTATTTTCAGAACCAACTGAAAGGTGGGGACATTTCTTGGAAACCAAGGCAACTGCTGATTTCCCCAGACCCTTTCTGCCTCATAGGACCCACCTCTCATGAGGCAGGCAGGCAGGGCCAACTCACAGAAAAGCTCAGTCTGACAAACTACCTCCCTGAATTAGAGAAGGCAGCTTCATTTGATAATGCCATTCCTTCTAGGCTCCAAAAAAGTTAGGTAGATCTCCAGTCCAGAAAGGGGGCCTAGGGACTTGAGATTACAGACCTTGCTCATTAGAGAAGACCCTTAGTACAAAATCTATTTCTCATCCTTTAGGTGGCTTTCCGGGATACCACAAAGCCAGACCCTTTCTCAGAAGCTGGACAGACAGAACAAAATCCTAATCCCAAAATCTGTGCTTTGGGTTCTGTAAAAGATGCCGCCTGTGTCCCTATCATGCCCCTTTTCCCTTAACTCTAACCTAGCAACTGAGATTATTTGACTGAAAACACACACACATCCAAATTCCAAGACCAGTCTTAAGGAGGGCAGGAGGTGAGATCTGCTGGGGCAGATGCTAACCAGTGTCCAATCTATCTTCCCGGTCCCATTCTAAATTTTGTAGTGAGGCCTCTCCAAGACTGGGCTCCATCTTTTCTCTAGGGGCCACAGCAATTCCATCCTTTCGCCCAGGTGTCCTGATTTCTGAGTTTATATACTTCTTTCAGGCAGCTGCCCTCCCAGGTCTTCCCTATGAGCCTTTTATGCCTCTTCTTTTGCCTAATTACTGGCTTCTCTAGGTCCTGGCCTTGAGTTGGACGTTGTGCAGTGATAGCTGCCTTCCCTCCAAACCTTGGAATTTTAGATTTACTTTTAAGCTCACGTCCCAATTTCCTGTCCTTGGCAAATTCTCACGAGCTGCCATGTTTAGACACTCGGCTTTTGCCTAGCCCCGTGTTATCTGAGTGACAGCTAAACACCAGTTATAATAGAGTATTGAGCCCTAGATTCTCCCGTGGGACAAGATGCCCAGGATCAGAATGGGTCAATTATGCTGATTATCCTGCTAATCCCCACCATTAGGATAAAGAGCCATGGTATTCAATGGAGTATAAGGAGAGGATGCTCAGGCATAAAGCTGGGAAACCCCGAATGCCTGGGAGGTATGTGATAATGGCCCACATCACATTCCACTTAGATGGGCTCAACCTTCGCAGCTGGACACTCACCACCCTGTATGATGAACTTGGCCTTGGATGCTGGGATCTGACCTGGTGCTAGAAAAGCATGACAACGGGACCCCCATGGCAACTGCTTAGTGCTATTTTGAGTTTCTCAGTGTCTGGGTGATTGCCTGACACAATATTTTTTTGCTACATTTTCATTGCTAAACAACACTTATGTCTTTAGAATAAAATAATTGTGGCCTGGCTGACATGGCTCAGTGGTTGAACATTGCCCTATGACCCAGGAGATCGTGGTTTGATTTCTGGTTGGATTCTCTCATCATTGATGTTTCTACATCTCTCCCTCTCCCTCTTTCTGAAATCAATAAAGACATATTTTTAAAAATTGTACCTCCTATGGCCTTATTAAAATTTAAGAATTCTGGAGATACAAGCTGCCAACCCATTGCCAGTCCAACGCTACCTTATTGGAAATTTTTCATTAAATAATTATTTGCTGCTATTATTTTTCAGTGTAGTTCAGTCATGCGCCACATAATGATATTTGGGTCAACTACTGACCACATGTGCAGTAGTAGTTCAATAAGATTACAGTGGAGCTGAAAAAGTCCTATTGTGTAGTGATGTCCTAGCCACTGTGGTGTCATAATGCAATGCATTGCTCCTGTGTCTGCGGTGATGCTGGTGTAAACAAACCTGCTGTGCCACCAGGCATATAAAAGTATAGCACAGTCAATTATGCACAGTACGTAACACTTGATAATGACAATAAACGGCTGTGTTACCGGTTTATGTGTTAATTCTACTACATTTGTTATCATTGTTTTAGACTATTCTTTCTACTTATTAAAAAAATTGCTGTAAAACAGTATGCTGTACACCACCAGCAGCCTCATGTACCTGGTGTTCACAAAGACTCTTGATGACACCATTTTCTCCTGTGCTTGATTTAATGTCATGTTGTTTTGTACATTAGCATGCTGCACAGGCGTGTAGCCTAGAAACAAGAGGCCATCGCATGTAACCTAGGTGTGTGGTAGGCCATGCCGTCTAGGTTTGTGTAAGTGCACTCTACGATGTTTGCGTAACGATATAATCACCCAATGACGCATGTCTCAGAACATATCCCCGTCTTCAAATGACACATGACCGTACCTAAATGAGAAAGAATAAAACCTGGGACAGATAAACTTTTATTATGGGAGAGAAGTAATAAAGAAATAAATTTCTCTTTGACTTTTTTGTTAGTAGAGAGGGTAAACAACCTTTTGTGGAATGAAAGGCTAAGAGTGTCTTTAGGACTCACTCATCATAACCAGCAGACAAAATAATCCTACTTAAAGGTAAAGATAGAAACTAAACTCCCAACACTTTAGGTTAATTGACCTTCCCCATGTTCCCTATACTTTCCAAATGCCCAGCTTTTTCCAACCTCCTTTCTACCAGGAAATCTGTTAACCAAACCAACATAAGGATGAAGACACTTGCTACATGACCTTGAAATTAACCCCAGAAGCCTATATTAGGTTGGCATCGAGACAGAAAGAACAAAGAGACAGGAAGATTAACAATGTAAGTTTTAAATGTCTACATAAGAAATGTCCAAACCGGTAAGAAATTTTGAGTTTATTTGAGCCAAACTGATGACAATTGCGGGGAAGCAAAATCTCAATGGATTGAGAAAATGCTTTGGGAAATGTCAGCTTTACCACTTGTTTTATACATTACAATCAGAAGAGGAGGCGTCAGGAGGGTTACATGAAATTCATGGGTGATAGGTTAGGGAGGTGAGAGAAAGCAAAGCAGAGGGGCTGGGGAGGGGGTGGATCTCTGAGACTGGATAAAAAGTAGAATGAATAGACACATACTTTTTTTACATTGCTGGGTACAGGATGGTTAACAATGAACGTTTACAGCCCGTAGAGATGGTGTGCAAGACAACAAGGTAACAATGGGGGTTCTCTGGACCAGTGCTCCGGTGGGAGGTTGTACCCCGAGAGATCTAGCGAAAGGACTACTCTGACATGCCAAAGGTATCTTATGTAGATACAAAAGGACAATAGACAGGCTCAGTTTTGAACTTTGGTCAGGATTGAACTTTGTCAAGAATGAGAGGCAACAGATCAATGTTTCTTTCTCTCCCTCTCCCTTCCTATCACTCTAAAATCAATTTATAAAAACACACTTTAAAAAAAAGAAAGAAAGATACTGACCCGGGACATGACTACCCACCACTACCCACCAATGGCTTTCAGTTAGGAAGTTTTCCTTTCAGACCATCCTATGTGCTTACTGTAGGTCTCTGAGTTTGTAAGGCCTTCACCATGCAGGCCTCCCCTGAACTTGTCAGGTTTAGTATGTGGTCCCTGTTTTGTCCACAAAAGCACATGTAAAATAAAACCACAGAGGTAATCAGGGGCCTCGTTAAGCACAACTTGTAAAAACAAATTTTAAAGACAACAACAGAAGGATACCCAGGTACGTGGTCTAAATAACTCAATTCATTCTCTCCCTTCTCCGGCCCGTTCCCCGAATGGCCCTTCTGTAAGCAAGGGCGTCCTGATAGCTCAGGGCAAGGTTTCTTTGTGCTTGTCTCCCAGCTACACGGGCGTCCCTGACAGCCCTGTTTTGATGTTACTTCATGACCTCAGCTTCCCACAGACTCACTGTTTCGTCTGTTTAAAAGCCATATGGTAGCAAGAGTCCACTGGCCCTTGTCTAAAATTCTGACTGCCATAGACAGGGGTCCCTTTAAGGCAATGCTTCAGGGACGTTGGGGGGGGGGAGCCTAGGAAATAATAACAAATAGGTTTTAGCTTTTAAAATTTTCCAGCTGAGAGGGCTCAGCAATACCTCTGTCATCAGCTAAGCAAAACAAATTTGAACAAAACATTTTTCTTTTTGGTTCCTGAAAAGTCAACCTACACAAACACGACAGATAGAACTTGAAAATGTTATACTTCATCGTAAAAAGTATTATAGACTCTTCTATTGTGAATTAAACTGTGGGGACATGGATCATAGTAATATTGCCTATTACCTTACAACAGGCAAATCGGTATGCTGGCTGATACGTATAATTTTCTTTCCAAAAGGTCAAACTTATCATTTTTTATCTTTTTTTCAGATAGTTTTCTAAAAATGTGTATTTGGCTGTAGAAAGACCTAAATGATCATTTTAATAGATTGATATTTCTTACTCTTAAAAATTATGAATAATGTTATGCACGAAAACAATGCATCCTTACACGGGAACAGCATCCTCCTGCCCCTAGACACCTTGGTAGCCGCAACAGTCCCAGATCAATAACTAGGAGCCATCCTGCCTTCCCATTGGTTTGAGTTTGGACAGATTAACAGAATGGCAACACTTGTTTAGTACCCCCAAGAAGGTTATGTGGTCCCGGCAAGTGTTGAGCACACCAGAGACAATCTTCCCCACCTGGGTGCCTTTTACCCTAGATGCCCCCTGTGTTCAGCTCCTTCACATAGAAAGGACAGATATCCTGACTCTTGGGGGTTTCACAATATTAAAGTGGATGCTCAAACAATATATTTAGATTCACAGTAAAATAAGCAACTCTATGCCCCTGCAGGGACAAGAGGCTATCCTGCCCTTCTTTCAGAAACAGTGAAAAAGGCAGAAATGATATTGCTTCTCTCATGTGTGACTAATTTATTGGAAATGGCTTGTGTCTTATCATTCTCGCTCTTTGCAAATATCTCAGGAGATATTTTGATGTCAAAATAGTTAGAAGGTTCCAGACATTACTGACTCTCCAATTCTCTATTTCTGCTAATAACAATGTAAACATTAATGTGTCCACGATGACACCAATAATAATCATAAACAATAATAATCTTCTTCCTCACCATCTCAGAGATTAAACTACATATTTGTAAGACCTTCTCCCCAACAGAGCCGGGTGGTATCAAAGACATAAAGTGCTGAGAGTCTAAGTAAGACTAGAGAGAAACAACGATGAAATGTCATGCTTAATCCCTTACTGGACCTTCTAATAGAAAAAAAAAAAAAAAGCTGTGACATATATTAAGATGATTGGGAAAAATTGAATATGGGTTGTTTATTAGATATGTTGTATAAATTTTAAATGTAGAGTGTAATACTTGTTCTTAGGAAGGTGCTTAAGTATTAACAGATAAAGTGTCATCGTGTGTGCAACTAATTGCAAATGGTTCAGGGAAAAAAAAGTAAGGTAAAGATAAAGAGATAGGTAGATAGATGATAGACAGACAGACAGGCAGTCAAACAGATAGGTAGGGAAAAAGCAAAGGTAAAAAATGTTAACAATTGTTGATTCTAAGTGAAGGTAATGATATATAATTGCTCTTCACATTTTTTAAAGAAATTCCTCTGTGGGTTTGAACTTTTTTAAAACAAAAATTAGGGAGAAAATGAAAACAGCAGAGAATGGAGATTAGGGCATAAAAATATTGGACGTATGTTGATTGGCTATGCTGGCGGGACAGTTCATGGGAAGGTTATCAAACTAGTCTTTCTATCTTTGTGTATTTTAGAAACTTCTATTATAAAAGGCTTTTGCTTTTTTTATTTAAATAGAGAAGGAATATTCCCACTTCACCCCAATTTTTTTATTTTTATTTTTTTTAGTTTTCCTCCATGGTCTGTTTGGATGAAAGCTCCTCTGCACTCCAAATACCCAGAAAACCAACCATGATTACAGCCTTATTTTTATGACAAGCCAGTGGGCTCTAGAGTGAGGTGAGATGTGTTGACAGCAACTAAATTATTGTCCTATTAAACCTCTTTTTGGTCCCCTTATTAATATCTACCCAAAAAACCCCAGAATTTACAGATCCTTTACCCAACTTGATGCTAGGCACTAGAAGGGACAACAGATACATGAGAACCACACAATTTTGAAGAAAATCTGTGGCAGCAACCCAAGTGTCCATGGACGGATGAGTGGATAAGCAAATGTGGTATATCCATACAACAAATAGAATTCAGCCTTAAAAAGGAGGAAATCCGGACGACACATGCTACAACCTTGGAAACGTCATACTGAGTGAAATAAGCCAGTCACAAAAGGGCACATGCTGTGTGTGAGGTGCTTAGAGCAGTGAAATCCATCAGGACAGAAAGTAGAATGGAGGTTGCCAGGGCCTGGAGGAAAGAAGGAGTGGGAACTTACTGTTTAATGGGTGTAGACTCTCAGCTGGGGAAGGTGGGGAGATCTGGAGATAGATGGTGGTGATGGTGCAGGGCAACGTAAATGTCTGTAATGCCACTGAACTGTACACTTAGAATGGTTAAAATGCTAATAAAAAAGTTATATATTTGAGAGAGAGAGAGGCAGGAGGAAAGGAGGGAAGGAAGGCAGAAAGGGAGAGAGGAAGAAAAGCTCTGAAGCACCCTTGCTGACTTGCTTGCAATGCCCAGGGGTAAAACGTTGTTTCCCATGCCCGTGAGCTGAAGCAACTGGCAGGCATTGTCACATGAACCCAGAGCCACCCAAACCCAGGTGTCAGGAGGGCGCGGAAGGCTTTCGGGGAGGCTTCCCTACGGGGAGACCCTGCTGTGTGGCCCCAGGAAATCCTAGTTCACCAGAGGGTGACTTGGGTGGGGGGAGAGGGGGAGATTTCCTGGCAGTGCTTCTTGTAATACCTTGTGAGTGCTTGTAATCCACGTGGCTAGGATGAAAGAATTCTGGTTTCAGAACAGAAACATCGGGCTTTAAATTAAATCAGCTACCTGCTGGGAACCACTTACTCCCTTTCTTCCCCGCAGCCGGGGAAACAATTCAGAGGCTTCTCTGCGTGGTTACCAGCGTGAGTGACCTTCAGCCTCGCCACTTAAAATTGATTCAGGATGATCACACTGGCTTAAATAAAAGTCTCCATCCCAGCCTCCCAGTCTCTCTTGTCTCCTCTTTGCATCTTTGCCTCTCCCCCCTCTCCCCCCTCCAGATATCTTCACATTTCTTTCTCTTACACGTATGTGCATAAAAGTTGCTAACCCTGCCTCCAAAAGCATCGCCTTTCCACCTGGCTCAGAAGTGACAGTGAGATTTTTCACCTCCTAACTCTCCTTTCTCCTCTGATGAACAGTGGACCAGATGGCCATTCCCCAGCCTCCCAGCAGGGGTTTGACTGACAGGAGCCTTTGATAAGCCTCAGAAGAATGAAGTCATCTCCAGGTCAGCGCCGCGGCTCGGCCTTTAACACCCCGCACCGACCACCATTATCTGCTGAATTGGAGACAAAGGAAATTAGCCCCGCTTCCCTACCATCCCCATTATTTCCAGGCTGATTTCAACAGGGAAGCAAGGAGATGCCCTTCACTTTCCTCCAAAAGGTACAAATGTCAGCTGTTAAAAAATGCAAACAGGAGGCTTTCCTATGTTAATGGCTGGGTTCCTTTGTTAAAACGGAGGAGTGGGAAGGGCATTGGATTCCCTGCCTTTGAGGGAAGACTTCACAAGCTTCCAAACAACTTCCTTAACTGCCCACACCTCAGACCAGACGATGGGTATTTTTAAGCCTTTGGGTTTCAGCTGGAAAGGAGACAGGAAGGGAGGTTTCCTTAACAGCTGAAAACCAGAGAACCTGGAGAGACAAGTGAAAAGAGCTTCTGGTCATTTAAAATCTAAAATTAAAAAGGAAGATAAAGAGTCGCCCCTTCTCCCAGAACAGGGCGCGCACACACACACACACACACACACACACACACACACACACACCCCTGAAAACTACATGTATAAGTGTCAGCAGCTAAAAATCAGGTGCAGGTGCCACATGCCACTCACTATCTGACATTTGTGGAGGCTGTTGCTGATTGTCTCCTGACGTGATGCAAGGGACAGACACGTGTGCATGTGTGTTCCCATGTTATTTGTTTTAGGGGAGAGTACCCCAGCTCCTGCTGGAAATGGAACGTTATGGCAGAAAGGCTCATTATTGGGAAGGAATTTGTTTCACAACAGTAGATTCTGAATATTAGGGATCAGAGTAAATTTTCTTGAGATGACCACATACCCTTCTAAGAAGGACATGCTTGCTGTTGCTATCACCCAGACTGTAATCGTCTAAAACTGTGGGTTTTACAGAACAGCCAGAGGATTGCAATAGAAGAGCAGGTATCAGAGAAATCTCAACAATCCAGATAAATTAATAGCTCAGTCAACACATACTTGTTAGTCATCAGGGCCAGACATTGCATTAGGTCCTTGAAGGGACACTAATCTGGAGGCATAGTCCCATGGGGAAGGAAGAAACTTTACCCTCAAGGTTCTCTTGGCTGATCTAATAATCAAACAGACATGAGACAGATTAGCAAGAGAAAAATGACAGAAGTTAATTACGTATACAGGGTGTCCACCCCAAAAAAATGTACACTTTAATAGCAGATAGCGCAACTTTGAAAGTGAAATGTATTTTAATAAGCACTGCTTTTGTAATTATTCTAAGTGTGTGTATACATTTTGGCGGGGCACCCTATATACGGGATGGGGCAAAAATAGGTTTACAGTTTTGAATACATGAAACACAGTTTATTCTTATATTATTATTTATTATTGTATTTTCCATATGAACAATGGGAAATGTAATTTTGCCCCACCCGGTATATATGGGAACCTCACATACATGAGAGATTCAAAGAAAGAAAGAGAAAATGAAATATATATGACATTCTGAACTAAAGATTACCTTGGGACTTCAGATGGGAGGAAAGCCATTGCAGGACCAGGAGGGTAAGAACAGCTGGTTAGTAATTAGAAGTTTGCCCTGCCCTATAGATAGGTTAAAAAAAGGTTATCTCTGATAATCTCTTATTATGGGCAAGACCTCTAATTCGACTTCTTCTAGGTAGTTAAGGGGGATGGGGGCAGAAGTTTTCTTGAACCTGCCTTTAGCTCAAAACAACCACATTGGCATATGTTGGAGTGACAGGAATTTCCAGTCTAGATAAGGAAACGGGAGTGAAACTAGACCTCATTCCTGAAGGAAATAGAGCACCCACATAAGTGAAAATATGAGACAAGTCCCTTCCAGAAAGCCTGGAGAAGAAAGACCTAAGTGTCGAGGGTTCGTTTGGAATGGGAAGTACTTCTAATAATAACACTGAAGGAAAGAATCAAATTGTTGATGTGTTAGATGGTTTGGATAAAGAATTTATACTTCCTTCTTGTATTAGTTGGCTAGGGCTGCCATATCAAGAGGTCACAGGCTAGATGGCTTAAACAATAGAAATTTATTTCTCACAGTTCTAAAGACTGGAAGTCCAAGATCAAGGTGTTGGCAGGTTTGGTTTCTACTGAGACCTCTCCCTTTGGCCTACAGATGACTGCCTTCTAAATGTTTTCTCACCTGGCCTTTCCTCTGTGTACGTGGGCACCTTTATTGTCTTTTTCTCTTCTTGTAAGTCATATACATTAGGACCCCGCCCTTATTACCCCCTTTAGCCTTGTTTATCTTCTCAAAGGGACTATCTCCAAATACAATCACATTGGGGGTTAATTCAACATGTGCATTTTGGGGGGACATAATTCAGTCCATAACACTTTCTTAGGCAATAGAAAGACAAGGGAGTAATAGGAGAGGGCAGCCACAGGATGAAAAGATGCTTTAGTGGCACAGCTGAGGGGCAAACTAAGGAGGCTATTACAATAGGCAACAGGCAAATGAAAAGGGTCTGGATTTGATGTTGGCAGTAAAAGGAACTGGCTACAAAATAAAAGCATTAAAGGAAAGCAATAAGATGTAACTTATTAGATATGACAAGCAAGAGAGAGGAAAGATGACTTCAGATTATTAATTTTAAAAGACTAAGGAAATAGTTGAAATATGAAATGGGCACGTAGAGGATACTGATACCACAAGACAGAGTGGAGAGGTTATAAGCTCTGCAGTCAGACATACTACATTAAAAATCTAAACTTTGCTACCATTTGGAGGTGTGATTTAGCAACTTACTTAACCTTCCTGTGTTTCAATTTCATCTTGTATAAGGTTGAGGTGAAAGAACCAACCTCACTAGGTGGTTTTTATTTTATGGTTGAAAGGATATCACTTAATTTGACTATGAGCTAGATTTCAAAATCACTCTGACAGATTGCAGAAGAAACTTAAGAATAATATATCATTCAAACTTCAGTGATATTGTTTTAGGTAAAAGAGTATAGAATAAATAGTACATAAAACAGCTGCATAGATGTAAGAGTCACTTCAAACCGTGATATAAACACGGAAGCTGAGATGAAGCTTTAACTGACAAGAGCACAGGCCTGAGCTTGGGCACACTCAGCAACAGTTCAGTGCTTTAGAACCCTGGAATCGCTCTAGGAGGGAGAACACATTAAAGAAAAGTGAAAGGAACAAAACAGTTGACTGAGGAGGAGATTGAATGATATCACACAGACCAATAAAAGGTTATCACTGGGGAAAAAATTATACCCTCCACCTCCACAGAGAAGAAAAGAGGGGGAAAATGGACTCAAGCAAAGTAGGGGACATTGGTCAAACTGAAGACTGATACTCAGAGTCTGATAGGAACTTTTTAAGGACCCCTCTCCTAAGCTAAAACGGAACTATGAACTCAGGAGAAAACATTCTGAAACCTATTGGAACAATTTATTAAAACATTACAAAGATACACAGCTGTAAATCTAGAACATAAGAATCTTGATTTCCATCTCAGTTGGAAACCTTCTCCCTGACATAAAGAAACAAACTGAAGTTAATGTCGTTGGATGGGGAGGTCAGCTCCTTGATATCATTCAGGCTGTGACCCAAATCTCTTAAGAATAATATACAACTGTCCTTATCTTACAAACTGAGTTTTTCTAGAACCAGAAAGGCTGCTCTAAAAGAAATTCAAAGCCCACCTTCCTTTACCAATCCCAAAACCTCCCTTATTTATTTCAAAATAATTGTAGTTATTGTAAAAGATCAGGAAATAGAACTGTCCTGCACTTAAAAAAAAAGAAAGAATTTAAATAATAATTATGCTAGATTCTTGATATTAATGTACTTGAAACAAAAGCTATAAAGTTTCTGTTTACATCTGTGTATGTGAGTGTGTGTGTGTGTGTGTGTGTGTGTGCGCGCGCGCATGGATAGATGATAGATGATGAGAGATGATAGATAGATATAGTTTTATCTCCAAATGGTATTACCAAATTAATTTATAAAATTCCTTAAAGGAGTTCTATTCCAATTGATTTAGATATAAATGAACACTCATATAAATGAAGTTTTCCTAAAATTCTCAAAAACGTAGAAACTGACTCAAATTTGTTTTTAAGTCCATATGATCTGGAAAAACCTTTGGTACGTAAAACTAATCTTAAAATTATTGGTAACCCTGGTCGATGTGGCTCAGTTGGCTGGGGTCTCGTCCCATACACCAAAAGGTGATGGGTTTGATCTCAAGCCAGGGCACATGTGAGAGGCAACTGATCAGTGTTTCTCTCTCACATCAATATCTCTCTCTTCCCTCTCTCTCTTTCTGTCTCTCTTCTTTCCTCTCTCTAAAATCAATAAAAAACATATACTTGGGTGAGGATTTTTTAAAAGTTGTTGGTAAAATAAAAATTGGCATGACTCCAGAGTGTGAACATTAAATACAGTGCAGACATACAATTTTCCTCTATCTAGATTTACAAGTCAAATAAGCTCGATGTCTCTGCTAGATGTATAAGATTAGGACTATAAACTATAAATCCAACCTAAGAACAAAATTGTACAATGAAAATGAATTGCTTGACTCACGTAAAGCACAGCAGCAAAAAGAGTTTAACATTTTAGGCTCTTTGTTTCTGTGATGTTTTGATACTTGCTTTGTCAATGAAAAAAATAAAAATTATGGCTAACTTTGTGTTTTGTCTCATGAGATTTTCATAAGCAATTCCAGTATAGTTGTTAGGAGCAAGTGAACTAAGTAGATGTAGGTGAAGTAAACGTTTATTAAGTGACCTTTTCAATAATTACATTGTAAAATGTTTACTTTAAAATAGTTTCAGTGTCTGGCATCTAAACACCAAAATAAACAAACAAAAGACAAACAGATTCATAGATATGAAGAACAGACTGATGGTTGTCAGAGGGGAGGGAAAATGGGGGGCTGAGATTCCTTATGAAAATTCCAGCAAAGCACACTTCGAAAATCTCCTATAGACCCAAAGACACACCCCACCGCACCCCACACCAAGACACCCCACAGTAGCAGCGGGTGGCCCAAACTGCTGCTCTGCGGGGCTGTAGCCCCAGAGCTGCCTGCCAGCCTGGGGTCACCCACCCGCTGCAGCCATAGCAGGAGCCATTCACTGGCCTCCCAACCGTAGTAGTGATGTCCGAACCCACCGGGAAAGACCCACTGTCCCCATGAGGGGAGAACCATTAGTTCCACTCCCCTGACTCCTGGTGGCCCCGCCTGGCTGAGCGTATGCTCCTCAGTACTGCTAGCCAGGTGGCCCAGAGCAGAAGAATCTCCAGGAGGTCTGGGTGGATTCTGGGGAAAACTTGAGTTGTGTGGCTCTTGGAAGAGAACATTTTTTCCACACACTCTAGACCAGCATCGCCATTTCTGTGCAGAGCCCTCCCTTCACATGGCCAAATCCTGATCACTGTGGGCCTGATAAATACTGTTGGACTCACCCTGATGAATCTCTGCAACTCAGCACACCACAAAGGTCTGTAGGCACATGGTAGGTGGCGGCTGATCTCGGTATGCTGTGACACTCTTGCTGAGAAGCTTCAAGCCCAGCACTGGTGTGAAGTTTGACTCCGTATCAATCCATGAACACCACTCACCCCCTACCTGATGACTCACTGGGAGCCTCCCTCAAATAACTCACATACTGGCAGAGGTTCTTTCTGTGAGTGAACCTAAAAGGCAGCTAATAAGTGAAGGCATATATTGGGGAACCTTGGGCCTTTTGCTGACCTGCCTCTGAGTGTGGGGCTGGTGGAAACCAGCCTTTTTTTTTTTTTAAATATATCTTTATTGATTTCGGAGAGAGGAAAGGAGAGGGAGAGAGAGAGAGAGAAACATCAATGATGAGAGAGTCATTGATCGAGCCCGCAACCCGGGCATGTGCCCTGACTGGGAATCGAACCCCAATCGCCTGGATCCTAGGTCGATGCTCAACCGCTGAGCCACACCCGGCCAGGCAACCTTTGTGAGCAGCTGATGGAACCTGAAATTTAATTTCCCTCTAGTCTGGCTCTCTCTCTTACAAAGCACTTTATATTGTGCCTGGAACATGGTTGCTACTTAAGGACTGAAGAATAAATGGCTCATTTTGAGCTGGAAGTCAACTATCCAATTTTCTTGTGAGGATTCAGATAAGGCACCTATTTCTCTGTGTTAAATTTCACCTTGTTACCTTCAATCTATTATATTAATTTATATCTCATATCATTGTTTCTCCCAACTTCTGGTTAATAAATTTAATAAGTAGTTCACCTATGTATTATTATTATTGATGTTGATATTAGCTATTACATAGTGCTTCTTATATGCCGGTCCTTATTCTAAGCATTTTAACACACTTAATATTTACAATGAAATCATGAGATGAACATTATGATTATTCTCATTTTACATATCAACGAATTGATGTACAAAGAGCTTAAGTAAATTTTCTAAGGTCACAGAGCTAATATGTGGCAGAACCAGGATTCAAAACTAGAGAATCTGGTCCCATAATGTGTGCTCTTCACCACCTTTCTCTTCTCATCAGACTCATCAATCGCTAACACTTGGAACAGAACCAAGCAAAGAAGAGGGATCAGCATATCTCACCAGAGCGTGAGTACATACCAAGCTCTCAGCAGGTACATTCCGTTCCATCAATTACTGCTGTAGCTAACTGTGTGATAATAAACATATAAAAAAGAAAGTATCACATGACTTGCTGAATCTCAGATATACTTTTCTAATGTGTTTTAAGTGCTTGTAAATCATGATTTTACCAATTCAGTCTAGAATTCTCTCTTAGACCAATGTCAAACTCATAGTTTTTGTCCTGTAGAATCTTTCTTGATCTCCCTCCCTCCTTCCCTTCCTCCCTCTCTCCCTTCCTTTTTCCTTTCCTCCTTCCCTCCTTCCTTTCTCTTCTCTTCTCTTCTCTTCTCTTCTCTTCTCTTCTCTTCTCTTCTCTTCTCTTCTCTTCTCTTCTCTTCTCTTCTCTTCTCTTCTCTTCTCTTCTCTTCTCTCCCCTCTTCTCTTCTCTCCTCTCCCCCCCTCCCCTCCCCTCCCCTCCCCTCCCCTCCCCTCCCCTCCCCTCCTCTCCTCTCCTCTCCTCTCCCCTCCTCTCCCCTCCCCTCCCCTCCCCTCCTCTCCCCTCCCCTCTGCTCCCCTTCCCTCCCCTCCCTTCCTCTCTGCTCCCCTTCCCTTCCCTTCCCTTCCCTTCCCTTCCCTTCCCTTCCCTTCCCTTCCCTTCCCTTCCCTTCCCTTCCCTTCCCTTCCCTTCCCTTCCCTTCCCTTCCCTTCCCTTCCCTCCCCTCCCCTCCCCTCCCCTCCCCTCCCCTCCCCTCCCCTTCCCTTCCCTTCCCTTCCCTTCTTTTCCCCACCCTCTCTCTCTCCCTCCTTCCCCCTGCCTCTTAAAGGACAGTTCCATTTACCTGACTATGGTCTACTCCCTATGATCCATGACTTCTTAAAAATCATAGAGGCTTGACCTGGAAGTCCTCTCCTAACCTAAGACTCTAATTTCCTTTGACAGAGATTTAAAATTATTTCCAAATGTTAGCTAATCTAATGCTTTCTCACCAGAGCAATTATAGCTATGAGCAAAATCTACAAGCTTTTATAATTATAATAATTAAATTTTATAATCTGCAAGTCAATTGAAGTTTGATAGACCAACCAATGACCTGAACTAATTTTGAAACTATTTCTACTTTGGGTGAACATCATTTCACTTTGACAAATCTGTATCTCAACGTAAGCATTGAAACACAAATGAAAATACAATGCAATGATACTAAAAAGGTGACTTGCAAGCAAAATGTACAGTGATTACAAGGTTAATGGTTTCAAAGATAGCTATACAATTATTTGAACAACTTCAAATTTGAATATAAAAAGTGAGAAACAAAGTGTACAGAAGTCTGAGCAATAGTTGATGGTTTGATTTTGCTATACTCAAGTCCTTTTGGAGCCAGAGAAAGGCAAAATCACAGATGGAGGAATAGCCATAGAAATTAGCCTACACAAGCACAGGGCGTGAAATTAATATGGACAATCCTCAAAGAATTAAAGAAAGTCAAGATATAAGTTAAAATAAAAACATCCTGGACCAGTGTACATATCGGATGCCCAACAGCCTGCTGCAAGAAAGGACAGGGCCAGTGACAAATGCTGCCAGATGAGGTTTTTCACCTCTCTGCAAGGCCGAATAGAAGGAATTTAATTTGCCTGCGTGGCTCTTGTGCAATGCCAGGTCACCTTGAATAAAGCGGGCTTTGAGGGAGAAAGTCGACTTCCCCAACGCATGTCTACAGTCCTATCCTCTTGTCAGATGCCTGCAGACACAACGGCCAGCGTTGCTATCACTCAGATCCACAGGGAAGGTGAGAGAGAGAAAGGCCCCAACCGGCCTCCCCGCGCAAACTCCATGGTGAAATTCCACCAGACAGGAGCCAGCTCTCTGCTGAGTGAATTGAGCCTTTTATCAGTCACATTTGTATACATTATAGAAAGAGCCAAAAAAGGGAGTTACTGTACACCTTGTATATTTTTAGTTCCCCGGGATTAGTTGCTATTGGATTTAATGTGCAGGGAAGAGAAGGAAAACGTCAGCTTCAGTCTTCTGTGTACATTGGTAGCTTTTTTGAGGTCCTTCAAGGTTTGCTGGACTCGCCTGCTGGCTCTTCGGACAGACTGGTGAATTCTGTAGCTCAAAGAGCATTCTATTTGCTTCTGTTCTGAATTTGAGCCCCATTTCATTTATTTTTCAAGTATTTTACTCGGTAGGCCTAGTGTGTTTGTGAGCGTGTGCGCTCGTACGTGTGCGTGTGAATATCTGCTTGCACACAAAAACTTTCATTGATCTTAACTTCGAGACTTATCCTGTTCACCAAAAGTAGCACAATACAACAACAAAAAAGCAAACAAACAAACAAAACATGTCAGTGGACAGAATCAGCTGGGAAAACTTTGCAATCACCCCTTACTTTCTTCATTCACTTCAGTTCTTGCTGAAGCAATTCCCTGAGGGAAAATAAGAGCAAAAATTGGCAAACGAGTAAGGCGTGTGGATTCTGAGATAGCATTTCTGTCACTAGATTAACAATAAAAGAACTTGACATTTTGACTCGATCTCTTGCAAAGCTTTGGAAACAGAAAAAAATCATTTTGCCATTCAATTCACTGCCATAATTATTTTAAATGCCACTCTTGTACTTCCCTTCCAACTTCCTTTAAATCATTCAATTTTTCAATCGTTCAACAAGTATTTATTGAGCACCTATTATGTGGCAGGAATGTGCTAGAGATATAACAGTGAATAAAACAGGCGTGGCCCTTCCCTCCTCAACCTAGTGGAGATGATACTAGGGTTATCATAAAATACCTCAAGCTAAATTGTAGACACTATAACCAGGGAACAATGCCACATCTCTGGGGACAGGAGAGGAAGTAAGGGGATAAATATCATCTAAACAAAGTCACCTATTCAGCAAGATGTTTGTAAACACACTAGCTACAATTGATCCTCGAGCAACATGAGTTTAAACTGTGCGGTTACTTGTGGATTTCTTCCTATAAATACGTAGAGCACTGTAAATATAGTTTCTCTTCCTTATGACTTTCTTAATAGCATTTCCTTTTCTCTAGCTTACTTTATTGTAAGAATATAGTGCTAATAAATATAGCCTACAAACTATGTGTTAATCCACTGTTCATATTATTGGTAAGACTTCTAATCGACAGTAGGCTATTAGCGGTTAAGTTTTTACGGAGTCAAATGTACATTTATTTTTAACTAGCAGGGATTGGTGCCCGAAACCCCTGCGTTGTTGACAGGTCAACTGTGTCCTGCTCTCAAAGGCTGTGCCTCCACCCTCCTCTTGTTCTTCCCGAAAAGGAGGCGAGATTAACAGAGGAATCTGACTACATACTCCAGGGTGGTTTACATCAGGGGTGGGGAACCTTTTTTCTGCCCAGGGCCATTTGATATTTATAACATCATTTGAGGGCCATACAAAATTATCAACTTAAAAATTAACTATGAAAAAAGCTCCTAGATTTATTGAATTTCAAGTCCTGCCTGCAGTTGCCTTGGCTGGGCCAGACCAAATGATTTCTCAGGCCGTATATATGACCCGCCGCCCAGACCTTCCCCACCCCTGGTTTATATTTACTCCTAAGCACCTCGGTATACTCTTTCCTAGTTTTTTTCTTTGATGCTGCTGAATCCATAAGGTTCATCAGGGTCTTCTTCTTTGACGTGTATTTTGAGGGTACTAAAGGGAACCCCCATCTCTTTAGACCCAGGTGGCTTCATGGTGTACAACCTTTTCAGTCACACAGGGCACCAAGCCCAGCTTGGTTTAATTCTCAATTGTTGCTGTTTTGCAATTCTTGATACTTTTTGGTGAAGGGACCCTACAGTGTCATTTTGCACTAGGCTTTGCCAATCATGTAGCCAGTCCTTTCTGT
Organism: Miniopterus natalensis; assembly: GCF_054644295.1. NCBI lineage: Eukaryota > Metazoa > Chordata > Mammalia > Chiroptera > Miniopteridae > Miniopterus > Miniopterus natalensis. The sequence continues at coordinate 64,376,009 of NC_142089.1, read as the reverse complement.
AGCATTAGTGGACAACTGGTGGAAAGGTTCGTGGACGTAAGGGGTGGGGAGACTCTGCTGGGGTGATCATTCTAAGCATTTACCTCATGCCTAGGATTAACGGAGACCCAAGTTTTGAAGATTATAGCATGGGACAGTGAATCATAGATGTTCAAAAAATAATTCACTTATTCAACAAAAATTTACTGAGCAAAAATCCTAAAGCTGGACCAAAAAAGCTTAAAGGTTTAAATCACCAATCACATTTGAGCTCTCTGGCAACATTGTTTTAAAGGAGCAATGGAGAAAGCTTTAGACATGATTATTGAGTTATTTCTAACAATTCTTATGTAGAAGGCAATATGTCAAAGTTGGAATCAGAAAATCTGGTTTCATATGCAGGGTTTTTGTCTTATTACTTATATGATCTTATCTGAGAATGTTGGGCCTCTCTCATTTTTTTATCTACCAAACAGCAATGATAACACTATGTGCCTGGGCTTTAAAAGAATTAAATTAAATAGGGTGGATTAAAGTGCATCTCAGAGTCTGTGCCACATAGTAAGCACTCAATAAATCATTGGGTTGATTTGATGTAATTATCAGTCCTTACTTAGAAATAGAATTCCACTGCATGGATTCATGGAGAAAAAATAGTTATTATTAATATATTAGAGTTTAAAAGATTATAGTTCCTCAGATATAAAGATTACAATTATACCAATTTTTATCTCGCCTTTTTTTTTCTGTTCAATACAAGCCCACATCACTATAACTGACACTAGGATTCTTCTCTTTAAATAGTACTTAAATTCTATACACATCCAAGGACATGCATTTTTCACTCAGATTTCAGGAATTTTGTTTCCGTGCTGTGTGTATTTGCACAGATATGCACGATTAATCAGTTTTCAAAGTAGAATCATGTTAACTCACCACTGCCAGTCCCTCAAAATTATTACTGTCTCTCTTTTTAGAACTTGACCAGTCAAGCATCTGGGGTTTCATCTCAAACTCTTTTCAGTCTAGTGCAAATCATTCCTACCTCAGAAAGCAAACCATCACCTTTTGCTTTAACCAGTGTCCTATCAACCAACCAAGAAGACAGATTTTGTACTTTTTAAATTTAGAAAGTGAAATTTAAGTCAATTAAATTAAAATTTGGTATAGTCTACAGGAAATACTATCATTATACTCAATTCCCTAGTTGTTTTCTTTCTGACTTTGACAGGTGTACATGAGATTATCACTATATTGGTGAGTAACAAAATAAAATCTCTGTCAGATATTGAAGATGACTCCCGGTTCACGGAAAGCACTGATGTAGTCACAGGGGAAAGGGCAGGTCAGGCATCTTCAAGCAATAGCCATGGTTCTAACCCAACAGCTTCTAAACAGTGCTGCTAAGAGTATATTTAATCATAACCACAGACCACGGTGACTGTTCAAGAAGTAAATGCCATAAATTGTGCAAGGTCTTTGAACATTTGTTATAAAACATTTGGAAAGGATGTGTTCAAACACTTACTGAATGTAAGCTCTTTGACTAAGCACTTTTGTGTATAACCCAAAATAATGAAGTAGCTCCAGTTTGCAGGATTACCTGGACCTAGAAGAAAATGGACAAAACCCCAATTATGTCAGACACCAAAAGGAGCTCCTACCCGGGGTATTATTACTAGGCCTGCCATGTTGGCATTTACCATGGGCTCTGTATCTCCACTGGTTGTCCTTACCTAGAACTGAGAATAAAGATGCGTGAGCTCGCCGGCAGGGCTCACAACAGCAGAATATGAGTCCTTACCACAGCTGGAAGTACCCGCATAGAAACCAGTTACTTAACAATTAGAACCTCAAGCTTGATGTTTAGATTAGATGTTTTCTAAATGCCCTGACCCTAGAACTATCTTAGCCTCATGTAATAGTTTATCACTAAAAATATATTAGTACGTAGGAATTCACAAGCAAGTTCTACATCTTACTAATTTTCTTCTTAGGAATGAAAATTAATTTATATAATAAATACTTCCAGGATACAAACCTTTTAAAAATGTAATATATCTTGCTATTTAAACTAATTAGCAATTTTAAAGTACATGTCAATAATTATCATGCTATTCTCTTCTAAAATAAATTGGTATTTTTTACATTCTACAATTCTACATAAACTGCTTGTACTATAGGTTTGACAAGTATTCTTATGCTTTGATTCTATGCAAGTGTTTTACACTTGAAGTTCTCTCAGTTTTATGTTGATGTTGGCTACACTGAAACCTCCATCGCTGTATGAAAGTTTCAGATCTGCTAATGTGGAATTTACACCTTGCGGAAGAGAGAGACATTTTAATAAACCTGATTGCATCTCCTGAAGGACAATAAAATGAAGTTTGCAGAGATATGTGCTTTTTAACAGAGTACATGAGAAAGTCACAGAAAACAAAAAAGAGAACTCACTTGGGTTGTGCCCTTGTTTCTCACACCTTGTTTTTCTCACTCCCACCTCCTTTCCTTTATAATTTCCTGCCCCGGCTGACAGGTATAAAATCCTTTTACAATTTTATAAGCCAATCCCCACAGCTTCTGCTTCTTACTAGCAAGGAAAAGAGGTCAAGTCAGAATACATGCTGGTTATTGTGCCACACACACCAGAAAATCTCCAAGAAAGCCTCAGAGATCTCTCCAAATTGCCACTGAAACTGTCACACTGGGGGAGACCAGGGAACCATGTCTCAGGGTTATTTAAATGGGGCATCTTTGAATCAAAATAACTCCTTAACAGTTTTACTAGTTTATTCTCACCCACCCCCTTTCAAAAATATATAAAATTCATTTTCTAGATTTGACATACAGGTCACCTCATTTAAGCTTCTGCTCAAACGTCACCACCTCAGCGCTTTTGCAAAACATACTATCTAAAGTGTCACCGCACACCTTCTACCCTATTTTCTCCTGCTCTACTTTCTGACTATGTGGCATTTTACAATATATTTTCTGATCATTTACTTGTTGGTTTATGTTCTTCCTGGAAGGTATGCACCATGAGGGTAGATTTGCTTAAGTGAGCACTGTATCCCCAATACCTAGAATAGTATCTCATACATGATAGGATCTCTATAAATATTTATTGAATTAAGTACCTATGAAAACAAGCCATACCATATGGAGGCTGCAGAAGTACACTGACTGACATGCCACTTTCTGAAGACATTTTTTCTCACATAATTTTATCTAAAGGAAACCTTTTCAGAGAGTCAATCTCTAATCCAAGTTTCTTCCACTTCTTTCTTCTGTTCTCTGTGTATGTAGTCAGCCCAAAGGATATATGAGTTCAATGTGCAGAAATGCTATAGATAGAAATGATAATGTCCCTCAACTTAAAAGGGCCAAGCATGTTTTGAAAGTGTTTTATGAACTGGAAACCTTTCCATGAGGTATTTCACTACAGCCCCATAAAACCCGACACCCCGCTGGAACTCCATCCTGTTAAATTTGGCCATGCTTCCTTCCTCAACTAATGAGTTCAATTCATGTTTTCATTTAAGTTCATACCCAGATACAAATCAGTGTCACTGCCACAGGCAACGACTCACAGAATCCTCAAGCTGAGGGCCAGAGGCTTTAGAACAAATGCCAACCTCTCCTTTGCGCGTGGGGCTCCGTGGCACCGTCTAAGGCCCGCCCCAGCGCCAGGTCCCAGGGAGGCTGAGGGGGCTCCTGCTTGGAACTCGCACAAGCTCATCTCCTAAACCCTCTCTGGATTTCCTGTGGTAATCCCCCCTTGTGTCCCTTTGAGAAAGAAACAATAATCCTTTTTTTTTCTCAAGAGTAAAAGTTCAAGAGCATAAGTGATTTAGTTAGGGATTCAAAAAGCACTTTGGCAGGAATGGAAAAAGCAATGTTGGAACCAGTGGTTCCCCCAGGTCGCCCTGAAGATGAATATTTTCATGTGAGGAAAATCGGGCACCGTCAGCACTAGGAGGGACTGTCCCTGCCCTCTGCTGATACACCAGACAACTAAAATCTAACACCTACTCAGTGGCTACTCTGAAAAGTGCCATTATTAATACATGATTGCTACTGCAACAAAGATAGTAACAGTGACAGCAAGAGCGCGGGTGTGTGAAGCGTTTTCTGCCCTGGGGAATTCGCCCTGATCTGCATTGCCTTTGTGGCTCCCTGCAGGCGAGCACCTGGAGACTTCCCTAGAGGGGCGCTGAGCGTCAGGGCAGTGCCATCAGGTGCGTCTTCAGGAAGGCCGCTGCACCTGCTCCCCCCTCCCCAAGCCCGGTCTCAGGCTTCTAAGAGATCGCACTGGTTTGGAGGAGACAAGGTTGGAAAATAAAAGGGCAGTTAAAAGAACATTCCACAAAATGCATTTTTCTTCTTCATGTTCAAGAAAGCAAGCTATTTCTCTCTCACACACACACACACACATTTTACTAGCCTTTTTGCCCAGCTGTAACTTTTGTAACTTTGAGCTTCCCTAATCACAGCATTCAAGCCATAGTGCTAGGAACCCCGAATCTCCTTACTGATAGTCCCATTGCTTTTCTTGCTGCCAGGAGAGGCAGACAACTAAGTCCAGCCGGAGCTGACTGTTGACTGACCCCCTGGGCGATCTGCGCGTGGGACTCTCCCAGCAGGTAGATGGCTGCACTCTGGTGTGAGCCACATTTCCTTTGTGTGCAACACTTAGATGCCTTGTGATAATTGACAAGACTTGCTCTATTAAGAAACATTTTTCTACTCTCCCTTTAAGAAATCTTATAAACTCTAATTTGGCCCAACTACTTAGAGATCTATACAATTTGGTATAAAATGGCATGTTTTCCAAATTGTCCCATAACAGGCTAAAACATGTATGAATACTTGCATATGGTATGATATGAAAGCTTTATACCAGTGTGATTTATTCATTAATCAATTAATATTTTAATTCAACAATTATTTTATTGAATATCTACTAGTCTAGGCATTGTACCAAAAGCTGGACATTGTGAGAAAGCATAAATAATACCAATTCTTTGGTGTATATTAAAAATATGAGACTAATATGGGAAAGAATCGGTCATTAAAATAAACTGGACACAATGCAGGAGAAAAATGTTTGAAAAAGCTACTTCTGATCTTAAAGCATTTGGTTTAAGGTATATTCTCTACAGATTCTATTTTGCTTATTCAAATAATTCTTGGAATTTCGAATGGCTATATTTTTTGTTGTTATATCTCAACCCAACATGCAGGAAGTGCCCTTGTGTCTTAAAATTGTGTTTTACCCGGGGGCTTTGATCTGGTGTGCCTGTCACAAGAAACTCTTTTTAAGTCCAAGAATGAAAGCTATTGTCTCCATTATCAGTGTCACACCTACGGATGCCTTGAATTTCGCCTCTGGGCATTGAGAGTTAGAAGTTCACAACCTGGGGCTTCAGAAGAACACACTGAATGATAGGTCCAGATAGCAGCAGAAATGGAAAAATAACTAACCACCCTATGAAGAGCTACCACAGAAAGGACAGAATTTTCTTCCACAGCCAACGGGAAGCAGGGCCTGCCAGGCTGTTAAGACCCACACTCAGCCATCTGAAGAGCTGAGAGGGAGGCAGGAAGGCTGGCTAGGAGTTAGTAAGAGCTGGGGGGGACTGAACAAAGGAAAATGGCTGATGCCAACTTGTCACTAGAAAAGGAGGTGACGCTCTTACAGAGCTAGGAGAGGTCAATAAATCACCACCCTTATCTTGCAAACAGAGCCTGTGACTTCAAAAATTAGCTCATTTATTCTGCACAATTAAATTTATTGAAGTGTGACAGAAAAGTTTAGCAGGCAGCGAAGCATAAAGCCAGCAACAGCCGAACGGAGCATCTGAGTGAATGACACAATTAGTTGATTTTCATTTTATTTATCAATATAATTATTGAATTGTAGTTATCCCTTTTCACAGATTTCTACAATTATTACTGCTCCGGTCTCTAGGGAAAGAATTAGTTCAAATTTTCAGTCTAAGTTAATGTGATTATGGAACTGCTAATAAAAGGAAAGTTCTTTAAAGTGCTACACAATCTTGTATTCAATGTCACTCCCACCATCGGGCTTAGAAATCCAGTCCCTTTTCATGTGAATGTGGCAAATTGAATTTAAATTTGTGACTGTGACAAATTCCCTAGGTGGGGACTGAGCTGGGGGTGGCCAGTGCCTTCCCTCCTCTATGGGACTTTAAAGCTTAGGGATTTGTCCTGTATTTAAAAGTGGGGATTTAAACAATTTGTTTTTAAGTGATGAAAAAGAGACTCTGGAAATATTTTCTGGCCTTAATGCAATTTGGAAAAAATAAAAAGAAGACTGGCGGTGATAGGAACGCTTGCTCTTTTGTTTTATCTCACCCCTCGCAGTACCTGGCTCTCCACCGTGTCCCCGGAAAGCCTGTCAAAAGAGAGAACAAAGAAAAGTTGGTAAGACAGTGTTCATGTGTCAGAGGGGAGATGGAGAGCAGCCTGCCACACGATTTCTGGGAGCCTAGTTTATCTCCCCGAAGCCGCAGCATATGAATACACCAGCTGTCTGGGTCTGAGTGGCTTCTCCCAGTGAATCAAAAGACTTCTGGGTGCCGAAGTGCACACTTCCCGAGAGGCCTGAAAAATGACCCGCTTCCTACAGGGGGCTCAGTCTCGTTCATCACCCACAGGTCTGTCAGTTAAACGTTTATTATCTTTGGCATCTGAGAGATGCTCGGTTTCTCTGTTAAGGTGGAGGGAAGGTAACTCAAGTTCAACTTGTAATAAAACCAACATAGTACCTAGTTTCAAAAAAAAATCTATTGAAGCTGTGATTTTTCAAGCTTCGAATCTGTAAGGATTATGAGAGCTTGTTAAAAGGAACATTCCCAGGTCTCATCTCCAGGAGAGGAACTTGGTGTGCTTTTTCCAATGAATTCTCTAAGAGGTTCCTTTGGTCATGGCCTTGAGACCAACTTCAAGAAGTATTGAAAGTGCTAAAGTAAATCATGGGCTTGAATAGGGGCAGCTCTTCCAAAGACAAGCAGTACAGTTATCCATAAAAAGCAAAGAACTACTGATTTGCGGGTTAAGATGAGAGCACTAATTTCTGACCCTAACATAGGCATCTAACATGTAACCTAAGGATTATCCATGTGCTACAGTTTATCCAGTTATTATTAATGTTTGCTAGTTCTCAGAGTAAGGAGCTAACATCTATTGTATATTCTTTGTAACCTAAAATAATTCTGTATTCCTCTTTTTCTTTAACTCTCACCTTTAGTCTATCAGCAATACCCGTCTCTTCTGTGTCAAAAGTTAAGTCTCAAAGCCATCTACTTTTTTCTGTATTCCTCACCCTGGAAGTCAGTGTGGCTGGAGAAGAGTGAGTGGGAGGTTCACATCTGTGAGACGGCCAAGGACCAGGTCATTTCAGTCCTTGTGAGCCTTTGACTCTAGATTTTATTCCAAAAGCGATGGGAAGTCACTAGAGTGTTGAGAAATCATGATCATCCAGACCTGATTCATCTTTTAAGAGACTCACTAAGTGGTATATAGGTTGTCTAATGTGTATAAAATGAGTCCAGTGTGAGATTAAATTCTGAAGTCACAGGACAAAATTTTAGAAAGATTCCCCAGCTCCTTGTTAATTACAAAATAAACAGAAATCCAGAGTGGGTGAGCAGGAGGGTCCTTCTTCTATGACCCATTCTTTTGTAATTTGTGGACTACTCTTGACATAATTCTACCTTATCTTTATGCTATTATAACACATTTTTAGATAAAAACTTTGAATTACATTTCTAGTGGTCACAAAGATTTAGCTACCTTTTTGTATCCCTGTATTCTTTGAGAGATGATAGCAATGAACTGCATAGTTAAATAAGATGGAAAAACACATAATTCGTGGAGGACATTGAGTTACCTCCACAGAGCATGTGGTAGACATCTATCATTCATAAACTTCTATCATCCACACCACCAAGGCAGAAGTTTTCATTAGTGTCAGGCCGTTCACATTCCAACTCATCCATTTTTTAAACTGGGGAGCAGCTAAGGGAGAAAGAAGTATAGAATATTTATGGGTCATCACTTCTGTGATGATAGGACCTCATCATAAGAGCAAGGGGGTTAAAATTCTGCACAAGGGGAATAAATATGCTTCCTCTATAGTAAAATAGGGAAGGTCAACTATTTCACTTCAAATTAAAGAGAGGAAGGAGATACAAAGTTTGCAAAAGCCTGTTTTGTATTGACTCTGTTGTACCCATGACCCAGAGCTATATGTCAATTGACTTGTGTGCACGGATTTCAAACACAGCTTTCAAGCTGCACATGAACAAGTTAAATGAACCCTAACAGCTCCATTTTTAATATAGCCTTTTCCTGAAATTTTTGCTTCTGTGGCAGATACTTTAGACCTTGAAATTGTTCTTGGTTAAGTTCCAATTCAAACTCTCTTAATAATAACACCCAACACCAAATGTATATGTTGAAATTTCCAAGAAATTGCCATGTTCCTTTGAGTTGGGTTTCCCGAAAATCTCTCATGGATTTTAATGCATCGATTGTAAATGAACCAGCTTTTACACTTCGTTAGGACAATTGAAACACAAATCTTTTTAGGCTTCTTAGATTCCCTTAATCCCCCACCCTCCCCCGCGCCCCTCTCTTTATCAGTGCTCCTTCCACCATGCCAGATCACATTTCTAGTACTGGATTTTAATAAAACAGCACACTGTGAGGGGCAGGATCAGCTTCTAAAGAAGTGCTGCAGGGGCCAGATGACACAGCCCCAAAGACAGAGTTAGCTCCCCAAGGGGTGAAACCTGGCCATTTGGAAATGGGAGATAGGTAAGAGCTGGACAAATAAGTTTTCCCTTCTTTTTCTACCCTGTGGGTTATTCTGGGGTGACGTTTCTTCTTATAAACCTTCTGCAGAATCCCCATGTACAGAATTAACAATCCCAGGTGACACTGTGGCTTGTTATAAAGTGGCAATACATTGTATTCTACTTACCTTATTTTCCTTAGGTTTTGCTCTTACACTTCACTGCCCTGGACTTGTACCTCCAAGGAAAGTGTCAGCCCCAATTCCTCGTCTCAAGATCTTCCTTCTAAAGGATTCCTTCTAACATGGGTGTTTTCTGTAGATGATAGGAGGAAGGCAGCTTAACCAGCTTAATATGACCATTAGGATCCTCAGCCCTGGGTGAGCATCAGAATGATTCATTTTTTAATAATACCAGCCCTCTCACCACCCCTCTGCCTAAGACCTACTAAGTTTCCAATGGTGGGCACTCACAGGCTGTAAAATCTCCTCCAGTGATTCTGATGCGATCATAAATTGCCTTCAGCCTAGAGAACCAATACTATTACTCTGTCCTCTGACAAATTAAGAAAAGTAGGAATGGGGATCCAGAGGCCAGGAGATTGTTACATTCTTTCCCCACTAGAACCAGTTAGCTAGATAGGCTTTAGAAGTTTAGATTGAAATGCAAATATACCTAAGAAAACAGCGAAAACCCTCAACAGAGTGATGTATTATATCATGTCAAAATGTAATAAAACTAAGCCCAGCCGGGTGTGGCTCAGCAGTTGAACACCAGCCTAGGATCCAGGAGTTTGGGGTTCGATTCCCGGCAGGGCACATGCCCGGGTTGTGGGCTAGATCCCCAGTCAGGGGTGTGCAGGAGGCACCTGATCAATGACTCTCATCATTGATGTTTCTATCTCTCTCTCCCTCTCTCTCTGAAATCAGTAAAGATATATTTTTAAAAATGTAATAAAACTAAAAAAAAAATTAATCTAATTTGTCTTTCTGATTAGAGAAACCCTAAGAAGTCACTATCTTAATATCCCTTACATAGCTCCTAACAGACATGGAACTACAACCTGCCTTGCTTGTTTTCAAGCTAGTTTCCCACTCCGCTGGCCACTGTGATGACACGGCTGGGACAGGAGATGGGTTACTGCAAAAGCCTGAGTGTAAGGAGAGGGTAAGGCCAGGATGGAGAAAGCTGGCAGCAAAATGGACAGTGAGCCCCTTCCAAAGCCACACTCACAGACTTCATCTTCGGTGCTGGAGTTGCCTTGGATCTCTTCTTGGTTGAACCAATGACAGTCACGTCCTTGGGCTAAATTAGACCTCTGATCCACACGTTGTAGACCTCTGATAGAGAGAGGAAAACTGAGTAACAGTAAACCTTTATTTTAGTTCTGTCCATCCCAGTATTTAGGGAACCAGGAGGAAAGAATTTGGGTAACATTTATGTGTCTGGGTTTTTTATTTTGTGAACTGTAGAAGAAAAACTGGAACCTTGATATACTAGTTTTCACTAAGAACAAAATCTGGCATTACACAGAGTTACTTGGAGATTAAGATGGAACATTTTCATAGAGTTCATCATATTAACAAGACAGCGCTAGGATGCAGAGCTACCTATTTGAGAACATTAAAAGAAGTGAGGGTTAATGAGAACCCTAAAGAAATATCTTGGGCATTAGGAAACAAAGTGGAATTACTATATATAATACGATTGTGTCACTATTATGCCACACACATTGTTCTAAGCATTTCATGTGCTTTCAATCATTTAAACACTGACACAATCCTATGAAGAAGGTATTATTATTTTGACAACTTCAGCTACACATCCAATGGTATAATTAAGTAAATTTCTTAATTTAGAAATCTGGAAAAGAGGTTATTTTTCCTTTGCTCACTATCACATAGAGAGTAGCTATCCTCACGTAGAAAGAAAAAAATGTTCGGGGATGCATTCAATCTTTTGGAAGTCATTGTCAACCTCTTTGGCCAACTATAAGGCCAAACCATAAACGGTTGTTATCCCTGTCCAGCTAAAATTAGCTTTGTTTTAGTCTTGTCATGAAAAAGCTGTTAGACATTAATTAGGATAAGAAAGTAGGATACCTACAACTGAAAAAGAGAATTCCTCCTCGACCAAGAAGCTGTGCTGCAGATATAACAGGGCCACTCTGCCAAAGCATGTGAATCACACGGCGTTTCCAGAGGACACGGCGGAGGCCCAGGCTCCACTGTAATCAGTCCCTCGGGGGGAAGGGCTGTCTCTGTCACCAGCTTTCCTCTCTTCTCTTTAGCATCCGTCACAAGCAACTATCACCTCCCCTTAGGAGTTCTCCCCACTGATATTAAAACCTTCTGGCTTTCTTATCAGTGGACACTATCCCCCAATATGTTTTACCAGAATAAAATATATAGAAATGAAGAGTTTTGTGTATTTTACTCAAATTTTACTACTAATAATATAGCAAGGAAAGCTTGGGATGAGTCTCGTGTATGACAGAAGTCAGTCCTTGCACTCCCAAGGAGATGAACAGCTCTGTCGCTCTGAGCATCGTTTAGCTCTTAGCACTCCGCCTTCTCCTTGCAGACACTTTAGGGATTTCTGATATTCACCCAGAGCCCGGGGAGGGAGTAAAACTCAAAAGAGGAGGCCTTGTAAAGGCCTGAGAATGAAAACTAACACACACCAAAAGTATCAGTCTAATGTCAGGCAGAAAGGACCGGGGGGGGGGGGGGGGGGAGAGAAGGGGTCATTGAAAGCAGGGAGGAGGGAGAGGGGAAGGAAAAATCAAAAAGAAAGAAATGTTTTGTTAGGGTTTTTTGTGTGTGTGTGTGTAGCAGGAGCTACACAAGGCAAAGAAACAAGTTGAAATTAATTGAATAAATTAGAAGATAAGACTTTGTAACTGATCCAGTAATTCTATGGTATCCACTGACCATCACATTAGTCTGATTCACAATAGAAATGTTTGGGCTTAAAAAGCAGTGGGAGGAAGCATGGGGAGATGGGGGGCAGGCACGGCTGAGGGGGGGTAAGGTGCGAACGACCGAAGGGGGGAGAGGCGGAGAAGAGAGCGAGGAGAAAAAAGCGGGGGCTGAGTACGAGAAAGCCTACGGGGAGAGCACAGAGGATCCAAGCTAAGAAAAGCATTTCTTGCAAGCTTAGCAATATTTGGAATCTGCTAAGTAGCTTCGGTGGTTATTTGTTATTGTTGACATAAGACTATAAACTCTCTAAAACCGTATTCAGGGTTTCATCTATCTCTTGAAACATCTCTCCAATAATGTAACTAGGTTATTTATTTAATGGTGATCAGTGTATTACTATGGCCTAAAGGTATGACGTGATATCACAAACTATTAAACAACACAGATTTCATGACATTAGTAAGGAAATTACCTCATCAAGTTTATATTTTTCATAATAATAATTCTAACATTATTTTATGCACATTGGCACCTAAATTATTTTTTTTTAAGTCTTTCTGGATGGTAATAGTAGTCACTGACGGGTGTCTGACATTCCTATTGTCCTGGTCTTCAGCCTATTCCCAGCTAACGAAATCCGATTTTCTAAATAAAATCCCATCAGATAGGAACATGAGATATTTTCGAAATTCCCCACATAAAACTCCAGAGACTGGAACAAAAGGTGTTTTGGAAACTCCAACATCATCACTAGCTCAAAGCTTTCCACCTTTATTTTTCTTGAAGAATCTACAATCAACATTCTCAAACACAATTTTCCCTACACTTATGTAGAATTGGGTAAGAAAATTTTGTTGTCCATCACCTTGGAATAACAAACATGACTTTAAACATGAAACTCAAACACATCCAAATACATTTATTTAATTGTTCTGTAATAATATATGCTTTGCTTATAAAGAAATTTGCACATTAATCTATTTAGCAGATTATTGAAAATAGGGTCACGCTATCATTCTGTTTTTGAATATTCTGTGTAATTATTACAAGAAACAGAGTAAAGTAGACACCACATTTAATACTTAATGAAAGAAAAATAAGTTTAGAATATGACCTGTATTATCAGAGCATAATACAAGACAAAACTAAAATTCTTACCAAGGCCTACTCACTGTGAACATCTAAATGTTTTTCTTGTAACTATCTTAGCAACTGCTTTTAACCCAAATGTACAGATCCTTAGTTTTGTTTTACTACAAATTTGTCCATCACTTTGTAACCATTGATAAATGCCAATGACTTGAATTGTGTGGCGTATATTTTGATACAAGAATGATGTCCTGTACTATATTCTTTTCTCTTTATAAAACACTTTCACAAATATTTTTCTAGCCCTTACACCTATTAGTTAAATTGCTTTGTCCACATTACAGCAAATAAAATTAACAGAATTATAAAGTGACTTGCCAGAGGTCACAAAGCCAGTAAGTAAATGGCAGACCAGGATGGCATCCCTCAGCCCAGGTGGCGTCCTTTCTTGTCACAGCAGCTAGCTCCTTTCAGGTACCCACAATGTGCCTAGATACTGATTCCCAACTTCAGGGATCTTCTGTCCCGACTAAATCACACAACTGTTTCATCTAGGCCAAGGCACCTGAGCCCTTTCTCTCCCAGTTCTCTCTTCTGTACCTGCCTTCATTTTAAGGCAGAAAATAATAGCCAAATTCAGGAAATGACTCACAACCTTTCAAGCAAATTGGCCTGTTAAAAGAGTTAGTGCATATGCACTAGTTTAGAAGCAGAGTAATTGGATTTATGCCTTTATACTTTCAGCCAACAATAGATTAAAAATGGCTGTGTCCTTTCTAAAAGTTCCAACCTTTGAAACAAGGGATGTTTTTTTGTTCAAAGTCATCGTCAGGACAATTTTTCTAAACAGATAAATAAACATAAAATCGAATTGGGGCTCTTGCATGATTCTTTGTACTGTTTTTCCTGAAAGGTCAATTTTATCTTTTCTCACATGTAACTTATCCCAGTGAAGAAAGGTATCGAAATTTAAAATTGGCACAAGGCTACTAGACTTACAGAAACAGTTTTACTTAAATTTACTTAACAAGTTTCTGAGTTAAAGCATTATTCCCTGGAGATCACAAAATGTTTCCTTGCCTTCGGAAAACCTGATATAAATCTGTGCTTTCACCTCTTTCCAGACAATATAAAGTCCTAAGAACATTTTAGTCCCACTTACCCCCCTCCCGTCATATATGCTATTGTTATTATGTATTTTAATTCCATGTATTTTAAAATCCCACAAGACATTTTTAGTCTTACATAGGCAATACTAATTCAGATTCAGCTGCATTCTTACTCTTTCTGTTTCCCTTCATTCCTTCTTATTTATTTATTTATATTGGCATATATATTTTTCATTTATTGTGATAAGACACCATGAGATCTATCCTCTTCACAAATTTTAAATGTACAATAAATACATTACTCTTGAATATAGATAAATATCGAATAGCAGACATCTAGAGCTTACTCATCTTATTTAACAGAAACTTAATGCCTATTGATTAATGACTCCCCAACTTCCCCTCCACTGCCAGACCTGATAATCACCATTCCAGTCTTTGATATTATGAATTTGACCATTTTAGATACCTCAAAGAAGTGGAATAAGGCAGTACTTGCCTTTCTGTGTCCGGATTACTTCACTTAATATAACATCCACAAGATCCAGCCCTATTGTTGCATATCCCAGTTGCGTTTTTTTGAGGCTGAATAGTATTTCACTGTATGTATTCACAACATTTGCTATATACATTCATCTGCCCGTGGACACTTAGGTTGCTGCCACATCTTGGCTAGTGTGAATAATGCTGAAATGAATGTGAGAATCTTGATTTCAGTTCTTTTGGATAAATACCCAGAAGTGGTATTGCTGGATCACATGATAGCTCTAATTTTAATTTTTTTGAGGAACCTCCATAATGCTCTTCATAGTGGGACCTACATTCCTTTTGCAACCCCAAGTTTCTTCTAGAATCACTTATTTCTTCTTAAAAAGTGCTCTTTAGAATTTCCATTAAGTATCTTTCAGTGAAAAGTTCTTACCATTTTGAAGAGACCCTGGCAATGTCTTTATTATTATTTTTAGTTTTGAAAGATGCTTCCATCAATATGGAATTTTAGGTTGATAGTTGTTTTCCTCATTAGCTTAATGTTATAATTCTTTTGTATTCCAGCTTTTGTTATTTCTTTAGAGAAGGCAGCTGTCATGATAACCGTTACTTCAATGAAGGTGTTTTAGCCTCTCTGCCTGCCTTTGAGATTTCCCTATGACTTCGGTTTCAGTAGTTTTGTTATGATGTCCTGGGTGTGATGTTCTTTATAATTTTATTACTGGAATTTATAGATCTTTCAAAAAATTAGGCTTGACATATTTTACTCGCTTTGGAAAATTCTCACCCGTTGTCTCTTATAATATTGCTTCTATGACACCTTCTTTCTCCCCGACTCTAGGACTGCAGTTCCATGTATATTAGGCCCTTTAACTGTTTCCCCTCTTTTTCTTATATGCCACCTTCATTCTCTTCTTATTTCAATCTGGATTTTTTTTTCTGTCATATTTCCCAGGATACTATTTCTCTCTTCCTTCTATCTACATAAAATTAAACGTGTCATTGTTTTTAAAGTGCTAGCATACTATTCCATTTCTTTTTTCAAATATTTTCCAGTATTCTGCTGAAATCCTTAATCTAAACATTGAACATATTATCCATAAGTATCTTAAAATTCTTGTCTAAAAACTCTATTATCTGGATGCTCTCTAGGTAGTTTTCTACTTTCTGTTGTTTCTCTTGATATTCAGCCTTAATCATGTTTTCTGGTGTCCTTGTATTTCTGGTTATTTTAAATTGAGCATATGACATTGTATTCTTATAAAAAATAGAGGTAACTTGAAACCTAGAATTGTATCTTCCTTTACAGGGAATTTATATTTGCTTTTGGCAGGCAGAGAGGAATATTTATGTCTAGTGTTATGCTTTCCTTGGTGAGCTTGTGACTTCAGTTTGTCTTTTCAGATCTGTAAGTCTGTCAAAAATTCAGTTAAGCTTCTTAGACTCTCCACCACTAATTTTGGAATAAGGAGATGCCTTTAAGAGAAAAGGAACTCTAAAGCAGGGCTCTTTCTCTGGCTTTTATTCTTCTCCCTGGCTTTGGCTATGTAGTTTCTCACTTACTTGCTAGCTTTTTATACATCAGTAAGATGTACTTCGTCCAGGTTTTCTGCTTGGTATTAGCAGAGTTGGTCATAATTTTCTAATCCACCATTACTGGAAGAGAATCTTTGTGTTGTTTTAAGAGAAAAACAAACCAATGTAATGGTGTGTCTCCGATACATGGGAGCTTTACATTTGCAGCCAAAAAGGAATTTAGAAATTATCATTTAATTTAACGCTCTTATTTTATAGGTGAGCAAAATAAGATAGCTGGTTATCAGTCAAAACTAGTTGAAATGTCTGATTCCTAGTCCAGTAATTTTCCCCCTTTATATAAAAAAATAATAAATAACTAGAAACAAAAAAATGGATGGGACACTCTATTCACCCCTTTCCCCAACATCCAGGAAATAGATATAATATTGTATTATTATATTGTATGTAACAGAATAAGATATAAGGGGAAAATAGTGACTTAGAAACATATTAAGGCTTCAGCCATTTGCTAAAACAGCTGGAGAAAGCTAGCTATCTGCATGTTTCTTGAAGATATCTAGGAAAGGGGATTCACCTATTGAATTTGGATTTATTAAATTCAGTATAAACACTATTGCCATAGTCATTTCTAATTTTTTCTACTGTCTTTGGAAAAGATGAAAAGTGGTGTGTTTTTTTCTGCCACTGAATAATAAAGATGCATCAATTATTCAAACTCATGAAAACCTACAGCCTTGACCAACAGTAAGCCCAACCAGTGACTCTGACCTTTCAGAGAACACAGACTACAACCCTGCCTGACAGAGGTGATTGTCAGAGCCCAGCTAGTGACTCCACCTGACCATGGAACACAGTCAACATCCTTGGCCAACCAGAGAGCCCACCCAGTGAACCCATTTGAATGCAACCAAGCCAACAGAGCCACTAACCACTAACCCTCAGAGCCCAGCCAGCAGACCCCCCACCACCTCTGACCTCAGAACACAGGCAGTGGCCTAGCTCGTGAGAGCAAGCATGCCTGCCCACGGTGTTACCAGCTGACGCTTCCAGGACATTAAGCTGAGCTGATGGTGAATGTCTTTTCCTGCTGAAGTGAATTTATAAATTCTAGAAAAGGAGATCACTTCTTCAAATATGCAGATCCCAAGGAGGATACAACGACCATGAAAATCAGGTAAGCTTGACAACACCCGAGGAAACTAATAAAGCTCCTGTAACTGACCCTAAAGAAATGCAGATCTATGAACAATTCAGAGCAATCCTCTTAAAACCATTCAGCAAACAAGAACACACAGATAGATGACTAAGTGAAATTAGGAAAACAATGAGTTAACAAAATGAGAAATTCAACAACAAAAAAATAGAAATCATAGGAAAAGACTTAAACAAACACCTTACAGCTAAAAATACAATGACCGAACTAGAGTTCAATAAAGAGTATTTGCATGTTATATATCTGACAAGGAACTAGTATCCAATATATATAAAGAACACCTACAATTCAGCAATAAAATAAACAACTCAGTTAAAAACTGGTATAAAATTTGAATAGGTCTTTCTCCAAAGAAGACATGAATTGCTATTAAGCACATGACATATGTTCAACATTATTAATCACTGCAAAAATGCTAATTAAAACAATTAGGCATCACTTTATACCTACTAGATAGCCATAATCCAAGATACGGACTGACAAATGTTGGCCAAAATGTGGAGGAATGGGAATGCTCATATATTGCTAATAGGAATGTACAATGGTGCAGCCACTTTGGAAACAGTTTGGCAGTTTCTTATACAGTTAAACATAAATTTACTACAAATTTACGAAAGATGTATATATGAATGTTCAGAGCAGCACTATTCATAATAGCCAAAAAGTAAGAACAATATAAATATCCAAAAACTACTGGGTGTATAAATAAAATAATATGTATTCCCTACAATGAAATACTATTCAGTGATAAAAAGGAATGAATTACTGATGTGTATAACAACATAGGATAATCTCCAAAACATTACACTAAGTGAAAAAAGCTGGGCTTTACAGACTACATTTATATGAATCCATTCAGGTGAAATGTCCAGAAGAAAGAAATCTATAGAGACAGAAAGCAGATTAGTGGGTGCCTGGGACTGGAGTGGGAGAAGGAATTGGGGACAAACAGGTAGAACGGATCATTTTGGGTGATGGAAATGTTCTAAAATTCATTTGGGGGATGGTTTCACAACTCTGCAAATTTACTAAATGTCAATTAATTATACCCCTAACATGAGTGTACTTTATAGTTTGCAAATTATGCCTCAATAAAGCTGTTGCTGTGTCCACTCTGCAGACATAAATGGATTCCTTTCCAAAACTGAGTTTAGATTTTGAGACTGATGATGCCACACACACACCAAGGGGATGAAAAGGTTTATGACTCACATAAGGAGGCTTTCTGGAGATAGCAGGGAAGGCTCCCCAGTTGGTCTGAAAAATGCTTGGAAAGCAGAGAATAATGATTCGCATGGGATTGTTATTATGGTTATGTGGTGGGACTAGGTAGGGTAAGGGTGTTCTTTCATGGGCAGAGACTTGCCTGGTTTGAAAATCCCACAGGTGCCAGAGGGGAAGGAAGGTGGGGGCTGGGTGATAAAGGAGAAGGGATTGAGAAATTCAGGTTGGTTGTTACAGAACAGTCAGGGGGATGTAAAGTAAGCATAGGAATATAGTCAATAATATTGTAATAACTACATACTGTGCCAGGTGGGTGCTGGAATATTGAGGGAACACTTTGTAGAGTATATGATTGTCTAACTACTATGCTGTACACCTGAAACTAATACAACATAATATTAAATGTAAAAAAATAAAATAAATTTTAAATATCAGGATAAGCAAACTCCTATTCAAATATAAACCAGTTCTGCCTTTTAGTTGAAAGAAGAAGAGGAAGGAAGGAAGGAAGGAAGGAAGGAAGGAAGGAAGGAAGGAAGGAAGGAAGGAAGGAAGGAAGGAAGGGAGGGAGGGAGGGAGGGAGGGAGGGAGGGAGGGAGGGAGGGAGGGAGGGAGGGAGGGAGGGAGGACGTCCCACAGGTATTAAAGAAGGGAGCATATGGAATTTCTTATCAGTTTTTACAGATGTGAGGCAGAAGGAAATGAAAGATGAAAGCTGTCAGTTGTCAACCACTCAAAAATGGAGTCAGACTCTTTATTAGGGCTGTTAAAAAATTCTTTTTCCCTAGGAAGTCTTTACTAACTCCTTAAACCATACATTTCCTAAGTGTATCACAGTAAACTCTGACTTCGGTACTCGCTAATCCTTATTGTCCACTTATTGATTTATTGCATCCCTCATCCGATGGTGAACTGCCCGAGTGATCTTTAAAGCCCGAAACCTTCCTAATATTAGAAATATGCTAAACACCATAACTGTTTGCTGAAAATAGGTGACAGATAGTGTGAAAGTGGCAAAGGAGGGAAAAAGAGAGGGGAGAAACTAAACAGGCCCCTAAGGAAAATCTTTCCCCAAAGTGTGCTCCCTTATTCCCTCAAGCTCTATTACTTGCTAAATCTTGGATGACTTCATTTCTTTTTTTTTTTTACCCTCACCCGAGGATATGTTTATTAATTTTAGAGAGAGAGGAAGGGAGACACAGAGAGAGAGGGAGAGAAAGAGAGAGAGAAACATCAATGTGAGAGAGAAACACTGATCCAGTTTCCTCTCATACGCCCCCCGACTTGGGGTGGAACCCCAAACATTTTGGTGTATGGGACGGCGCTCCAGCCAACTGAGCCACCAGGCCAGGACAATTTCTTAATGCATCCAATATAAAAAACTAATACCATGATAAAAATAAAGTTCACACTTTCTTTGTTGTCAAAAAGGCAATGTTATGTGAGCATTAACTTTTTTCTTGACTATTAAGTATTTAATTTTAATACTTTAATATCTGTATTTCTTGTCCTTTTACTTAAGCTTCTTCTGCTCAGAGAAAATTAACTTGATGTTTGTTGAGTATATCTGTGCCTTTTTTCCTGTACTCTCTTAACTCCTCCTATGTTCCAAGCTCTGCCATATCATTTTCATTCATTACCTCGTTGACTATAATTTCTTTCTTGCCAAAGAAAGTTCCATGAACATCCAGCCCACTGAAGATGATGCAGTGGATCACCTACCTACAGACTTCTTGTTCTGTGGGGAAAACTAAAGTTTTTATTGAGCCATTCTTAGTTGGGTTTCTTTTATTGCAGGCAGTTTTAGTGATATAAGAAAAGACATGAGAGGTGAATGATTTCTCTAGGCAAGTGTTGACTCAAAGAAAAACGCCATTGCACTGGCCACAGCTCAAACAAGCTGAATGCAAACACGAAGGAGACAACATGGTCTAATAAATCACATTTCCCTGAATTTGGTACCAGTGACCCAGGGCACCAAACCCTAATGGTGCTGAAAGGATCATTCACACACACTTAGTATTCTCTGTTGATTTTGACCTCTGTTGTTGAGCAAGTGTTTCTTCAGAGAATTAAGTAGATGGATAACAATTCTGTGAAGATAAATATTTGGTTCAACATGGGAAATTACTTTCAAGCACTGGGGATACTCAATCTGATCTATAGGGCGCTTGCATTTTTCTAACAAACAAGTCAATCAAAGAAGCCATGGAATGGACTTTTTATCACCTAAGTGGAAGGCAGGGCACCTTTAATTCTGAGAATCTGAGGCTATCTGATTACAAGTGTTTGTTGTGTCTTTATTAGATACTACTGATACCATTGTAATTTAACCTAGTTATGAATATAAGGAAAGGAGAAAAAGGAAGGCCAAATAGTATAGGCATGCCATTTGTGCAACTTCACCAGGTAGCTACAGCTTAGTCACATGCCCAGTAAAGTCTGAGTGAAACAGGGAAGGTACTTGTCTGCCAGTCACAGCAGGGAACAGGCCATTGGCCAGAGTAGGTGTGGTCACCGCATGAGTGGAAAGATTTAAGATATTTAATCTCCTAAACAAAAAGAGTTCACTCTTGGTTTGCTCTCTTGCTCTCTTGTGCTGGACTCCTGGCCTGCAGGGGCTCTCATGCTCCTGCATTTGCCCACATGGCCCATAGCCACTCGGACCCCACACACGGTGGGCTAATGGACTGCAGCTAGCCTCATGCTAAACTGGAGCCAGGTCCACCATGGGCACTGGCTTTGCTTCTAGCTCTGCCAAATCCCCAGCTGCACATCTGCCAGGACTGGATTAAGGGAAATGGGGCTCTGGAAACCCGAGGATGTAATTCCACGCAAATAAAAATCACTCATCCTACCTTGGGGAGTCTCAGAAAATTCTTTTTCTCGTGATATCGTGAGAACCCCACTGCCACTAGCAACGGAGAAAGGCCCTCCACGCTTTTCTCTGGTAATACTAGCGTTGTGCAATAGGCTTAAGATGCAGCCTCTCCCATAGGGAGTTTATTATGTAAGAAACCATATATTGAGGAAGAAAGCACATTAATATGATAAGTTGCCCACATTGCTTTATTCAAAACTCAGTGAAAAGTTAGCTTGTTTTATATGTGCTTGGGTGGAAATTAGGGAGAACAAGTTATTCACATATAGTCGTCTGCCTGGTTCTGTGGATACCAAGTAACTGTTTGGAACTCTACCCCAGACAACGTGGCTTCCTGCTTTCTATTGTTATCTGGCTCTGAAAATAGAATATGCAAGACCAAAAGAACTGAAATGAAGATTATGACAGACAAAATAATTGGCCTCTCCTTTTAAATGCTAAAGGAACCCAGACCAATGGGAATAATTTTACCTACACAGCTTCTCCAAGTCTGAACAGTCCTGGCACTCAGACAACTACAGTGCTGACAGTTCTTGGTTAGGCTCTGACAATTTACTAAGAGTTATTTTATGTTAGGCGCTTTCCATGTATTATACAAGTTAATCCTCACATTAATCATTAACCCCATTTTACAGTTGAGGAAACTGAGGCAGAAGGCATCAATAACTAATAAGAAACAGTAAGATTCAAACCTAGCTTTTTTTTTCTGATTCCAAAACTTATACATTTGCTGCTCTATATTGTCTGTATTTGCTGTATGTTGCTCAATGACAAATGTTTGGCAAATTCCACTCACCACTTTCTCCCATTTACCTGGACATAGAGAAAATAAAATCACATCACAGTTGCTCAACAATGCCTTTAGTATATCACTAAGATACAATGTCCAAGTCAAGTAATTTTAAGTTTATACTTCATATACTCCAGCCTTTTTTTTTTTTTACATTTTACAGAAGGAAAATAACAAGGTTAACAGGTGGCAGGAACATTTTCCAAGAGCAACAAACTCGTCTCCTGCAGGCCCTTTCTCCAATGTCTCCCCATCTGCTACATAACCTGTGACAGTTCTCAGTGTTATTTAGGATTAAAAGAAATTGAAACATTCAGTCACTTTAGATAGTAAGGTTCAGAGATTATATCCACTCTATAATGAAACCATTCTCATAGTGAATAAGAAGAGTAGTTGTTCTGTTTGAAATTTATACAACACCGTATAGTCAAGATTATGGTTTAAATGCACACAGGAGTATTGCTGAATGTATAAGCATTTAAAATTCAAAAAGATCCCACGAGTTAATCTTTGACCACAGCAGAACATCGCTCAGACCAACATATCAACGTAGGCATACATGAGAGGGAGCCTACATTCCTGTCCTTCATAAATGTCCCCTGTGTTTTATGGCACTTGCTGCCTAAAAATTCCCTCTTAGGGCTAAGACGCTTCTCACCAGAACTTAAACTCATGCCTTTCTATGCTGTGTTCTCTGAAGACAGCAGATGGGGATTTTAGAAACAATGTTTTAGGACGTGAGTGGGAGGCGCTGAGGGGGGTGTGTGCGTGTGCATGTGCATGTGCGTGTGCGTGTGTGTGTGTGTGTGTGTTCCAAAGCAAAGCCACCTGCAGAGGAAAGGACACTTGACTGAGCTGCAAGTCAGAAAGCGACGTTTCAGCCCGTGTGTATACATTGTACACACCTCTCAGCTTCTGCTCTCCTCTAGGGGAAACACTGAGTTGGACTTGATCTCTAAGTTTGTTTTTGTTCCTGGCTCCCAAATCCTATAATGCTATAAAAATAGGTGCAGTTTGAATTGTGGCCAGCTGTCCACGCCCATTCTAAACCCTCTCGAGCAGGATTAGAAAACTAATGTCATTTAATTTGATACTTTCATTATAGAGTTACCTGTCCCATTAAAATAGGTCATTAACAGGATTTACAAAGGCCTCAAGCATGTGGTTAATAATGCTCAGGTAGAGGAAAGATGACACGACCCGTAACAGTCTTTTCTTCTTCTTTGAAGAGAGTACACTATATATGCCCTCAATCTTCACCAATAAGAAGGGGACACTTCACAGGGGTGTTGCGGGGAGGCTAAGTGGACCACGCGGCTGGCGAAACGTGGCACTACGTTGTTGCAGGTACAAAGCAGATGTGGTGTCCCCACTGCCAGAGCAACTCCCCTGCCCTCACTGAATAGCACAAAGTCCCAGGCCTCAACTCTGCTGCAGTCACCTCTGTTTATGCCAGAGCCCAGGCAGCCTTTGTAAAAAAAAAAAAAAATTTTTTTAAAATAATCATGTATCTTATGCATGCAAATCCACAAAGCCGAAGATGGAGTATGTATCTCTCTTTTCTGTGTAAAAGAACACCAAGCTTCCAGTGCCACTCCATTCTACACCTTGCTTTTTTCTATTTGGAATTAATGAGTAGCAGGTACAAGTTTGGGGATTAGGGTCACAGAAGGGACTTTTGGAGTACGCGAAAGCTAATAACAAAACAAAATGGAAAATAACATTAGCAATTCACATGTATATATTATATATAAATATATTAGAAATATGTATATTTCAAGAAAATGCCTCTTTGTTATTGTAATTTCAGAACAGCAGTAAGACTATAGAGCCCAGGATTTCAAGCACTTCCCTGCTGGGCTAGTGACTTAATTTATTTCTTTAATTTGCTATAACCCCACAAAAAAATGATATTCTTTGGAGACCTCAGTAGCCTGAGTTCTGCACATATTATTTGCTATAAGAGATTAATGAGGTAGCAGAGGCAGTTTCTAATGGAATCCCTTGGTTTTCATCTCCCTCCTCCCCACCGCGCCTTCAAACTCTGTGGCCAATCCAGCATTATGGATCTACTAAGTGTTCCTGGCATGTCTGATGGGGAGAGAAAAGTGTAAACCGTAGGCTAAAAATACATAAACCCTCTCCTTGCTGCCCTTGCCCTGCACCCGCTAAGTGCAATGCAATAACTGACATCTCGCCTTTCATAACACACGTGAGTTCACATTTACCTTGCAATACACCTTCAGTATATTTTAGTATTTTGGGTAGTAAGACATGCTTTTAAATCACAATACTTGAAAGAAAAGTAAACGGTAGCTGAAAGCATGGACGTAAGAGTTGTATGTGTTGCATGTGAGCCTTTGAAGGGGTAGGTAAAGGTCAGGGCACTGCCGATAATGGGCTATAACACTCCCTGTATTCACTGCAGGGAACACCCCTGAGGCTCCGCGGGGACTGGCAGGGATGCCCCACCCCGCTCAGAGCACTGCTCGTTCTCAGACTAAGCAAAGGTCAGGTGACAAGAGCCAAGAGAATGCTGACAAAAGCAGCCTTTTTCACAACAGCTGCAGAAGGACTGCCACAAAAGAAAATTTAGGAATTCAGAACTTTCTCTCACGCTCACAGCGAATCTGAAAGGCTACTGTGGCATAATAGTAGAAATGTAAACGGGGCCCTAGAAGTGTGTCTTGGGTGGCAAAATGTTTACTACATGATATTCAGTGAAAAAGAAAACTACAAAACTGAATGGTAGAAACCAAAATTTGGAAAGGAGCAGAAACAAAAACAAAACAATAGTGTGGGGTGCAAGTGCGTGTATATGTGTGTGTGTGTGTCTGAAAAGACAATGGAAGTAATTAGACCAAAATGTCCACAATGGGTGGTAAAATGATACATGGTTATATTTTAATATTAATATTTTTTAAAATTTTGTATTTACTATGTAATACAAAATATGTACATGATGGGCAAGTGTAGGTTTACGGTTGTGAATACATGAAACAGCTTATTCTTGTATTATTATTTATTTATTATCATATTATTATTATTATTATTTTTGTATTTTGTTAGTCCCCACCCAAGGATATGCTTTTTATTGATTTTTAGACAGAGAGGAAGGGAGAAAAAAAATCAATATGAGAGAGAAACATCTATCGGATGCCTCCTGTACCTGCCCTGACTGGGGATCGAACCCACAACCTAGGCCTGTGCCTTGACTGGGAATTGAACCCACAACATTTTAGTGCACGGGATGATGCCCCAACCAACTGAGCCACACAGCCAGGGCTGTATTATTTATTATTATTATTTATTATTATTATTATTATTATTATTATTATTAACCTACTTTTGCCCATCCCTGTACTTTAACTACATTTTAAGGAAAAGTGGGTTTTAAGGAATTTAATTATAGCCTTAACTGGTTTAATATACTAACATTATACCTTCTACATTTGTGTCATCTTATCATAAATTATTTTCCTCCTTCACAAAAAATGGAGCATAATTCACAAAGTATAGTTTTAATCATGGGAAACCCTAAAACATTTACTCCATGAGTAATAACTTACTAATACTTGTTGGTTGTATACCATGTGCCAAATATATTCAGGAAACCTGTTACATATGTTTTACATATTATCATATCTATTTCTCCTAAAATACCTTATTTTATAATAAAATTGTGGCTCAGAAATCAGTCTACTTATCTAATGTAGCACAACTGAAAAGTATGTAATCTGTACCCAAGGTGGCCTGACTTCAGAGCCTAGGCTTTTTCCAACATCCTGTATCACCCTACACAGTATAACAGGAACACAATACGGGGGTGGGGGGGTGGGGGGGGTGGTAAATGTAGGTTTATAGTTGTGAGTACACGAAACACAGAAAACTCTGTGCTCTTGTATTATTAACTGTTATATTATTTTCCATACAAACAACTGAAAACTTACTTTTGTCCACCCTTGTATATTAGCTAAAAAGCTGTTGGGCTAAGACAAAGATAGAATTCCTCTTAAGCCAGAACTTTACCTTTGGTTGGGGAGCCTCTTTAATAGGTATGTTTGGTAAAGAAGGTTAAATGAGTTAGGCTATGGCAATAGTAATTCAGCGATTTAAGGAATATAGAAATTTATTTTTCATTCACATGATGATCTAGAGTGTATCTGTTCAGAGTGTGGCTCTCTTCCACGTAAACCCAGGCTGAGGCCATTTCTTCCATCCTTAAGATGCGGCTTCCAGCCCGGCCGGGGGTGGCTCAGCAATTGAGCGTCGACCTAGGATCCAGGCGATCAGGGTTCGATTCCCGGTCAGGGCACATGCCCGTGTTGCAGGTTGCAGCCGATCAATGACTCTCATCATTGATGTTTCTATCTCTCTCTCTCCCTCTCCCTTCCTCTATCTGAAATCAATAAAGATATATTGAAAAGAAAAGAAAAGAAAAGAAAAGAAAAGAAAAGAAAAGAAAAGAAAAGAAAAGAAAAGAAAAGAAAAGAAAAGAAAAGAAAAGAAAAGAAAAGAAAAGAAAAGAAAAGAAAAGAAAAGAAAAGAAAAGAAAAAAGAAAAGATGCGGCTTCCAGTATAGTTCTTGTGGCCATTTCCAGCCCTTGGGAAGGAAGAAAGAGCTCAGTGGAGCACATATGTGAGCATCTACAGGTGACACGTGGGAGGGGCACCCATCAGTTTCACTCCTATTCCGTTGGTGAGAGCTCAGAGATCTGTCCACACTTCCAGAAGGAAGGCTAGAGTTGAAGAGACACAATGCAGAGCAGAAATTCAAAAGGCAGTAGAAACAAGACGTTGGAGCTAGAGCCAAAAGGGAAGGCCTACTCAGTCTTGGAGATATTTGGGCTTGCCTAGGTGCCCAGATTATGGGATTTGGGGCACACAGCCCTTTTAGTAAAATGTTCACTGAGGGTAGTCTCAGAAAGCTTGAGAATTTGAGGATATTGCAGTTACAAATGACATAAATGGTGGAGAAAAAAAGATCACTGGACTTAGAAGTAGAAATCCAAGGATCTTAATTCGAACCTTGCTACTAAAAATTTGTCTGATTCATGGTAGATCTTGTCATCCGTCAAAGCCTAACTTTTCTGTGAAGTTGAACAAGAATATAATACTTACCTGCCACATTGTTGATCTATGAAATAAAATTATGTATGCAAAAAACATTTCAACCTCTAAAATGCTATACAAATGCAAGGTAAAGCTGCATCACCAGCCTAGAAAATGCACCACTTCATATTTTCTGGGATATGTGGTCACTTTGGTCAATGGTGGGTTAGCAGAGCAAGGATGGAAAAACACTGTGAAAGTTAAAATACAGGGACAGCAGAGCTATTTGGGGTTAGGAAAAGATTTTGGTACAAAAAAATTAGATATCAAAATTAGCCATATGTTTCAAAAGAATTTTGCCAAAAATTTGATGAGTCTCTTCTATGTTTAAATTTTTGTGTAATAAAAACCCCCAAGATATTTAGAAATGCAATGCACCAGAGAATTGGAGTGCATTTCAGATTTAAAATTCAGTCAGCTACTAATTTTGCTTGTGTGTGTGTGCATGTGTGCATTGAAATGGTGTTTTCTAATAGCTGTGGCTGCCGCTTTTCCTTGCGAAGTGGATTTTACTTGCCGTATGTTCTGTAGAGTTAATTAAATACCAGAGAAATATGTTTACTGTCTGAAGTTCCACACACTTGTGAGGATTTTGTCATTGACTTTGTTCCAAACAGGACACCTTTAGAAATATAGCAACACTTTGCTGTTGGGGAAAGCTAATGAGTCATTAACATGTCAACATTGCTACTTTCTGCATTAATAGCCTATATCCCTGTCTCACACAGTCTCACCATGTATATGTGTATCTATCTATATGCATATAGATATATATAGGGTGTACCAAAAAAAGTATACACACACTTTGAATAATTATAAAGGCAGTGTTTATTAAAATACATTTCATTTTCAAAATTGAGCTATCAGCTATTAAAATGTGTATACATTTTTTGGGACACCCTGTATAGATATAGATATACATATATACATACATATGTATTGTTGCTAATACTAAGACATGAATTCCTAGATATTTTTTTAAAAATTTATCTTTGTTAAAGGTATTACAGATGTCTCCTTTGACCCATTCTACCCCGCCCCTGCCCCCTGCCCTGGGCCTTCACCACAATATTGCCTGTGTTCATGGGTTTTGCATATAGGCATATAAGTTCTTTGGTTAATCTCCTCCCATCACCTCCTTCCACCCCCACCTTTCCTCTGTTCCATGCCTCTATGTCTCTGGATCTATTTTGTTCATCAGTTTATTTTGTTCTTTAGATTCCACATATGAGTGAGATCATGTGATACTTGTCTGTCTCTGGCTGACTTAATTCCAAGATACTTTTAAAACATTTTTCTATGTGAAGGGTGCACAGAAATTCCCTGTACATTCATTTGCAAGTTCCTGTGGATATGTAATTGTTTCAAAAATATAAATATCTTTCACTAAATATTTCTAATACATAGAAGAGCACAAAGAAGTTTGGAGCTCTGGTTAAAGTATTTCTATTGCCTTCAAATGCAGTGGTAGAAATACTACCTACTTGATTGAGGATAAAATAGGATTTTCTATTTAGATGCCATCCAAATTATAATAATGCAAAAAGAATTTCTTAAAAGTGAGGTTTCTGAGTAGAAAGCATTCTTTGATTTAGAAGACACTGTGGGAGAAAAACAGCAGGCTTTAGAGCTGGGTTCTTATTTTTGACAAAACCCCATAAGAGAAAAAAAGGACACTCTGTAGGAACATAAGAGCCTATTGGAAGGAACTTCTCAGAGTATTATGAGCCAACCAAAGCACTATTATTTGGCATGTAGTTTAACACTTCAAAAAATATTTACTGAACATTTCTTATGTGAGCTAGGCTTGTAGAGAAGTCAGAGATGAAGAAGCCATCAATATTTACCCAGTCACTGAAGTCACCTCCTCAATCTTTTCATCATTCTCTGCACCTGAACAGTATCTATAGATTCCACCTCAATAACTGCCACACCATTCTCCCTTCTTTCCTCCCCTTTCCCACTGTTACTTTTTGAAGTCATAGGACCAGCTGCTATTCCCTGCATTAATATCAACTGCTTTAGATTTGCCTTTCTTCAATTCTTTAACTTCACCATCGCCATAAGTTTTTTAAAACTTAAAATATCATCATATTGCTCTTAAAATGTTGTACTGCTCACTATTACCTACACTAGTGGTTTTCAATTCTCATTTTGTGCAAGTGGAATACTGCTTGTAAACAAGGTGACACCACAAAGTATTGCTTTGTTGAAACCAATTGATATTGTGTTACAATAATTTACTTTATGAGTTCCAACTAGTTGATTATAAGGTCAATTAATGGAAACATCAAGATTATTAAGATTATAAACAAAATTTGAAATTGAGTTTGTGTATAAAAGTTGTCTTGAATCAGCCTGAATGTCCACTTTGATTTCTGTGTTTGGTTTAGAATTAAGGGAAATTAAAAATAAATCACAATTCAGGCTGGCAAATACTTGGAATTAGAAACAGGTTTTTTCCTAGCTACTTTTGTAATCTCATGATATTTTTTCAATTAAAGGAAAGTGACAGAAGAAGAACTTTGTTTTGAAAACTGTGCAAAAAGATGTGAACTTAGCAGCACAAGTTAATTGTGCTGGCCATATCTAGTGTGTTCAAATGTAGTTTCTTGCATATTTGAAAGGGTTTCTTCCTTTTATTAGTTATTAAAATAGTTTAATATATAACAATATAGGATCTAAGATGGCATCAGAGTAGGTGGATGTTACACTCACCTCATCCAAGACCAGACTGGAATTACAACTAAAATACAGAGCAATCAACCTGAATAACCAAATGAAGACTAGCTGACAAAAAGTCTTATAACCAAGGATTTACAGAAGAAGCCACATGAAGACTGGTACAAAGGGCAGAGCTGCTAAAAGGGCTGCCCAGCTCCCATGGGCAGAGGCTGAAATTCTGGAAGGATAGCTCAGCTGCAAAGCTTCCCCCTGAGAAGTGTAGGGTTTCAACCCCATACTGGGCAACCTAGCAGAGAGCACCAGAGCTGGGAAGGCACCCACATAACATTTGGCGGTGAAAATGAGCAGGAATTCTGTCCATGAGGGAGAGACAGGAGTCTGCTAGAGATACAAGAACCCTCTTAAGAGCCATTGCACAAAATTTCATTCACAGCCACTCACCTTGGACTCCAGCAGAGGGAAGGAGGAGTGTCTAGAGTTGTATAAGAGAGTGAGGTTTGTGGCTCTGTGGAGAGAGCTGAAGGGACAGCTGACAGGATCCCTAAGCTGAGTTACATGCCATCTTTCTTGGGTGGAGCACTCCCCTCCATACAGCATCAGCCTGGGGAATGCAGTAGCTCCACCCTCTGGACTCCCTGCCATCCCACCTTGCAGAGCTCGCACCCTGCTGAGGAGTCAGCTGCATGGGGCAGACTATAGAGGTCTGGGCAGATGAAGAGAGTCTCAGTGACTGAGTGAAGCTTTGAGGTGGGGGCCATATCCTCTATTTTGCTGTGAACTTGACTGATGCCTCCCCATCATGGGAGATCCTCTAGCTCCACCCTCAGGGCTCCCAGTAGCTTCAGCTTCTGGATTCCTGATTGCTCTACCCTGCCAAGGTCTGGGCAGAATCTGGGAAAGACTGAGTTATGTGGCTCTGGGGTGGGGGCCAATCCTCCCACCTTCCCCCAAGCCTAAACAGCACCACCCCCTCACAGGAGATCTACTAGCCTCATCCTCCTGACTCCCGATAGCTTCACCCTCCTAAGATGGGCTCCTGACAGAATCTGGGACAGACCGAGTTGTGTGGTTCTAAGATGAGGGCCATTTTTCCCTTGTACACCCAACCAGTGCAGAGCCCTCCCTTTGCAGGAATAAACCTTGGCCTGTTTGGGCCTGATAAACTCTGGTAGCCTCAACCTGACCAATTTCCGAGACCCTGCCCCACCACAAAGGGTATGCAAGCACCCAGCGGGTGGCAGCTAGACTTGGTATTCCCTGGGACATCTGCCAAATACCTCAGACCCAGCACTGACACAGAATTAGAACCTGTGTCAATCGGTGAACACCACTCACTGCTGCTTGATGACTCACTGAGAACCTTCATCCTGTAACTGGAGTACCATCAGAGGCTCTTTCAGTGACTGAGACTGACAGGCAGCTGGCAGGCGAGGAAGGCAAAGGAAGATCTCAGGTGCTTTGGGACTTTTGTTGACCTGCCCCTGGGCCCATTGTTGGTAAAAGCCAGCCATGGTGTACAGATTGGTCTTTCCCACTCACACCCAGGCCCAACAGCGGCAGTCACAAACTGTGGATCACTTTGTAGCTCCAAACACGTTGCCCAGGACCAGTCACAGCAAGGTTTCAGTTGATGACACAGGGAGCTCTGAGGCTGGCACGGCCCTTCATCATTGCCTTGAATCGAGGTACACAAAGTCAGACCTTTTATCCCCATATCAATTAGTCATTGAATGCAGGCATGATCTTGAGAAAGGCAACTCCTGTAGGGCAAGAGTATCCAGGCAGGGACTGCTATGATCTACCTGCCATCAACACTCCTGGCAGGTGGAGGAACAAGTACAGCAGCCCGGAAGGAGGGTGGTTCAGTTTACCACAGTATCCACTGCAATCCATTGTGTGTGCCACTTAGATTAGCTTGCTTTGTGTAACAAGCTTATCCCATCTGGGAGCAGCACCTTCAGAATTCTGCATGGTCTTGTGTCATGAAGAAACTTATAAAAGAAAGGCTAGTGAGGTGATCTGTGGCCACCACTGCTGCAGCTACCTTCATGTCACTCAGAAAGCTCCTTTATTTTCCACCCTAGAGTTCTAACCTCTGCTACTATGACTACTAAGGTAGCTCTATAATTCCTCCTATTTAAGTGCGGGTCGTTGCTATCTCCAAGCTCTATAAACCAAACTAGCACGCATTTCTTGGGTCTTTGCAAGAGTGTTAAATCTGGTGTCACAGAAGGGTGCTTCCATATTAATAAACTCTCCCTGGGTTAATTTTATGTTCTAACTCCATGATCTAGAACACTCAGGATTCAGTTCTAGATACTCTTCTAGCTCTTGCCAGTGTGTGTTGACCAGATTCTGTGACTCCTTTCTCACCAAGCCTGGCACTTCCAAGCATGTTATATAGTGTCTGGGCCCTATTTTCTGGTCTAGTGGCCAGGAAAAGAGAGGAGGGGTAGATTCTGACTTGATGGAAAGCTGTTCTGCAAAGCAGAAGTGTCTTCATTGTCTTCAAGAAAGAAGGAAGTGTTGCTGTTTAATGCGGAGGGAGGAGTGGGCTACTTCTGCAGGCCTCAAGATTTTGTAAGTATCTGGAATTTTAATTTTTTGAGTGCATTGGTTTAGATACTTCGGGGTTTACTCTTTCCCCACAAGGGCCCTAAATCTGCAAAAGCAGATTTTTCAGAGTTGAGGATTCAACCTTTTCTGGAGCTTTGTTATCCTTATAATTAAGTCTTGGGACTGATCTTTGGTCTGTTTTGCCCTCTGGCTATAGGAGATAAGAGTCTCTTTCTGTGCTACCAAAAGACCCCCTGACTTTTGTACTTCACCTTTAATTGGCGATTAATCACTCTCAACCTTTCATTGTCTTTCTCCAAATGCAAAAATTGCACTCAGCAACAGTCATTTGATTTCTTTGTCTTTATAATACTGCTACTTCAGCCTGTCAAATGCCTGAGATATTGCACCTGCCAGTGCATTCCCTTCCATTAATATCCCATCCCAAATGACCATCAGTAAAATTTTAACAATTGCACAGCTGCCACATGCCAGGGCCTGTGAGCACTGCACCTACCACCAGGGATGGGGTCTTCATTACCGGCCAGCCCACACATAATCTAGCCCAAATTCCATTTTAGAAGCTGCTCCCTCAGAACACTCCTGATACTGTCTTCGGTCAGATTCCTTAAAAAATGACGAGATGAAGTTTTTCATTGCAAAAAGGTAATCAAGAAAATTTGGTGGCCATGAAAATGTGCCACTCAAATCTACCCACGAAACAACTCACTACAATAAAAGAGGTTGTCTGAGAGCCTTTAGATGCCATAACTTCAGGGCGGGGGGGGGGGGAGGGGTGTTTGTTTTTTGTCTTTTTTCAGCATTTACAGGATGACTTCTCACAGAAGAGGTACTAAACCAGGACATTTCTGCCCAACTCAGGACTCCTTCAGTGAGTAATCATTGCTCTGGGACTTCTCATCAGCCTGGCTAAGACTTTTTCAGTTACAGTGCAGTCTGAGGCTTTTCCTACTAGATACTATTTCCTTCCTTCTTCCCTTTTATAGGTGTCAGACCTGCTTCACAGCCTGAAGGCTCTCCTATTTACTCCTGTTTCCTGTGTCCTTCATTTTTCACAACCATTTCCCTCAATAAATAGTTGCACGTCTAATTCTAGTTTGGCCTCTGCTTCTTGGAAGACCCTAACTGACACGGGAATGCTCTCAGGAACAACTCCCATCGGGGATTCAGGAAGGAGGAGATCAGAAGAAGCTAGACTGCAGCACAGTTGTAATCAACAGATTGTCTGATCTCATAGGGAGTTCCGGAAAGTTGTCTCAAATTGAAGCAAGAGGGACAAACCTTTATACTATACTCTGCATCCATGAGTCATTGGATAAAGACAGCCAGAGGGTGGGACACAATCTTGGGTGAGTCAGTTTCCATTGGCTGAGAGAAATTCCCAGGGAAAGGCTCAGCTGTGAGCCATTAGCAGCAGACGCTTCTCGAAACTGAGGGAATAAGTGTCTTGGTCCCCAAGGGGATAATCTGGGGAGCATATAACTTCTACTTCAAAGAGGAAACCGAAGACTGTTGTTATGGTTAAAGACAATGGTAATAATGTCTGCCCTCTCTATAAAGGGAGAGCATCGCATTTTATAAAACTCTGGATGAGTGGAGCAGATTTCTGGGATTAGGGGTCAGGAAGAGATTCCCGTGAGAAGAGTGACTGACCTTGAGCAAGAGATACACCATGTTGGTGAAGTGTGCTTTGTGTGGGTTCGATTTCTTACTGATTTTCTGTGCCTCTGTTCCACATTGGGAAGATGTTTCTTCCTCTTAGAACAGGAATGAGAGTGTCAATTATTCAGCCATGCTAAAGTCAGCCACAAGGTCAGGCTAAAGGGAGTTTGTACTTTTTTTAGTGCCTGCAAAGTGTTTTCTCACAACAAACAGAAACAATAATAACTACAACTACAACTAAGTGTCTACTGAGAAACAGGCATGAACCTCTATGATGCTTGCCAGATTAAATTATGTAATCCCCAGAAAATCCTATAAAGTAGATCTTATTATCTCCATTTAGGGTTGGGCCAGCTGCTAGTTGGAAGGCTGATAGTTTTCCCCAATGTTACAGAGCCAAGAATTAATAAACCAGGGGTCAAACCCTGTTCTCCCTGGTGCCAAGAGCAATTTTCTTTACATTCTCCTATGCTTTCAAATCCACGTGGAAATCAAAGTTCCAATTGCAAATGCTTTTACTTTCCACCATACCCTTCACCTTAAAGGGAAGGTGAAAGTCAAAGCCTCAGAGCCCCTGGACTGTAATGATCAAATCTATCGATAACGATGATCGGGAGATAATTGTACAGGTTTTTGGTAGCAGCAGAGGCAGATTTCATCTAAAGATTGGAAAGTTACTCTGAAATAGTTGCTCTTTGCCAGTGCACATTCATTCAACTGCTTTTGTCCCACAGTATCCCTGTTCTCCCATCTGATTATTTCCCCCTTCTTTGGCAGTCCTCAACATAAGGGCTGCTGTGTGCATGTACACACACACACACACACACACACACACACACACACAGATCCTCTTGCTTTTCGGTTACCAGGATGCAGCAGGCTACTAGAGCCTTTCATTCTCTCCCTATATTAAACCTTTTGATGTGTTGCCTGCGCCATTCTTTCCCCAGGAGCTAACAAGGCTGTCTGCGAGGAGGGTTTCATGAGCAGCCAATTATAGAAAGGATGTGAGGGTGATCAGAATGGTGTAGCCTGCTGGGAAGCTGTCACTTACAGAATTAAAGGCAATGCAATCATCGCCAAAGGGTTCAGTTGGGACAGAAGCTGTAACCTTCCAGCCATACGTCCAGTCCTCTGAATTTGATGTTTTTTCGTGTGTGCTTTAGTTGTTTAATTTTTTTCTGTTTTCTAAGGAACCATTGCTCATATTTTAAAATGCTTAATAGTAATGGTAATCTCTTTGCAATAAAATATGAATGAAGATAGCCTGCTCATAAAATGCAACATTGTGAAAAAAATCCAACAAGCACTTGAATATATATATGTAAATGAATGGTGGTTGTGAATAGAATTTCAACATGCAAATGAAGAAAATAGGAGGAGATTGTGCCACCCTGTGTGTGTAAAGCCAGGGGTGATGACATATTACTGTTGTAAACTTCGGTGCTCCCAAATTAGAATATGTAACACGTAAGCTTACCGTAAAACAGCTAAGTCTCCATGATAGTATGTATTGTACTCAAATGTATATTACCAAAGCAGCCATGTCATCCCATAAATTGGCAGAAAAATATCAGAACAAAATGAAAAGAGCTTCCTTTACTTTCATGACTCAGTTTGTCCACAGTGAGAAATCAGTCCTGATTTTTCTTAATTTATTTGAGTCTTAAGACGAACACTTATCTGATTTTCCTTAAGGCACAAAAAAGCATTGAAAGAGAAATAGAGAGGGAGGGACTTGATAAAGGATGACCCTGTCTGTATGCCACACACCAGCCCCACAAATGATGGCCTCCTCCAAGCCACAATTCCCAATTCACTGCAGCCAGATTCCCTAAATGAACTGAATAAATGACACTGCATTGTGCCTGCAACAATTTCCACCAGTTATGGAGGAGCACACAGACAGGCTTTGACACATTCAAGTGTGTTTTCTGACCATATTAAAACACAAACAGAAGAGTTGTGTGTTTAACCAACATAAGCAGATGTCAAGAAGTGCAGAAATATGCCTCGTTTAAAGTCAATATGTCTGTGTATTTGTGCCGACATATGCCTAGAACATGTGTATTTTGAGTGGTAAGCATGAGGAGTAATAAGTAAAAGAACAACAATGCCTTTCCCTTAAAAAAAAAAAAAGCCAGTCATGCCCTGGCTGGTGTTGCTCAGTGGTTAGAGCATCCACCTGTGCACTGAAGGATCAAGGGTTCGATTCCCAGTCAAGGGCACATACCTGGGTTTTGGGTTTGTTCCCCACCCCCAGTCAGGGCCCTTGTGTGGGAGGTAACCAGTCCATGTGTCTCTCTTACATTGATGTTTCTCTCTTTCTCTCTCTCTTGTTTCCTCCCTTCCCCTCTATCTGAAAAGCAATGGGAAAAAAAAATCTTCAGATGAAGATTAACAACAACAACAAATGCCCATCGTAATTTCAGTAAGTTTAAAGTATATTAATATTGCAACATTTGATAGCCATTCAGGAGGGTGGGGGACTGGCAGGTTGACATGGGAACTTAAGTGAGGAATCTGAGAGAACACGGAGTTGTAAGCAGAGCTGTCAACCTAAACCATATGGATTTATGACTTCCCTGGAATATGATGTCAGCTTTCCCTGATATAAAATTGAGCTTATCTCAGGAAATATCCCTCATGGGTGGAACAGAAATGTAAAAATATGTTAAACTTGAAAAGTAACTTTTAAACAAGAAAAGGTGGAATTTAGTAAGGAATTTTGAGGGAGCTGATACACAGCAGATAGTGCCAAATCTTACTTTAATGAGGGAAGGAGGGTGAGGGTGAGGGGATGACCTCACAAAAAAGCAGAGCTGAATTTAGCAGTGGATGGGGGAATATTCTTTAGGCAACCTGAGCAAGGGATGATACCAGGAACTAATATATATATATTATCTTTTATTTAATGAATGCCAACTATTTGATAAAGGAGTCAATGTTTATATTCACCAATGAGAGTAACTCATCTGATTACCTCTGATCTTTTGGTGTTAACAATGTTTCAAGTGGGTGTTTCTCCTCTATCACCCTTTTAGCCCCTTCTGAGTGTTCATTTGGTGTCATTTTATTGAGCTTTCTTCGGTAATTATTACTTATTATGAACGTATCCATATTATGTCAACTTTATTAAAGAAAATTTTCCAAGTCCTAGGAAATCTTTACAAGCTGCAAGTTAGAAAAATGGTTCCTCTTCTGATAGTCTATACAAAACATGTAATGGATGATACTTTCCTTTTTCTATGACTGTCAAGGGCATTGGTTGTATTTGCAGCTCAACTTCAATAGTCCTAAAGTATTATACTACCTGAATATGTGTATTTGACAAAGATTCTTGGCCCAGGGACTAATATTTAAATGGTTACTTTATGCCAGGCACTATGCTAGGCACTTCACCAATGTATTATTTAAACCACGTAACAACTCCATGAGGTAGGAACAATAGTTCACATTTTACCAATGGAAAATCTAGGATGATGCAGGTTAAATGTTTTTCTAAAGATCACATCACACAACTAGTATTCAAACCAAGTTCTGTCTGACTTCTAGAAACTGGAATCCAAGAGAACTTCTGGAGCAGTAAACACACCTGCGCCAGGTTGGTGGCAGACGACCTAGTGGAATCTTTGAGGTTGATAATAGCATTTCCTAACTAGTAAGAGATTAGGAAGCAGAGTCTTAACAGCCCTGGCAATTCTCCAGACCTTGTAGTAGTGTCAACCAAAATCTACTGCAGACAGTCTGAGGAACTTGGCCTTAAGAGAAGATTCAATGGGGTAGAGACCTCAAATGATTCTGAGAGATTTCTGCAGTTCTTTCTCAGCCATACAGGTGAACTACTCAGAGCTCCCTTGAAGAGAGAACCTTCTATGAGGAGTAAAATGAGGTGATCATCTCCAGTGCCACACCTTCAGGATCCACGTGTTCTCATAGAGACCACATTCTTCCAGGAATATTGGAGCCAGCATCCAAGCAGGTCATGAGTTTTAGAGTTAGGCCATTTCTGCCAATTCAGAACTCCTTTAATAAGCAGTCATTGCTCTCTGGCTCCTCACAGCTTGACCAGGAACTTCTCAGAGCTGCACTGCAGTCTGAGGCACTTCCTACTCAAACTTCCTTCATTCTCTTGCTCTTTTAAGATCTGTGATTCCTCTGCATCATGGTCTAAGGCTTTTCTTTCCTTCTTCTGTTTACTCCACCATTACCCTTCACAGGTGGTCCTCCTAAATACCTCTTTCACTTTTAATTCAGCCTTGGATACTGCTTCCCAGAGGGCCCCACATGACTCAGTCAGCACTAGGTGTGGCTCAAAAGAGCTGATAATAAAATGGGATTTGGAGTGTAGATAGCTCATTATCTGCTAAGAAGTATGTCATTTTATGTGGTAGGTGTGGCACAGATAGTCTCAAAAGTTGAAGGTGGTGTCCCAATTCTGTGAACACTACAACCGTGGTGACCTAGGAAAATGGTCTAATGAAGGGACATACCATTGCCAGAGGAAGGATTCAGGCATTTGAAAGCTGTGGAATGAATAGTTCATGTGAGAACATTGGACTTGGCTACCTATTACTAAGTTGCATTGAGTTGCAGTGCAGAGAGATAATGAGAATATGAGGGCCAATAACTAGCAGTTAAAGGCTTAGTGTAAGAGCTAGAGGATATCATAGAGAGCTCACAAAGAGGTCCTTATCTTTTGGATCTTCTGGAGTAGGAAAGCAGGCAGAACTAAGTTGCAACCACAGTAGTTAATAGTTAGAGACTTGAGTAGTTAATAGTTAGAGACTGTTATGCTGTTAGAGTCCTGGCTGGGAAACCAGTACCCCTGAAACACAGGATAAGACTATGTAGATGCCTTGATGACTGTGGCTCTGTAGACTTACCTGTACTATCAAGATCAACAAAGATGTCCCACCCCTCCCTATTAAGTGTTAGCACTTTAAATGTGGAAGAAGACACTGCAAAAGTCTCTCCCTTATGAAGCAACAGGTGGCCCCCAAGACCTGTCAACTCCTCTTCTGGCTGCCACAGGGATCATTAAATGGGTTAAATCCCATTATGGTTTATAATCCTGCTGGGGATGGCTTAGACTGATTAGAAATAAAGAGATTACATCTCAAAGAAGCCAAAAGAATTAACAGAAGACATTGTTGAATTTTAGAGGTAACTGGTCAAAAGAATCATAATGTGAGACTGGAGAAGCAAGAATTTATTGACTTGGGAACACTTGGGATATTCTGGCATGGATCCCAGGGAATGATGGTTATTAGGAGCCTGGAGAAAGCAGTATTTGCCCAGTTGAGTGAAGATGAAATGTCTGAGTTGCCAGAGCAGATGGCACAGGAAGAAATAAGAAGGCTGAAGGTGTGGGCACACTGGAGTGAATGTATCATGTAAGATCAGAAGACCCACCAGAGCCATATGTTTGCCAGGAGAGCCAGGGGACACACCATCCACCAAGGCCATCAGGAATGCACTAGTGAGGGCATCATTATCACTAACAAGTTCAGTGGTGACTCTTCTCCGCAAGTCAGGGCTGAAGTGATCAAGAGTTTGGCATGTTAATAGCAATGAGAAATATAGAGGCTCATAAGAGCTGTAGAAGAGCTGCTCCCCGAATGTGTACATAAGAGGTGGATCTGAGCGGGGCTCAGGTGGGCTCTTCTAGCTATGGAGGTGAGCTGCTCCGATCTCTCTCTACAAGAAAATCTGAGTACAGTCAGTGGACAGTCTCCAGTTGCTGCACCTTCAGGGTCTACCTTAGTGTTCAAATCAAAGCAGAGCTTTCCCCAGGCAGCCTCTCACCAATGACTAAGCATGATGGTGGGGGTGGGAGGAATACCAGAGGCAGCCATTTCTGCCTAGCACAGGACTCTTCAACATGCCATCTCTACTTCAGGGATCCCCACTGGCCTGGTGAACATTTTTGAGTTGACTGCAGTCTGAGGCTCTCGCTATGCAATTGTCTTTCCACTACCCTCTGCCTTCGTGGATGCCATGGGCTAAAAGTTCGCTCTTATTCCTGTTCCCTCCACCCTTTAGAGTTCACTGTCATTTCTCTCAATAAATCTCTTAAATTTCTAATTCTTACTGTCTTTTCCCCAGGGAACCCAAAAATGACAAAAATCTCATGGAAAAGGGAGGAAGGGACTACCATGTAAGATAGGTGAGCTTGGAGCCATGGAAATTTCAATAAGATCACAGACTAATTCAAAGCTTCTGCATTGCGATTTCTGAAACCTTTGTAACTGTCCCAATGCCTGTTGTTTTTGTTTATTGCTGCTTGATTTTGTTGTTTTTACTTACAGTAAGAAATCTTAAAAATTAAAAGGAGTTTCCATCCCAGTTTCAAAGACAGAGGGGAAGTTAGAAGCCACATTCTGTTTTTCAGTAGTCTGGGCAGAGAAGAATCCAGCTATGTGAAGTCTTTGGTGGCAGAGGAAGTGATAAGCAAGATATTCAGCCACAGGTCAAAGGGAAAGAATGAATATTTATTAACAGTTGGGGCAAGGCTGCCCATTGAGATGGGTTTAAAACATTAAGTTGCCAAGCAGTCTTTCATTTTCCCTATGCAGTGATCTTGACTACAGGCCCTTTGTTTGGCATTTTGCAAGTTTATGAATACAAACCTCTCTGCTTCAGTAAGGCTACAAAGACAGGGAACTTCTAGCCACAGGGAAAACGTGAGCCAGGGCTATGTTCAAAACTGACCCAGCATAGGTTAAGGGGATAGGCCATTTTCCTAAAGTGGTAATACAATTCCA
Organism: Miniopterus natalensis; assembly: GCF_054644295.1. NCBI lineage: Eukaryota > Metazoa > Chordata > Mammalia > Chiroptera > Miniopteridae > Miniopterus > Miniopterus natalensis. The sequence continues at coordinate 64,335,147 of NC_142089.1, read as the reverse complement.
GAAATTCTGATTACAATATTGAGAGGTAACTCTGAGATTATTTGGTGCATTTGAAGAAAAATAATGGTGTCTAAACAGAATGACAAGAGTGAGAGGAAATAGAATAAAGAAACTGACAAAGATCACTCAAGGGTGTAACCATGAAACAGCCAACCAGAAAAGAAAAATCACTACCAACAATGACTATGCCTCACTCAGACCAAGAAGTGGGCACCCTTTATCAAATTAGGAATTTGAAAACAATGTGTATGCAGCCAGTTGTGAAGGGATTATGGGGAAAAAATAAAACTCATAGACACAGACAACATGGTGATTACCAGAAGGAAAGGGGGTGGGGAGAGATAGAAGAAGGTAAAGGGAGATAAATGGTGATGGAAGGAGACTTGACTTGGGGTGATGAACACATGATACAATATACAGATGATGTATTGTAGAATTGTACACTTAAAACCTACATAATTTTATTAACCTATGTTACCCCAATAAATTCAATAAAGATTATATAAAGAAAGAATAAATGTATAACTTCCTGGTATGGTCCACACTCCCAAACACAATATGTCCACCAATGAACAGAACAGTGTACAGATAATAACATACATATAAAATAAAAAGAAAAATAATCTAATTTTTTACTGTTGCTATATATTTTATTAAGATTTATGTTAGATTTTTCACATATTGAGGATCCTAATGTGACAAATTATGTCTGCCTGTGTTTTATTATCTTAATTAGATCTGATTTTAATATTCCAGGCCTTTTCCAGGACACTAAGAGCTGGTCTTGCTTCATATTAGCCAGGTAAGTTATTTAACTTCTTTGAGTCTCAATTTGCTTATCTGTGAATCAATACTTGTCATGTGTGTCTCATAGTACTATTTATAAAGATAAAGAGAAAATGTATATGAAATCCCTTTTGTAGTTCCGTGCATACAGTAGATGCTAAATAAATAATAGTTATAATTATTACTTGTAGTGGTAGAGTGGTATTAATAGCAGTTATTGTGGTGGGAGCAGTAGACACCTAGTATCGGGTTTTGAAATATGACATATAGAGGAATCTTTAGAGGAGATTTGGGAAACACACAAAACTAAGGCACTTTCCTAAGATGACTAATCTTGTTCATTTTATTTGAACCCATCTGAGATAAACTAAGCACAGTCCAGATAAGCAGAACCACAAATTAGATCTCTGATTAATGGTTTTTTTTAAGCCATTACATTTCGGGGGATTTGTTATGTATCAATTGCTAACAGATACATAGAGCAATGTCATAAAAAATTGATAGACTACATTTTCTGTTGATATTGTCTCATGGTTTTTTTTTTGCAAAATAATTTTTTTTAATTTTACAAATTTTTTTCATCTTTGCTGTTCACTTTTTTCTAATCAATAAAAATAAATAGCCTAATACGTATCTTTTTCACACCTTTCTCTAAGCTTTTAGGATCACATTTACACTCAACTGATTTATCACATATGCACTGACTCATTTTTCCCTAAAGTTTAGTTTGAAGAATCATAGTATATATTTTTTTTTCTTTTTGCTAACCTAACATTACACTGCAGCAATAATTCCAAGTCAGTAAATGTAGATATAGCTCATTCATTTTAAAAGCCCCATAATATTTTATGTGAATGTACCATAGTTATTCAACCATTCCTCTAATCATGATTATTCAGGTTTCTATCAATTTCATGTCACTACAAACAATGATATAATAAACATCCTTCAACTATCTTTGTAAACTTCTTAGCTCTAATCTAAATCTCTCTAAATGCTTCTGAAACTTCTAATACCCTTATATATGGGTGCTTTTATTTTTAGGGAGGCGATGAAGACCCAGAAGAGATAGCTAGGTCAATAGGTATATGTATTTAAATTTATTAAATCTGAATAGTTTGCCATAAGCATGAAGAAATTCATTTTACCATCAGTAATATGTTATTCCTTCCCACACGCCTCAGTTTCTCCGACCCCTGGCACGCTCCGGCAGCTCTCTCCTTAAGGGGGAAATACCCTTTACCTTCACTTCTCTGGGACTTCTAGAGTTTCCAATAGTCTAAAGATCTGTGCAGTTTGTTTTCTTTTTTTTTCTCTATTCTTCCTTCTGTTTTCCAGAGCCTCCTCTAACCTAAAGCTCTGAAGCACATCTGCAGGGCAAAGGGCAAGATCTGAGAATGAGCTGAGGGCTGTCCACAAGGACTCTGAGCAAAGCTGCTCCTTCATTTCACTTGTCACACATTGACCGTGTTCTGGATAAAAGCTTCCTGATCATTCTGTTCCTGGGGGAGGCTCCGTGGTCTTAGCCCACTGCTAGCCTTCCTGAGGTGTTTGGCTGTGCAGTGCCCACAGTCTGAGATCCCCTTTAAAACCACGAAAGGTCACTGCTGTCTTTGGGTGCCAAAGGGAAGGGGTTTTTCTTCATTATGAATTTTCAATATTGACTAATTAATGGTCCTCATGCTAACATTATTTGATCTTGTCCTACAAGCTAGCACACAGTTAACTGCACAGAACCTAAGAGAAATCTAGAAACATTTAAAAGAAAGAAAAAAGAAAAGTTTCGAATATTTGAATAAATCTTTGCTTCTTCTTTCAAATATTATTTCTTTTTTTCTGGAAGACAGGGTAGAAATAATGAGGAAGGTAGAATTTCCAAGCAGCGTTTTCAGGGATATGCATATGAGCACAGGCTATGGTCATGCTCTCAGGCTTTAGGGCGTGGGAAGTGACAGGAGAATATGTGTATAGCTGGGGCCAAAGTAAGCCTTCTTCCTTTCAATCTATGACTGAATTATTTATTATTCTCAGAAGAACAACATAGACCAGTGTGCTGGACATGACAAGAACCGAAGATTTTATATACATGGGAACTTTTCAAAAAGTCACTGTGAATGGCTAACCCAACTGGGGACACAGGCCTGATTTTCCTTCTCTCTGCAGCACCTTTTCTGATGAGGTGGGCGGTAGAGCTGCTCTGTGAGAGGCCATTGTGATGCGAAACAAGGTGGTGACTTGCCACAAACAGGGTGGAACTGACACGCTATCACCTTGTAGAGATATAAGTGCCAAAAACGCAGTTGGAAGTTTGATGAGTAATAATTATTAAATCTGAATAATTAAGGATATCTATTCTTAGGGATTATTTGACCCAATAATTATTACCTAGGAAAGTTAAATATGTATTCAAAATCTACATTTTATCACCAGTGATGAGCCTGTCAATTCCATCTCATTAGCCAGTTTTTCTTACTAAATATAAAGAAAGTCACTAGAAATCACAATTTATAACAGTACATAAGTACAGGGTCTGTGGATTCTAAATGGTCAAAATACTTTACTACTTACATATAGAGCATCTAACCTGATTTATTTAAAAACAAATCAGATAGTATTCCATACTTCTCACTCTAGCAACTTCACTAGGACATAGGAAAAAGACAAGGGAAAAGATTCTTTATTTATTGGCTACATTGAAAATGTTGATCACTTTACTTTCTTCATTCCCCTTGATTCTCACAACCACTTAATTATTAGCCTTTGGAAGAAACTGAAGATTTTAGAAATAAAGTCCCTTGTCCAGTTCACGGAACTGGTCAATGGTAGAGGTGGGATTTGAACCCAGATCACTCTGAGTAAGTCAGTAGCCCAGACTCTTCCCCTGCTTCTCCACATGTGCTATCTGTTCTAGGAGACTCATTAGTGTCAGGGACAAGCACACCCACAGCATAATTCAATGAAAGAAAACAAAACAAAACTAAGCCACTTAATAACTTATTTCAAGCTATATGGAGAGTAGAATGCAGCAGTCACATGAATTTTTTAAAATAAACTGATGTTTCAGTAATATTTCTTACACGAGACAGCCATTTAAAGTTGTGTTTCCCAATTCCCCAGGGATAAGAAATTTTGTTATTGCCTTGAGGCAACATTCAAAGGAAAGTCGAGAGGAACACCAGGTTGGGCAGAAATAGACAAGTCATTGGGCAGAGGCAGAACTTGGGAATTAACAGAAACTGGCATGATGTTGGGAACAGCTGCACCAGCATTCATTTTATTCAGTTTATCTTATTTCAGCCATCAAACCAGGTGGATTAAAGGAAGAATTAAAGTCTAAAATTATTTTTACAATCTTACCAGATCATTCTCTCAAGAAAACATGATTCAGATTTGCTATATCATTGTGTTATTCTCAAGGTCAAGGCACACTGATGGCCTTGGTGACATGTTAGAGATCAAGTACCAAGTCTGGGCATGGAAAACTTTCACGTAAACACCTTAAGTGTGTTCTGTTTGGCACCATGAATTTCGTTAGGAAACAGCCCATGATAAACAACATGTTGATTTAAACTTTGAAACCCTTCAGGGATAATATTTACGTATAAACAGTAAAAATAAACTACAGAAACTTTTTTTAAGACAGCCAGATAGAAATGTTGACAGAAAAAGAAAAGTTCTAGATTTCAAATTCTTTCTTTAATATGGGTCTATTGGTTAGAGATAGACTGTTTTTCAAATTACCAATCATGAAGTCAATTTAATGGCATAACAAACATTGTTTTCAAATGAGGCAGAATAGAAAATAGTAAAGTACATTGCTCATAGTAAAAGTAAGCACTGTTGTAGTAAAGTTTTATTTCAGTTATGCATATATATGTGTCACACTATATTTCTTAGTGTGTGTCACAAAGAAATTTGAAAGTCACTGGTCTATATGACATCTAAGGTGGCTTCTAACTCTAAAACAACATGATTTTCTTTCATCCAAATTGGTGGCATTTAGATCAACTTTTTGAAATAGCCGCTGAGTTTCCCAGTGGCTGCTCAGGAATAGGGATTGTTCAGGGACGGAGGTTGCTCAGGGATGGCTCCAAGTGGCTTCCAAGGGGCTGATGTGTCAGAGCTTCAACACACCAAATCCAGGGCAGCTCCACTTTCTCTCTGATGATATATTTTGCTTTGCAAGCTATGCATTGAAGAACAATATAGCTACTGACAACAATAAATAGCTCAAATTTATGGTCTAGGCATATGCCCAGGGATCTGGACCCAGTGGTAGCCCACTCAAACAGGGGAGGGGATGCTAAAATAAACTGATGCCCCATTATGGGTCAAGCACATTGTATATTGTATGTATTACATGTTGTACGTATTAGTTTTTCATTTTCACAATTCTCTTAGTTGATTATTATGTGTCTCCTCCCTCTTTTCATAGTTGAATAAAATAGGGCTTAGAAAAGTAAACAAATAACTTGTTCAAGTTCGCAGATTTGAACCAAGCTAGATTTGAACTAGGTCTGCCTGGTTTTAAACTAAGCTTACATACTTTTCACTGCATCGTTGTATCTCCACAAACTAACACATACCCCTTATCCCCATTGCTCAGAGAAACAAATGATGCCAATGCTTTTTGAAAACGTAATTTGAATTTCTGAGGGGATTACTAAAGATTTAGAAGTTGTAGTAAACCAAATATTACAGTTAATTTTTTTTAAAACAGGAGCAGAAAAAGAAAAGGCAAGAATGTAGTGGTGATTATAGATCAATAAGGTCCCTGATACCAAAGTACTGCCGAAAAACAAAGTTTAAAAAAAAAAGTGGCGTGGGGTAGGGAAGGGGTGCAGAATTTGGCTTTCATAAAGTAATGAACAGCTGGAGTGTTTCTACATGATTTATCCTACTGTGATAATTTTGAAATTTTTCATTTTCTGGGAGGAGAGATGAAGTGGAGTTCATGTTAGTTTGGGGTTATCTTTGTAATAGCTACCCTTTGACATCTAGGAACCTTCAACTTGAAATTTTAGACAGTTGAGAGTCATGCCCAGAGCTTGGAGGATTAACATTGCCACCTAAGGAACTTAACCCGTGGAAACTGGCCTCTCGTGAGGAGTCGCGTCCTGGCTCTCTCGCCATACTCTGTGCCTCCGCACCAGCCCTGTGCTAGCGTTTCAGTGAGGAGTTCACAGGAGACCATCTTCAAACCCTGAGCTTCTGGTTCATTCCAGTTTCAATTTGGGGCTCATGGAAAACACTGTGGAGACGGGACAGCTGCACCAGCAAACCACGAACATCTGGAGAGTTTAGCTGAGTGGGTACAATGACCTCCTCTTATCTGCAGTGAGGAGAACCTCTAATTCGAGACTGGCAGAGTCCCTCAACCTGCCAGGCCACATTTCTAGGCAGAAGATGAACGGTACTGTGGCAGTCATGCCACATTTTAAAAACCTTGTTTGGACAGTAAATTGGCTTGAATAAAATATGAAGAACCTGGCTCTGATTCCAAAGTCCCAGTGAGATGCTTTCAGAGCCCAGGGGGAAGAGCTAAGAGGGTGTGATTCTCTCCAATCAAGTAACTAAATAGCAGCTGTTCCCATAGGCAAAAAGTACAAATGACTCTGCTACTGAGAAGGGCTTACAACAAATCCAAACTAATCTTTGTGGAACTGTGTTCTAAGTGATTAGTGTTAACAAGCATTTACTAAGACAGTTGCATTATTTTTTTTTCTGCTTGGGATTTCGGAACCCAGCAAATCCTCCTGCCCCTCTCCTGATTTTGTCACTTCTACAAGGAAAAAAAAATGCCAAGAATCTTCACAAAGACGAGGCTGTTAGGAAAACAAAACAAAACTGTTCATCCCTGCTCAGGGCACGCACCGTAGATTCTACCCAATAGTTTACTGCAAGTAGGCAGGTGACTCTGACCCACAGGAGCTATGTAGGCAGACCAAATACCTGAACCTACCACCTCTTAATATTCAGGTGAGAGAATGAACTGAAGAGCAACTCAAGGTCTCATTGTCACTACAGGTATTCTTTTTGCCAGTGGCCTTTTAATTCAAATCGTGCCAATTTTCCTAAAGGTCTCATGCTCTTATCCAATTCAGTATCTAGGATTGCTTCCCCCAGCTTCCGTCTTTTACCTGATCCAAATCCTGCTAAACGTGGTCACTTTTGTGAGCTGATGAAGCATTAGGTACAAGCATGAAAAAACAATTGATTAAAAAACAACAAAGGAGTGCCAGTCCCAAGTAATATCAGAGAGGTGTCAAGGCTATTTATTTCTATCTTGCCTTTCTCACATTTTATTTTTGGTGCCAACTTTATTGGGAAAGAGGGAGAAACAGCGGTTAGAGGAACAGAAGACCACGAGAATGAAGTTTGGGCTTTCTAGATGAGGGAGAAAAGGCAATTAAGAGCCTAGAAAGGGAGACTGCAGAGAATGGGCGTGTTGTATGAGAAATGTACCCACTGTCTGCCATTGTACATTCTTTAGACATATGAGACTACCCCTTACTCTCAACCTGTTGCTCCTATGTTCTTTACATCTTGTCCCCACAAACAAATAAAAGGACAATTCCATTTCAGGGTCCTAACAAGAACTATGGAGTACGTGTCAGAAAGTATTACAGGATACAAAGGGCAGGAGGTTGAGGTAAGACGCCTGAGCTGGCCTCCTGGCTGTGCCATTTGACAGGGCTGCCCTGTCAGCTCCCAAGAAATTAGAGCATCACTCTTTGTTCAAAATCCTTTCTCCCAGCCAGTGTGGCACTATTCCTATCTATAAGGTTGCCCCTTTCAAGAGAAATAGGGGCAATAAAATGGTTTGAGGTGATCGAGCGACAAAAAATGTTATGATTTTTATCTCTTAGTTTCAAGGTAAATATAAGTGCCGTGTAAACCTGCACTGCTCCTGTCACTGATTTCTCCTATTGAACTCGTTTCTTTCATCCACTCCTTGGGGTTGCTTCATCTCTTTTGATTTAATTTTGTGCCTATGCAGAGCTTCTCTGCTTCTCACAAATCCTTTAGGCATGTCTCCCTAGCTGCCGTTCTTGAATCAAGAACAACCTGATGGCTCTATTCACAAATGATAGGACTTTTCTGAAAGGTCTGAGTAAGAGGGTTCAATCAATTCCCTTTGACTTTGAATTTGTTCAGAGTTATTATGCCTGTGGGAGGTAAGACTCAGAGCAAGAGGCACACACAAGACCATCTATATGGCATGAAACAAGGGACTAATAAATTGTTATTTAAAAAAAATTCTGGTCAGTGAAGATGTCTATCACAAAGTTGTTTGACCCGAGCTCAGTTGGTTGGAGCATTGCCTCACACACACACACACACACACACACACACACACACACACGTTGCAGGTTTGAACCCTGGTCGGGCAAACGATTGATGTTGCTCCTTCACATCAATGTTTCTACCCTCCCCCCACCCCATCTTCTTCTAAGAATCAATAAAAACATATCCTCAGAGGAGGAGTTTTTAAAAAGGAAAGTTGTCAAATTACATGAAAAAAATCAAGTGTGTGAATTTTTCATTTCTTAATTTGTTGTCTTAGGATAGGTGCAGACTGAGAAATACAGAAATTAGACATAGGCAAAAGAAATGAGATAAAATGCAGTGGTGCCTCGGTTTTCAAATGTAACCTGCTCCAAAGACTGTTCGAGTTCTGAAACTTTCAAAAACCGAGGGATCCACAGCTGACAGCTGGGCCTCAGCCGAAGATCTTGCCCTCAGCCGAAGCCGCCCTGTGGAGTGTTCGACTTCCGAAGTGTGTTCGAAAACCGAAGCATTTCCTCCCACATTTACGACGTTCGTAAACCGAAATGATCATCAACGGAGACACCCGAAAACCCAGGTCCCACTGTAAACTCATTGCTCATTCTTGGGATCTGGAAAAAATGAGTTTTCAGTGAACATTCTATGGATTTAATGAATAGAGAATTATGCATTTTACATGCATATTTCTTAATACATTTCAACAAAAGGAACAAATTATATGACATAAAGAAACTAAGACAACTCTTCTTTCAAATTGGAAGTTCGGTTTCCAGATTCTATTTTTGCCTATAATTTTCCCCTTTCAACCTTCGCTTCTTTCCTCAAAAGGCAAAGGAGGAAAATTCCGGATCTCCCCTGTGCTCGTTAGGGCTGCGTTTTTTCTTAGCCCACCTTCCTTGGAGGCTACCCTCCCAAGGTAAGCTCTCAGCCCACCTCCACTGAAGGGTTCGGGCCTGACTGTCCCCTGGATAGCGCTGTTCGGGGTGTAGGATTTATCTATGCCCCCATCCCCTGTGTTCCTCTCTTTCCTTCTCATTAGCACTGCACTCTGACCACCAATGAAGGAGGGGACAATAAAAACTGCTCCCTGTTTTGTAGAAGGATCAACCAGATTAGAAATCAAAACACGTGTCTTTAAATGGGGTCCGGGATTCCCGGTGGGTTTTGCGTATTCATAACAGGGAATTAGCTATACTTCACCATCACCACCAGCCGTGTGAAGACGTAAGAACTGACCCCGTGAACTGCAGCATCTAATTTAATTCTGGGGATGCTCCAAAAAAAAGGTCACTGTATAAAAGAGAAACCTGGGCCTTCTGTATTCCCCTTTTCCCTCACCTACTTCTAAGGAAGGGGTAGCTGTTCCATGTAAATTTTTAAAAGGAAATTTGAATGATCTGCATCTACTAATAAGCACCCAGTTGATCAAATACAGACATTACTCACACAATTCCAGCTCTGCCGAAACTACAAACACATCATTTTCTATGCAAGCAGAGCAACAAACAGCTATTTTTATGGATCTACAGTGATTTGATTTTATACAAAAGGAGAGAGTGAAAATGACATCAGAGTGAAAATTGTATTACTCACGTGAGGAAGACAACTTAACAGTCTATGCACAAGTTAGAAATGGTTAGATGTAGAGTGACGTTCATCTGAGCCCTTGACGGTAACAATATACTCTAGGCCTTTTCGCTGCGAAAGCATTGTTAAGGACTATTTTATTGTTGATGTCATGGTGGTGATTTTTTGTTTTGGTTTTCTGTATTATTTTAGGGCAATAGTTATTAGGACTCTGTCAAGAAACATATTTGCATAACTAATAGCTGGTCGTGCTTCCAGATGTTAACCCCCTTATAAGAGCAGAAGCAGAATTTTATATATAAGTATTTTCTTGGTATGGTCCATGTTCATTATGGTATTTGAAAAATTTGGAGAACCCCATGGGGTCGTTATCAGAATTAAATGAAATATTAAATATAAGAAATAGAAATGATGGACACATATTAAGTACTCTATAATGTTAGCTGAAAAGGATAATATATTTCCGAAGCCTGATGTTTCTTCCTATATGAAATTTCCAACTTTTGCTTCCCCGTTTTTCCTCATTTAGTCAGGCTAGGATGAGTAATTTTTCAGCCCCTTTTAATCTCTCTCTCTCTTAATTTTCTCTATATGAGATGCAAAGAGCAGAATAAGAAAAAAAAGTTTGTTAGTTAGAGGAGAAAAATTTCTTGAGATTCTTGTCTGAGAAAAAATAGACTTGGCCCTTTTTGTTTGTTTGACTTAATTAGATTTTTAATAATGTTTGGCAAAAACAAAAGGAAGGGCACAAAAATAGAAAACTAACTCCCAAGATATTCATGGGTGAACCTATGGGTTAAAATAACCAACAATAGACATTTGAAAAGATGCTCAACGTCACTAAATAATTAGAGAGATGCAAATTAAAACCACACTGAGATACCACCTCACACCTGTCAGAATCCCTATCATCAATAAATCAACAAACAACAAGTGCTGGAGGGTGTGGAGAAAAGGGAACCCTTGGGCACTGTTGGTGGGAATGCAGACTAATGCAGCCACTATGAAAAGCAGTATGAAGTTTCCTCAAAAAATTAAAAATGGAACTGCCTTATGACCCAGAGTTCCCTCTTCTGGGACTATATCCAAAGAAACCTGAAACATTGATTCGAAATAATGTAAGCACCCCTATGGTCACCGCAGCGCTATTTACAATAGCCAAGATTTAGCAGCAGCCCAAATGCCTATAAGTAGATGAGTGGGGGGAAAAAAGCTGTGGTACATTTACACAATGGAATGCTACTCAGCTGTAAAAAAGAAGAAAATCTTACCTTTTTGCAACATCGTGGATGGGCCTGGAGGGTATTAGGCCAAGAGAAATAAATCAGTCTGAGAAAGACAAATACCATCATATGATTTCACTTTTACAGAGTGGGGCAAAAGTAGGTTTACAGTTGTTCCTATGGAAAATAATCCAATAATTAATAAATAATAATTCAAGAATATACTCTGTGTTTCCCATACTCTAAACTGTAAACCTACTTGTGCCCCACTCTATATGCAGAATCTACGGAAAAAATTTAAAAAACAAAACAAAATAGAAACAGACTCAGATACAGAGAACAGATTGATAGCTGTCGGGGGGCGGGGAGGTGGACTTGGTGAAATAGGTAAAGGGATTAAGCAAAAACAAAAACAAAAACAACCAACCCTCATAGACACAGACAACAGCATGGTGATTATCAGAAGTAAAGGGGGGTGGGGGGAGGTAAAGAGGGTAAAGGGGGAATAAATGGTGATGGAAGGAGACTTGACTTGGGGTGGCAAACACACAATACAATATACAGATGATGTATTATAGAATTGTACACCTGAAACCTATATAATTTTATTAACCAATGTAACCCTAATAAAGTTAATAAAAATATTTTAAATTAAATTAAATTAAGTAACCAACAACTTGGCTACTAAAATAAAATGAACTTACTTCAGACACTGTAATCTCTACTATCTTAGTTTCCTCAGTTTGTTAATGGCAATAAAGCTGTGTTAAGTGTTGTTAGGGCAAAATAATATTTATATCACTTTTTGTTCAAGATGCATGGATATTAATGATAAAAGCAAAATATCTGGTATCTTTCTACTATACCCACATGTCTTTATTAACAATATTGATCAGGCAGAAAGTAACCATTTTTACATTTCAGATTACCTTAAGGTTTAGATACATATGTACATATGTATGTATACATACTTATACACACTGATGTACACACACACATAAATACACACATCCACATGTACCCACACAAACATATATGTACAGAGAAAGTGATACCAAAAATGAAGTTTAGGGTCCTTTTAAAATTTTACTACTGATCACAGATCTCACAGTTGATGTTCTTGACAATCATATTCAAGCAGGCAAATACCATTCAAACAAGATATAGAACATTTCCATCGTAGACAAAAGCATCTGGGAATCCCTTCCCAAATTCCCATTCTCCAGAGGCAACTACCTTCTAAGTTTTATCACTATAGATTAGTTTTGCTTGTCTTTGGAATTCAAAAGTAATGGAATAATATAGCATGTTTTCTTTTGTGCCTGGCTTCTTTCACTCAACATAACCTTTTGAGATCATTTCATACTGTTGAGTTTATCATAATTTCCTCCCTTTTACTGGTCTATAAATAACCCACAAATTATATTTCCATGTTTCTTTTGGTGAATATTTGGTTTATTTTTCTTTTCTGGCTATTAAGAATAAAGCTATTATCAACTTCTTAGAAAAGATGTGGTTTGGACATGCTTTTAGTTTTCACGGTTAAAAACCTCAGGATGAAATTACTGAAAAGAGTAAGTACATGTCTAGCTTTATAAGAAATTGCCAAACTGCTTCCCAATATGATTGGATCATCCCTATCAACAAGGTATTAAAATTCTATGTGTCTACATGATTGCAAATATTTGGCATCATCAGTTTTGTTTTGTTTTGTTTTGTTTTTTTATGCCAGTGCAACAGGTATAAAATAGTACTTCATTATAGATTTAATTTGCTTTCCCCCTGCAACTGATACTGTTAAACATATATTAATATGTTTATTGGTCTTTTTGGATAAATATATGTTCAAGTATTTTAATTTTTATATTGGGCTCTTTCTTTTTTATTGTTGTTTTATTGGAGTTCTTTATATATTTTGGATAAGTTTCTTTTGTGATATGTATAAGCATTACAATTGTATTTTCCTCTATGCATTTTATGCATGGAGCCTTGCATTTCCATGTTTAATGGAATTTCTGATAAGAATATTTTAATTTGGATGAATTCCAACTCATCAATTTGTGTGTTTTTTATCTTATCTAAGGAATCTTAGCCTATCTCAAAGCCACAAAAATATTCTCCTATGTTGTCTGCTAAAAAGCTCAATGGTCAAAATTTAGATGTCTATATATGGATGAGTCTATTTCCAAACCCTATCTTTTTACATTGATCCATTTTTCTCTCTCAACATCAATACCACACAGCCTTAATTACTGTAGTTTAAGTTTTGAAATCATGTAATGTTAATCCTCCAATTTTGTTCTTTTTCAAAGATATTTTTACTACCCTAGGGACTTTGCATTCCATCCATATGAATTTTCTAATGAACTTGTCAATGTCAATTTATTAAAAAACTCCTGGGATTTTGATAGTGTTGCACTAACATTATAGTTCAACTTAAGAAGAATTGACAGCTTAAAAATATTGAGACTTCTGATCTATATGTAAGGTATATCTTTCTATACATTTAGGTCCTGTTTGAATTTTCACAGGAACATTTTGTAGTTTTTACTATACAAACTTTGCAAATCTCAAGTCAAATCTATCCTTTCAAAATTTCAAGCTATTGAAAATGGTATTGTTTTTCAGCATTTCATTTTCTAATTGCTCATTGATATATAAAAATATAATTGATTTCTGTACTTTGATTTTGTATCATGCAAGATTGCTAAACTCAATTATTGTTCTAGTAGCTTATGTCAGTTCCAATGGGTTTTCTAGTCATATCATCTCTGAATAAAGTTTTACTTCTTTCTTTCCCTTTTATATCTTTTTCTTGCCTAATTGCACAGGCTAGAGTCTCCAGAACAATGTTGAGTAGAAATGATGAGAACAAACTTTCGTGTCTGTTGTCTATTCCTGATTTTATGGGAAATGCATTCAGTCTTTTACTATCAAGTATCATGTTGTACAGTTTTCTTAGATACTCTTTATCAGGTTGAGGGGTTCCCTCCTATTTCTAGTTTGCTGAGAAGTAAATGTTGGATTTTATCAAGTGCTTTTTCTGTGGCTATTGAAATTATCACATGGTTTCCTCATCTAGTTTGTTAATATGCTCAAGTACACTCAAAAATTGATTCTCAACCTTGCATTCCTGGGATATGCTACACTTGGTCATGATGTACTATTAACCATTATATCAGCAATTTTTAACTTTTTTCATCTCATGGCACACATAAGCTGATTACTAAAATTCTGTGGCACACCAAAAATATTTTATATTTTGCCAATCTGGCAAAAAAAGGTATAATTTTGACTCATTCACATCAAACGGCTATTGTTATGTTGGCTGTTGTCATTATTTTATTTGACAATCTAAGGGAAAGAGGTCAGTGCTCCTAACTAAATAGTCAGGTATTGCATGTTTTAAAAATTCTTGCAGCACACCAGCTGAAAAGTGCTGCTTTATTTTTATTGTTGAATTCAATTTGGTACAATTTTGTTTAGAAATTTTGCATCTACGCACATGAGGGATATTGGTCTGTAGTTTCCTTGTTTTGAAATGTGTTTTTCTGGCTTCGGTAACAGAATACTGCTGAACTCATAGAATGAGTTGGAAATCTTTCTTTTCAGTTCTCTAAAACAGTTTTTGTAAAATTGCTCTTATTTCTTTTTTCTTTGGGCTTAACTGTAGTTTCTTAAAGAGAAGGCTGAAGTCATTGGTTTGTGAACTTTCATCTTTCTAATAGCAGACATTTAATGTTGTAAATGTACCTTTATATCCTGCATTAGCTGTATCTCACAATTTTAATGATATTTTAAATAATTTACTTTTAATAATCACAGTATTTCATCACACTATGCAGTCTTGATTTAGTGATTTCATTTTTTTGTGCTTTTTTGTGGTTTTTGAATAATGTTCTTTGTAGATTATAGTTTCTTTGCTTTTAATTTTTATGGATATTTGTTGGTATTATTTTTGTAGTTTTTAGTGGTTTTCTTTTAAATTTGTTTTAAAATCATTCTATTTCTAAATATTAATAGCAAGTATGAAATCTATTACTTAACATGCTACTTCATGGCAAGGAAATTTAACACACTTTTAATTTCTAAGCTTCCATGTTATAGTGCTTAAATGTATTATCTAAGATTTAAATGTTATTTTTATATATAGTATGAGTATGTATTCTTTAATACTTTTTTTACATTTAGATTTGATTTTGCAAAAGAGGTATAAAAATTATTTAGACTTACCTTTACATTTAGCTGACTTAAAATATCAATTCTTTATTACAATGATTTTCTCATTTTATTTTCTCTTTTAAATAATTTTTCAGGTAACCAAAGTAAACTTTTAAATAATTTTATTTCTAAAAAGCTCACTAAAGTAGCACACTTTAATGACTTATTCCTACAGGGGACAAAAAGATATCTATATACTTCTATTGCCTTCACAGGAGAAAATATTTGGCTTTTAAATTATTTAACCAAAATCTTTTCCCTTAAACTCTGTAACTAGTCTAGAGAAGCTCTTCATTGCCTTCTAATTACTCTTACAGTAAATGTTTTAGAAGAGATATGAAATCAGCCATGTTTAAATTATTTATGGATAACCAATTTATCTTTTATCAGAATACATGTAAAAATTTTTTTTCTTGATATTTTTTACTTCAAAATTTTGCCAAGATAAGTTTTAGTTGGGCTCCTTTTGAATAATTTTGCTTAAAATGTAAGGAGCCATTTTGGTCTGAAGACATGGGTCATTTTGTTTTTCAAAGTGTCTTCTTTGGTTAAATTATTGATTATTGCATGTTTCTTTTTTTCTCTCTTCTTCTGGAATATCAACGTTTTATAGGAATGATATAAATTCTTTTTCTTCAATGTCTGGTATTTTCTTTCTTATTATCTGTCCTATTATCTATATTCTTAGAGGGTTTTACCAATTTGTCCTCTAAGTAAAAAATTTTAGTCTTGAGTATTCATTTGGTTCTTGTTCTCTTTGACAAAGATTTTTATTTCTTTTATTGTGTTCACTGTGACCTTGCAATTCTTTTTTATCTCACTCAGCTCCTTCCCCATCACAGTGCCTTTTGATCAGTTCTTTGGCCCTCCTCTCACATGTCTTTCACATGTGTCATTGTGCATTCTACTGAGGCCATCCAGGGGTTTACTAAAACTATTGTGGCTTCTCTAAGAGGTCATATTAAAAGATATGCCATTGTTTTGAATCTTTGTGACAATGTGCCCTTTTTCTTTGTCATACTTTTTATATTCCAGTGAAAAGAACCAAAGTTTTGCCACCCTGAAGCTGCTCATTTGGGATATGAATTTTAAGCTGCTTATTAAGAAACAAGACTCAGAAAGAACCTTTGACCCTCCCCGCTTTCCTGCTCAAGAGAGTCATACAGAAAACCTACCTCAGGAAGGATATCTTAGGATGTTCGCCTTAGCCTAATTTGAACTAAGTATGGTACGTAAGAGGGCCTGATGGCCCAGGGACTTCCTGTGTCCCATTGCTTCTCTGTTGCCTAGCAAGAATTTGCCTGCCGCATGTGTTCTGCGCTTCCTCAACTACCTATAAATTGCCCGTTCTAACTCCTGCAATCTAATATCCAGTTCTTCCCCTTTTCTCCTTTATCCAAATGTTATAGATACCCAATGTTTCCTCACTGTCTTTGGAATTATCACGAATATGTGAATTCCCCATACGCATGCACTAAATTTTGATTTTCTCCTGTTAATCTGTCTCTGTTAATTTGGTTATTAGCCCAGCCAGAAGAACTTAGAAAGTGCGAGAAAAAGTATGAATTCTTTTTTAGCCTCAACACCAGCCATTCTGCAATAAAGTAATTTCTAGCCAGAAATAATATTTTTCACTAGAAATGGTTTGTAGCTTCCTCTTGATCCCATCCAATGTCTTCTTGGGGATTTGTATATATCTTTTCTTAATTTGAACATGGAAAACATATACTTGGTCACTGTCCTAGTAAAAGTTCCAGAACCTAGTGTCAGAATAGGCGATTAGTTACTAATGAAAGAGAAGGGAGAAAACTAAGCCTGATTAAGTCGGGAAACAGCAGCTTCACAGTCACCTCAGGGAGTAACCGGCATCCTGCCTAGTTGACCAGGCAGGAAGGACAGCTTTACAGACACCCTGGGGGGTAAATGGGTAACCTGCATTGTTCTGCTGGATTAACTGGTGGGGAGGGAGAAAACAGAGAGGGAAATTTATTTCACTGAGTGCATGTGCCGTAGAAGCCAAATGGTGAAGCGGAACTATGAGGCATGGGAGCCACAATGGAAACCATAAGGCAGAGAGGCCACTAGCCTTGGAAAGTCTGGGAAAAGGGTTAGATTGAAGAAGGGCAAACGCCCTGGAAAGAGCTTCCAGGAAAGAGACTGGATAGGGGGAGGGCACAGGCCCTGGAAAAGCCAGGAAAGAGATCGGATGCTTTGAAAGAAAGCCTGCTCTTTCCAAAAACCCAAGGAAATATATGGAAGCCTAGCAAGGACCTCAGGGCAGCCGCTACCTTATAGCTGCCCTCTCTCTGCCCCTCCTGGAGTGTACTGTCACTTGTCACTGTCTACTAACTCTTCCCACTCTTTCTTCATAGCTCTCAGGACACAATATACAGTGGCACCGCGGTTTTCAGACATTTCGGGACTCGAATGGTCTTCCGGAATGTATTACATTCGAAAACCGAGGGAGCTCTCTACTACAGCTAATCCTGCTCCCATCCACCCCGTTGCTACCGCTTTTCACGTTGCTCTCCGAGAGTCTGCTTCGAAGTAGACACACGAGAGGAGGTGCCGATGGGGGCGGGGGCAGGTAAGAGCGCTCCGATTGCCTCAAGTGCAGCCTTCATGAAGCAGACAACTTGCTTTCCGTTTGTACACACCCAGAGCCTCTGAATTAGTGACCTGTCTTTTCAGGCTGAAGAAGAGATGAGTTCATTGCGTCTGATGTTAAGCTCCAGAGTTATCTTAGTTGGTAGAATTTGTTCTCACATTTGGCAAAGGTGGACTGACAGGTTTTGTTTTTGTTATCAGTCCTTTTGTTTTGGTTTATTTTTTCCTGTATCTTCATGGGAATTTTAGGGGGGGAAAATCAGAGATACTGTGTTAGAGACAGCTTGGCAGGGAACATTTTAAACGGGAAGGCCTTTAGAGTCCTTTGTTGCCGTTTGAAGCCCTCATTCATGCATTTCACATTAATCTGTCAGCAACCACCTACATAACATTTGACTTTGTGACCCTGCCTTACTCATAGCTTCAACACTAAGTATAATTAATCACCCTTTCTGAATAAGCCAGCCTCAGATACGTTGCTATCCAACCCAACACTACAAAGCTCTTATAGAGAAAATACTCCCATTAAAGCTATTTCACTAAAGTCAAGAAAGAGAGCACACTCTTTTCCAGCATCTGATGAAGCTAAAATAGTATATTTTCTCTTTACTTTCTTGTCATCCTTTTAACAGATATAAAAAATATTCCAGCATTACCAGTAGAGACCTCTTGCCATCTGAATGAGTTACTGAAGAAACTAGCATGGGGGTCTCAAAAGAACATTGAGTTAGGATTCTTTAAATTTAGGTTCTAATCCTGATTCTAATGAGCTTCATAACCTAGGTCAAGTCACTTTATCCCATTGGATCTCAGGTTCTTCATCCGTAAAATCAGCTACCCTTCCAATTCTATTATTCCACAATGGAAGGAAAATATTACACAAGCTTTTATGGAGTGAAATCATTGATAAGATACATCAGATTATCCAATTATGTCACATATTTCCAAACTTCATAGTTTAGATAACCCCCAACACTGAGGTCAATTCTTTTCTTGATCTGGCAGAATTTCCCTGAGTTTAGCAGCTCCACATTGAATTAACCCGGTCTCTCTGCTGTGATCCTCTAATGCAGTTCTGGTTACTAGATTTTTATCTTGACTTTCTGGGTCAATCGCTACCTTGATTCATTTTTCTGTTCTCACATCCAGAGTCAGCTTCATGGACGTTTAACCAGTGTAGTTGCCCAGTATCCCACACTCATGCTGCTGAAGTCTTGAAATTCTTAACAATTTTCTCTCTGAACTTGTGTTTTGTAAGTGAAGTCCCTTGGGAAAACAGAACATGCCTGTGAAAAGAGAAGAGTTGCACAACATGCATGCCTACCAGTCCTTGCCTCCCTATTTATATCGATGTCTCCCAATAGCATTGATGATGCCCCGTAGGTTCAGAATTCTAGTGGATCTATGATGTGTGGAAGTTCAGCAAGACCCAGAGTAAGTACAACTGAGGAAAGTGGCGGTGGAGAGCACCGACAGCCCCAAAAGGTCACTTTGTGTTCAAACTAGAACTGGCTCCTCACACAGAAGAAAGTCAACAACATTCTAAGAAACACAAATGAGTAAGAAAAGCCTAATATGTCCTTTCTTACTTATGTTACTTTCTCACATTAGTCAACCATTTATGTTGAAACACCATGACATAGATAGAAAGGGAAAGATAAAATGCAGGCATATGAAGAAGTCAAAAATAGTTAGTTGAATTATTTTTGTGCCATGCTGTCACTCTTTTGGTGAGAACAAAATACATATTCATGTATGAGCTATGAAATATGTCGTTTTGGCAATTCCACATATAATTAAATGCTCTTCTTTTAATTTAAAACTGAATTGTACAATTTTTTAAATGACATAACTCTTGCCAATAACTTAGTGTTTTAAAAAAATTTTTCTTCACTAGGATATTAAATAACAGATGAAAAAACACCATGATAAGTTGGGAAAGATCAGAAAGAAAGCAAAAAGCTTTATATTTTACTACTTTAATGCCACTCTTCCCTACTTTTTGAATAAGGGGCTCTGCATTTTTGTTTTGTGCTGGGCTCACAAATTATGAAGCCTGCTCTGGCCCCATTTGTCCTACTTGATGTAGGAGGAGCCCTACTTTGATCTTGGAACTTCCTCAGAAATAAGAATTGCAGTCCTTGTGGTCAACTCCCACTACCTGTTTGTTGATGTCACTTACCACCCGGACCTCTGGCTCTTCTCAGACCATTCCAGCATACCCCTCACCTTCCCAGCCACCCTATTTCAGCTTCTGGGATTGTTATGCATCATTTCCCAAATATATAAGGTCTGCTTAGTCACCAGCACCCAGCCTTTGTCATGATCAGCCCTCAGATACTTGGCTCAAATGTTTAACTGGTCCGGGACACACAGTGGAAAAGACTCACTCATTCTTTGAAGCTGATTTTACTTATTGTATATCTTATGAAAGACAAAGTAGCCAAGGGAAGTTTAGATGTTATTGGTTTTAAGTACAACTGCAGATTCCGGCTTTTCAATAGATAGGTCATGACATCTTATCAAGTTAGTACTGAAAGCACTGTCCAGCACTTAACATGTAATCCCCTTAGGTACAGGTGAGCAAATTGACACCTAGGGAGATGCATGATTTGCCTGTTAACGCATAACTAGTTAATAATGACAGAAATGAAACTAGGACCAAGATCTTCTAACTCCAATACAGGTGAGGTTACTAAAATAAGACCATAGTAGGTGTATTAATATGGTCCAATCCCTGGCATGTAGAAGGAGTGAGGCAGAAAGACATCATAAGGCATCATTGCCATTTTGGAGCCCTTGCCTATCAGACAATCACCATCATCACTACCAGATCTGGTCATGTGTTACTCCTTCTACCACCCCCTCAGCCCTTACTATCCAATAACAGTCCAGGACTGTTAGCATCAGTGTCGCCTGGAGTCTGTTAGGCATGAAGACCCTCAGGACCCACCTCCAATCTGCAGAATCAGAACCTGGGATTTTAACAGGACCCCGAGGAGATTTAAAGGACTTTAAAAGTTTGAGAAGCATCAATCTCAATCTAAAAATGCTTCTGAAGTGGAGGAAGAGAGAGAAGGAGAAAGGGAGAGAGAGAGAGAAAGTGTCACTAAATGTTTCTCATTCCATTTATGTTTAATATAAAACCTGGGATTTAGTGCCATTGTGTCCTTTACTCGCTTTTCTTCTTTCTTTCCCAAGGCTTTTTGTTGCTGCTGCTGTTATTATACTGAAGAGCTACATGAGACAGAAAGCTTGGCAGCCTTCCCACAATCCTCAGCATGTGGGAATAGGAGTAGCAGAGTGTTAGCCCCTGCCAACTGGTGGGTCCGTGTAAATGTCTCTGTTAACAACCGGCACTGCTGCTAGCAGCCATCGGAGCAAAGCGGCAAATCTGTTCCTCTCTCCGGTGTGGAAAACACCGCCGAGGAAGTCACCTAATTACTTGATTAAGATGTATCCATCCTGGAAATTGTTGATCTAGAACATTGAGTCTCTGACACTTAGCTCATTCCTGATTGAACGGAATAGTTTCAGCCTGATTCTTACGTGCTGTCTCCAAGCACCGCGTGCCATGCGGAGAACGGTAGCTGTGCAACCATTTCATGGGGGAGAAACAAAAAACAGTTTGGGGCCAAATCCTTTTGGTGGTCTTGTCTCAGTATAGCCCTTTAATCAGTCTCTGTGGCAATAATTAGGAAAAAATGGGATAATCCTGAAAAGATTAGGATTCTATAAATCTCTAAAAATAATTGGGAAATATTACTATTTTTGTAAGCGTCCTAATTCTGTTTGGAAAAACATTGAGAATTTCCCCCCACACCTGAGGTGCAAAGATCTCAGCTCGCCTCTACCCTGTTGAAATGCATTGCTGGAGAGGATTTCTACCTGGATAGCCTCACACCCAAATTCCTTTCAAGATGCAGTTTCTCTGGTTCAGTCATTACCCACCTGGGGCAGGAGTGGGTGCAATTTAATGACAAGCTGCTTCTTTTGGTCATGATGTCACCTCATTACTTTAAGAGCAGCAGGTGGCCCACCTTCAATGATCACCTGCACCAAGAGTTGAACAGTACCAAAAAAAGTTCTTCCAAAGATTGAGTTTTCTTTGAAAGTTAAAATGAGGGGAAAGAAAAAAAACAGGGTAACACCCCAAGAAGCCACATCATAGCTGTTATTTTAAAGGAGCACTTTGTGTTTTTAGCTAAAATAAATGAGTCCTGATTTTCTCCCAGAAAAACCTTCTTTGATTTAAGAATAGTGGAAATTTGCCTTCATTATCAACTTCCTGTCGACATTCAGGTAGGATTTATTTACCATAATTGTATAGTTTCTTCTTCTTATGACCACCTAGCCATTGTCACATATACTGAAGCACAGAGATAACTGTCTAGAACGAGCCTAGGCTTCTTTCATTTTTCCAAGTGTGATGTATAAACCAGGTAGCGAGATAAAATCATCTGCGGCTTCATGTACTTCCAGAAAAGGAACGCTGCCTGGGCAGTGCTGAGGTGCTGCACCCAAACCATCCATATGACCTCAGGCTCTAAAGAGAACTGAGGTTGCTTACTTGGAGTCATCATCGTTGAATAACTGGAATCCAGTAGTGAAAAGAGGTTTCACTGGCTCACTTTCAGCGCCATAAGTATATAGATTTGTTTCAGCTGGCACAAAGATGGCTTTGCAAGCTGGAATAATTCACATTTTGCCAAAACAATAGGCAGAATTTCCAGAGTGAGCCTCCCCTACTCCACATAAAAGTGATATTACAGTAACATTTACTGTATCTTAACAAACATTCAGCCAAAATCTTCTAAGACTATCTCAGTTTAAATATTGCATCCTATTATCATAGTTTCTGCTCTTAACTGTTACAATACCTCATGCCTGTCTCCATAAACATTGAAAATATCCTAACTATCTAAATGATATTTCCTAGTTTTCCTCTCACAATGTAAAATGATTTCATTTCAAGGTTCCCTTTAAACCTTGTTCTTATTTGGGGTTCAGAAAAGTATAGTATATAGGTCACTGGAAAAAAATGTCTGTCTTTTGAGACAATTCCACCACAGTTGTGCACATTTACCATCTACCCAAACCACTGTGCTCATCTACCCAAACCATTGTGCTCATCTACCCAAACCATTGTGCTCATCTACCCAAGCCAGTGTGCACATCTGCTCAAACCATTGTGCACATCTACCCAAACCATTGTGCACATCTACCCAAGCCAGTGTGTACATCTACCCAAACCACTGTGTTCATCAACCCAAACCATTGTGCTCATCTACCCAAACCATTGTGCTCATCTACCCAAACCATTGTGCTCATCTACCCAAGCCAGTGTGCACATCTGCTCAAAACATTGTGCACATCTAACATTTACCCTCTTCTCTGGGTGTTCTAGCAACACACAAATAATGACACAGATACACAGGATCTTTCCAAAAGATAATAGCTGATAACTACTGGCAAGAGAAAACACACAGCCTTGAACTTTTTACATTCAGTACACAGTACACTTGTCTAAATGGACATTAGGTGGAATTACTGATAATTATGGAACAAGGGATTAGTTTCAAGATTTCCAAAGATATTCTTTGCTACCTTTTCAGATTGAAATCCTTAGTCAGCCCAGGTAATTCCTCAAGTCTCCCTCTTAGTAGAGAATGATTTACAATAAAAGAAGATTTACAAAATGGGATCCAGGGTAGAAGAAATATCTCTAAGCTTTGGTGTTATTCATGACCAATGAGGTCATTTTACAAAAAAGTAAGGATGACAGAGGCTTTAAGTAAACCCAACACATCGGACTACTCTATTTTTTTTTTTTTAACTTTTTCTTCTCTTTCTTCTCCAGAGCTCTCCTTTTAATTCTGTTTACGACATTTTAAAGTCATATATTAGACTCCTTTTCTCTGTTCAGATATGATATTTTCCAGCGTCCCATCTCTGCTCTCTTCTCTTCTATATGCAGTCCTTTAATAATTTAATTTACTCCCATGGCTAATATTTAAACTCATGATTCTCAAATACGCAGCACTAATTCTATTTTCTTTTCTAGGTCAGACCACTCATTCATCTCCACTTTTATGGTCTTCAGACAGTTTATTCTCATCAGGTCTAAAACCAAACTCAAAATCTCATTGTCCTTAAGCTTTTGACTCTTCCTATGTCTCCAAGCACAATGACCAGTAGCTACATCTAGACTTTGTTTTAGTAACCCTTGTATGCCCAGTGTGGAGCAAAGTACCCAGTGCATTGTAGATGCCCAATAAAGATGTAATTGATATGAAACTCCTGACTCATTCTTTCCTCAAGCTCTTACAACCCATTTAGTCAACAAATTTTGCAGTTCTGACCCAAAAGCATTGCTGAAACTCATCATCTTTTCTCCATTTGTAGTCTCTCTGCCAGGGACTTGTCACTTCTCTGCCCTTTATGTCTTTTCATGGCAGTCCATCTGCCACATTGCCACAGGGTTATCTTTTCAAAACAAAAGTCTAACCACATCATTCACCAATGAGAATACTCCTGTTGGCCTTCCACACTATTTAACATGGTTCTGGGCCCAAGAGTCTAGCTTCTCACCATTTGCCATTTCTCCACTAAAGAAAAACCCTTTGCTCTACCCAGTTGGACTTGCTTCCATTCTTAAACACAGTGCTCATCCTCCCGTTTCCCATTGACTTGCTCTCCTCCACCTGGAATGCCCTTCCACCCTCTTTGTCTCATTGCAAGGTGACTGGGCATCACCTCTTTTGTGAAGTTTTCTCAGGTCCCCATGGATTCTTCCTGTTTTGTCTCCCCATTGCAATTTGCTCAATATTCTTTCAAAGAATTTTCATGTTATTTTTCATGTCCAGTTTGTCTACTGCATTGCAATTCCTTGAAGGAAGAATGATACTAAATTTATTTTTATTGTCCCCACAGTCCAGCAAGATTGTAGCACATAGTAGCCATTCGGTATATGTTTCAAAGCAAGTCTTTTTCTAGAATCTTGAGAACAGAAAACATAGTCTGAATAGAATAAGAAGTAGAAGTATGTTTTCACCAAAATTCTGGAAGACGTTATTATACCATAAAAAATCGAGTGATCAAAGCATTATTACTATTAAAACCCATGTCTGCAATGGGGCAGGGCAAAGGGCTGAGAGAAGAGAGAGAAATCAGTTAAGAGTTTATTTTTATATCTGTAGTAACTATTTGGACAATTTTTGCTTTTCTGACCTTGAACCAAAGCTTCCAAGAAGTCCACCTACACATGATTCCCTGATGAGATCAGCATATAGTACACTAGAATGCTTGCCACAGCTGTTTATCTAAGCACGAGCAAGTAACAACTGGTAGTTTCAACCCTATAGTTAAATGAAAAATGATTTGGCATAGACATCAAACTATTAACATAACTGAGCACTGAGTTAGCGGTAGGGGCAACTTTATTCTACTTTTCTCTCTGGGAATTGTTTATTGTTTCTCTATTTACAATATATCACAATCTTCTAAATAAATAGTAAGTACTAGGTAGGTATACAGATACAGAATGTGTCGTTATATACATGTAGCTGTATTTCACTTACTCTGTCAGCAAAATAAACTGATAAAGATGTTTCCATATCCAATAGAATTAAAATTTAAAAGTTTTAAAAAATTAATAGTAGTGTTTCTGCTATGTCATTTAAATATCTCTGAATTGAGCCTGTCTATTCAGACAACAAAGGGTCATAGTTGTGCTTTTGCAATTTTAAATCACTTATATAATCTTTAATATTTCACCCTTCATGGGCTAAATGCAGCAAGTACCTTGCATTTACATCAGTATCAGCAGCTTATATGCTTTCTTCAGAAGTATCTAATAAAGATCTCTTTTATTTGATCTGAAATTGCCTTGAGAAAAGAGCATTGCACTCAGTAGTTACATAGTAAATTTTTCTTTCTAAATGAATGAATAAAATAAAGAAGGTCAAGGCCTGTTGTTGGGGATCTAGGGCCCAATAGTCACAAGGGAGCTTTCTAGCCCACTGCTGAGCCACAGTGCTTGTGCCATATTGAGGTTGGAGGGGGAGGTGTCTCTTAGATCCCATCAGGGCCAACCCTCTCAGCATTTATAGGTATGGATCTCTGCCAAAGGTAATCTCTCCCTACTGTTGGCTTGGAGATATTAAGTCCTTCAATTCGAGACAGAAATTCTCCTCTCACAATTGGAGAAAGATGTAAAACCCAACTGAGAAGGGAGCAATAATAGCACATCAATTTAATACTATAATAGGTAGAAATTAGTAAACAGAATCCGACTTCTCCATAAAGACTTTTAATTTATTAATTCATTAATTTATTTATTTGGATGAGTAGCACCATCAGAGAAAGTGGGGTGAGAAGGAATAACCCTAGAAAGAATGAGAAAAAAATAGCCGACTTGAAGAGGGAGAGCACCATGAAGGAAGACATTAGAAAATGAAAATAAGCTTCATCTCTTTAAACTGTTTGCTCACAACTGATAAAAATAATAATGATAATCATAATTGAGCATTACTATATGTCATATTCTGTGCTAATCATTTTTTCATAGGCCTATCTGATTTAATTTTCTAAAAGAATCCTGGGAGGCAGGTAGTATTATATTCATTTCACAAATTAATAAAGATGTTAATTGACTTGCCCAAGGTTATATAGTTTAAGAAGTGGTACAACTGGGATTGTAACTCAGGTCTGTCTGCTTCCAAATCCCATATACTTAAGAAACACAATGTTATGTTTATATAGTACTTTCCACATAGAAAGATATATGTAGCCTCCCCTACTTCAATTCTTAGTTTAATTCATAATAACATTTAAGGATAGTTGGGATAAGACTGAACCCAAGACAAAAATTGTGTTTAGTCTTTAAGATACTAAAGAAAGTAACATTTTTCATATCTGAATTTTGATACCTGAGAATATCCTAGCAGCTTGTGGGCATAATGGGGCACTTTGTTGAATTCAATGGATATGTCAGATTGAACATTTGCTTTGGGATCTGCTGCAACCCCACTGGCCAGTTAACTTCAGCAAGAGAAATCAGTGATTCTAACTGTGAGTCAAATGTGTTTCAGAGGAGCTAGATATGCACATTCTCTCAGCTGGAGAAATTTCCCAGTTAGATTTTACATATAATATTATCAACCATATTAAATTACCACTAATGAAGACCAACTGCATATTCATCAACATGATTATAATGCATTATTATTATTCATGAAGAGTAAGCTAACATTTTTTCACTCAGGAAACAGTGACTAAGCTCTACTGTTGGCCAGGTACTAGGGATTCATCAGCAACCATGGCAAAGAAGGTTATTGTTTCAGCAGAGCATGGGATATGGGAGGAGAGAGAGTGACTCATTAAAGAACAAACAAATAACAGAGAAAATATCCAAGGGTTAAAATGAGGTGATGTGAAGGATGTAGGCAGGTGAATAATTTCAGTTGGATGGTCAAAGATAGACTCTCTGGTAAGATGCTTTTTCAGCTGAGGTCTCTCTCAGAGAAATCAGCCATGACAAGATCAAGGGGAAAGGCTTTATGACATGTGTTGCTATCTCTTCAGGTGCTTCTGATACATTTGGTTGATTATGTTGGGCAATAAAATTTCTATTACCCCATTATCTCCAGCCAAAACCAGTCCCAAATAAAACAAGTTCCCCAGGTGATACAGATAGGCATCAATGTTTAAGAACATTGCTTAAAGGGCTGAAAACTCTCTTTGCCTTTTTGCCCTTGACTCATACCTTCACTTGCAACTTGGCATTTACCTTTATTACACGTCAAATGGCGAGATTGTTAAACATTCAAAATGAATTTTTTTAATAAAATCACTAAATTCCAAGTATATTCCTAAAACTTAATAAGAAGACATCGCTTAACTTGGGTAATAAACATTCAATTTTATTTGTCTGTAATAAAAATATAATAGGAAGGAGGAGATTTCTTCAAATATCCCATAAAATACAGCCACCCCCATCAAAATGGTGTAGGAATTTTACAGTTGTTTCTTTTATTCTACCAAAATCATTGATTATTAATTGCGCATTAATGAGTTTTGAGGAAAAAACCATTAATTTGGCTTTGTGGGGAACCTTATAAAATTGTGAAAGAGAGAGGCTGATAAAAGGAAAAGATTAATACCCATGTAGTGCCAAGAGGGTGACTAATGCGATTACTTCCTTATGAAGCTATAATTCTCAAACTGTTGATTTTTATTTTAAAAAACAAAGCAGATTTGAAGCTCATGCATTGACTTTTTGCCCAAGAATATTTGAAAATTATTTTTACTGGAATTAAAAGCTTTATTCCAGTAATGAAAACATTTCCTATGCAGAGTTAGATGATTATCATACTTGTGAATAAATTGGCTTTAGCCACAATGAATAATACATATGGTCACAAGAAACTAATGTTAATACACAATGCTTTTTTATGTAGCATGGAAATACTCAGTAACGAGAAGTATAAAAACATAAGAAATTCATTTATTGCATTTCTCCATGTTAATAACATCCTAGTAATGAGTGTTTATGGTATTTATTGTACTTTTAAAATTCAGATTCAATGTGTCTGCTTTTTTTTCTTTCTCAACACAGATATCTGTCTATAGCTACCTAATAATAAGAATGCATTTTTCAATTAATTGTAGCAGCCCCAGTGTGGTTCTCATTATGACTTCCTTTTATTTTTTTTATTTTTTATTTTTTTTAATATATCTTTATTGATTTCAGAGAGAGGAAGGGAGAGAGATAGAAACATCGATGATGAGAGAGTCATTGATCGGCTGCAGCCCGCAACCCGGGCATGTGCCCTGCCCGGGAATCAAACCCTGATCGCCCGGATCCTAGGTGGACACTCAACCGCTGAGCCACGCCCGGCTGGGCACAACTTCCTTTTAAACATAGCCGGAATCACATGTCCACTCCACTAAAATAAGTGTTTCATTTTGAATTGAAGATATATCTAACAATAAATATCTTTCAGCATTTCTTAAGAGAAGTTACCTGTCAGTCTTCACTGCAGTTACAGGATTCCAGGAGCAAAAGGGAGAAAACTGAAAGCAAAATTTACTTATAAGACTAAGAGAATAGGTAAGAGACCTGTTTGAATGAATAAAATAGGCATTTTAAAAATCCCTTTTATCTATAGCTATATAACAAACCTCCCTAAAACTTAAATGTATTATTATTATTATTATTATTATCTCTCGCATTCCTGTGAGTTGCTGAGAAAAACTGAAAGGTTCTCACGTGGGGTCTTGGAGGCAATTGCAATCAGGCCCAGTTGGGTGGGATGGCCAAGAGGGCTCGCTCCCATGACTTGCATTTGATGCTGGCTGTTTCCTGGAAGCATGGGTAAGGCTTCTTGTGACTTGAGCTTCTCATATCATGGCAGCTGGGTTCCAAAAATAAGTGTTTCAAGAGACCAAAAGTAGAAGTATATAACAAATTACCACAAACTTGGTGGTATAAAACAACACCCATTTTTTATCTCATAGTTTCTGTGGGTCAGAAGTCTGGACACAACTTACTCAGCTGCTTCTTCCGCTCACGTTCTCACAAGGTTGCCATCAAGGTGTCAGCCAAGACTGCAGCCTCCTCTGAGGCCCCAGGTGGTTTTCCATGCTCAGTGGTTGTTGGTAAAATTCATTTGCTTTCACCTGTAGAATCAATAAAAACTTGCTTCTTCAAGGCCAACAAAGAGTGTATCTGAGTTCAGGGAAGATAGACATACACACACACACACACACACACACACACCAGCTGTATTGAGATATAATTCACATCCCATACAATTCACTCATTTAAGGTATTCAGTTGATTGGTTTTTAATAAACTCTTAGACTTGTTCAACTATCACAACAATCTAACTTTAGAACAATTTTGTCATCCTAAAAAAAGCTTTGTGCCCATTAGCAGTTACTCTCCATTCCACCACCATCCCTAGCCCTAGTCAACTATGACTATTTTTGTCTACAGGTTTTCCTGTTCTGGCCATATTAATGGAATCACCCAGCATGAGAATTTTTGTGACTGCCTTCTTTAACTTAGCAGAACGTTTTCAAGGTTCATGGATGTATCTTATTAATACTTGATTCCTTTGTATTGCTAAATGCTATTCTGTTTTATGGATAAAACACATTTTATTTACCTAGTCACCAATTAATAGAAATTTAAGTTGCTTCTACTCTGGAAATATTGAGACTAATGCTTCTACAAACACTCATGTAAAAGTTTTTGTATGGACATATGTTTGCATTTCTCTTGGTTTTATAAGTAGGGGTAAAATTGCCAGGTCATATGGACATTCTATGCTGAACAGTCTGAGAAACTGATAAACATTTTCCAAAGCTGATTTATCATTTTACATTCCCACTAGCAATGTATAAGTTCCCTTATTCCTCTGAATCCTTTTCAACACTTTCTATGGTCTGTCTTCTTTATTATAACCCTCCTAGTGGGTGTGTAGTATCTCAATGTCGTTTTATCTCACTGTAGTTTTGATTTCATTTCCTTAATGACTAACGATGTTGAGCATCTTTTGCCTATTGTTTCAGTTGGATTATTTATGTTTTTATTATTAAGTTGTAAGTGTTCATTATATGCTATGGGTACAAATCTTTACTAGAGTTGCCATTTGCCATTATTTTTTTCCATGCTTTGTGTTGACTTTTCACTTTCTTGATTATGTACAGTATTTTGAATTACAAGTTCTTAAGTTTGATGAAGTACAATTTGTCTATTTTGTCTTTTTCCACTTGTGATTTTGAAGTTTTGTCTAAGGAACTTTTGCCTGACCCAAATTCATGAAGATTTACTCTTAGGTTTTCTAAGAGTTTTAGACTCAATGCTTAAGTTTAAGCTTACGTTTAATTTTTATGTGTGGTGTGAAAAGGGGTCCAACTTCATTCTTTTGGATGGATATCCAGTTGTCTCAGCACGATTTGTTGGAGTCTTCTTTTAAAGGACTCACCTGATTAAGGCTGACCTAATCAGGGTAACCTCCCTTCAATGAACTCAAAGCAATTTATTAGGGACCTTAATTACATCTGCAAATCCATTCACTTTTGTCACATAAGGTAGCATAACCATTAAAGTGACATTCATCATAGTCACAGGTCCCACCCATAATCAAGAGAAAGATATAGAGCATGCACTCTAGAGAGTGAGAATTTTGGAGGACACCTTAGAATTTTGCGTACTAAGCTGTCTTAAAGCCTGGATCTGGGAACTGACAGAGCATCATTTCTATTATATTTTATTGGTCAAGCAGTCACAGAGTCCACCCAAATATAAAGGAAGAATTATAGACTACACTTCTTAATGAGAGGAGAGTCTAAGAGCTTGTGCTTATCTGTCATTTACCACCACTTACTATCATAAAAAGCAGCTTTAGATAACGTTGTTAATTAAAATACACATCTAGTTTCCTTTCTTCTATGTTAATATTTAAAAAGACTCTTAAAAGCAAGAAGTTAACATTTTATAAAGAAAAATATAAAACAGAATACAATAACTACTTCAGTTCAGATACTAAAGAGGAAATAAAAACTCAGTTTTAATAGGACTTGGGCCAGATCCTCTATTAGTTTGTACTAGTACATGCCCAGATGAATCACCTTGGCCATCCCATGTAGCACATTTCCTTCTTTGTGAGCAACAGGTGGCCTGTGCCTGATCTTAGAAAGATGATTCAAGTCATATACACAAACAGTTTTCTCAGAATTAAGACCTCCAGAAAGACTTGATTATAGCTGAAATTGAAGATCTCGTTCTGATCCTTCTGGAGACATTTATAAATCCATGTTTATTTCTGTGGCTCCAGGATCTGAGCTAGTGCTACCAACAACTCTATCCCACCAATGAGATACCACCTCACATACATTAAGATGGCACATATGTAACAAAAAATAGCGAGTGTTGGCAAGGATGTGGAGAAACTGGAACCCTTGGGCACTATTGGTAAAATGGTGCAGCTGCTATGGAAAATAGTACTATGATTCCTCAAAAAATAAAAAATTGGTTACCATTTATCCAGCAATTCCACTCCGGGGTATATTCCCTAAATAATTAAAAGCAGGGTGTCAAAGAGGTATTAGTATACCCATATTTATAGCAGCATTATTCACAAAAGACAAGAGCTAGAAGCAACCAAGTGTCCACCTAGGGATGAGTGGATAAAGCAGATGTAGTATGTACATACAATGGAATAATACTTAGACTTTTTTTTCTTTTTTTTTTTTAATATAGCTTTATTGATTTCCGAGAGAGGAAAGGAGAGGGAGAGAGAGATAGAAACATCAATGATGACAGAGTCATTGATCGAGCCCACAACCCGGGCATGTGCCCTGACCTGGAATCGAACCCCGATAGCCTAGATCCCAGGTCGACGCTCAACCGCTGAGCCACGCCCGGCTGAGCAATACTTAGACTTTTAAAAAAAGGAAAATTTGACCAATGCTACAACATGGAAGAATTTTGAGAACATTATACTAAGTGACATAAACCTTGAGGACATTATACTAAATACAAAACAAAAACAAAACACACACAAATACTATATATTCCACTTTATATGAGGTACCTAGAGTAGTCAAATTTATAGACACAGAAAACAGAATGGTGGTTGCCATGGCTAAGGGAGAGGGAAATGTGGAGTTGTTGTCTGGTATGTACAGAGTTTGGGAAGATGAAAAAAAGTTCTGGAGATGGATAGTGTTGATGATTGCACAGCAATGTAAATATACTTAGTACTACCAAACTGTACACTTAAAAAAGGTCGATATGGTAAAATTTGTTGTTTATATTTTACCACATTTTTAGAAATACATGTACAGAAATGTTTGCAATTTTGGTTTTTTACTCCTAAAATTTCCAAAATGCATCACATATGTAACAATAAAAATACTGATTTAATACAAATATCTAACCCAGATGTTGTCGGGTATCTCTCTGCCTCTTAACATTTTCCAAAGATTGCTTGAGTTCCTAGTGCATGTCCAGTGAAAGGTGGAAATTCCCTCCAAGATTTCTACTAATTCTTAGTAATGGAGTTTGCCTCTGGTTCTTAGTTCCTGATTCCACTGAATGATTTCATATTATGAAAATTTTTCCACACTCTCAAGAAAGCTCTTCTCTTTTATGTTATATCTACTTAAACTCTTCTCGGTTTCACAGAAGCAAAGTGAAGCATTAAAACACCTCATAGAAGTGTGTTTAAAGAGTTAAGTGAAGATTTGGAGAGATGGGAAGGGAGGCTTGTTTACATTACAATCCAAACGACTTCACCCAGCTCTTCGGAGTCAGTTCAGCCTCAGGCCGAAGTCACTAGTACCTGTCACACCGCAGCCTCCGCCACATCCAGCTCACGCCAGCTCCTCTCTTCTTTCCTCCCTTCGCCTCCCTTCCACTCACTCTCCTACCTCCTCTTTCCTCTCCCCCCAAGTTCCAAACTCTTCTCATGAGGGCAATTTAAACCCCTTCCACCCCAACCCCAAATCGAGCTGCAAAACCTCCTGGGAGCCCAACAGGGCCGAAGGGCTCTTCAGACACCTTCCCCTTTTTCGAGCCAGCTGTGGTCACAGTAGGCATTTTCTTCTCTTTTCCCCAGGAAAGGACAGGCTCCAGACCCCTGTTTCTGCGTCGTCCCATCTTCCTCCTCACTGAACCCACTATGTGCCGGATTCATTTCCTTCAAGACCATGGGCCGTTCTTCTTTGTGGCTTCCCACAGAGAGTAACAGTTCATCTAACCCTAGTGATCCCAAGACCTGGTAACACAATTTTGGAGACCCCCATTGAGAGAAAATGAGGGGTCCATTTAACAGACCCTGTGCCAAGGTGCTGGGATTGGTCGCTGGCATAAACCCACTGCAGTGGATCTTACCAGCAGTTGTAAGGTGTGTTCCTTCCTCTTGAATCCTAGGGAGGAATTCCATGGTGTTCTCTCAAGCCTTGAAAATGAGAGAAAATCAGAGAAAAAGTATTTCACAGTCAGCTAAATAAACCACTAAGTAAAGCCAGATTCATTCATCTCAAGTGCATGGGTTTTCTGAGGGCTAACTAATAAATTAATATGTATTATGTATTTAAAAGGAACAATAGCTCCACATGTTGGAAATAATGCTTTAAAAATTAAAGCACAGAACAATTTGAGTTTCTGTACAAGACTGGCCTGGCTTGGTTTTTACTAAACATTTCTTTTGAAAGAAGGGGGAAATGTACTAAGCAATGTATTTTAAATTGGTGTAAATAAATAGATGATTGCTGATGTTTTAATACACTATTTTTAAGATCTCAGCCATCTAACAACAAACAAACAAACAAAAACCACCATATTACTCTGATAATGTAAGGTACCTACTTGTAAAAGACTCTGTATCAGTTATTATTTTCTAAGATCGATTCTATTTATTCCTCAGTCTATAAATTGAGTGACACCTGTCTCCTTTCACTCATTGACATAATGCTCCAAAGATATACACTTAATGTTGCATTATACTGTGCAGGACACGGCAAGAGGAACAAGTGGTAGAAATCATCAGAAGGGTGAATGAAAAGGATTCCATAATT
Source organism: Miniopterus natalensis (assembly GCF_054644295.1). NCBI lineage: Eukaryota > Metazoa > Chordata > Mammalia > Chiroptera > Miniopteridae > Miniopterus > Miniopterus natalensis. Next base: position 64,300,840 of record NC_142089.1, on the reverse strand, counting down.
TATTAGCATAAGAAATCAGAGAAAAGACACACAGTCCAAAATAAACAAAAGAACCATTCTGTATGAGCTACTGATAGGAAGCTGTTAAGCTATCGAACAAAAAAAGAGAGATAAGAATTTAAGAATGGAGGAAAATTATCTAAGTGTATGCAACTTTTGTGTGTTGGCAGCCAGATAAATAGTAATATTAGTAGTTCATAGTCTACCTGCACTTAGCAAAGTGGACTCTAATGTATGGAAGCTGTCAAAAACATGATCAAGTGTAAAAATGATTGAGCTCAGTGCCAGGAAACTAAGTTCTAAGGTGAAGGGGGTCACTAACTTATAAGGAGACTTCAGGTCATAGTCACTTAGTGACACTTTATGGTCTCTTCAGAGAATTTCCCACTGAACTTCTCCCATGCTTTCCTTTTCTTTTTCTAAACTTCTGAAAAAAAATCAGAGTTTGTTTTTGAAAATGTCATCCATCTTAATTTGCGATATGCTTAATCGTATGATTTATTTTGGAAGTTATGAAGCCTTGAATAATTTTCAGAGTTTATTTTCATTTTATATTTGGGAGCTACAGTCCTAAAAAAAAAAAAAAAAAAAAATCTCATCTCCAGAGAGATAGGAAAATTTGCACAAGGAAGAGATGAGTGAAGTTTTACAACTCAGCCTGCATTTCTCTTCCCTCCCCAAGGTTCCCCATTTTTGTTTTGAGCATTGCTTTCTTGCCTCTGTGCCCCAGATGCATTCTTTTCTTATTCTTTCCTAAAAGCTTTGTATTTTCTTGCATAGTATCTTCATTAACTAGCCATCTAGTTTGGAAATCACATTGATGTTATTGATGTTAGCATGGTATATAACCAATAAAAATGTTAAAGGCAACCAATTCCCTTCCAAACTCACCCACCTTGTCTCTGTCCATTAAAATACGATTTACTATTTATTTTGAGCATTGCGTGATCCATACTCCTTTGCTCTCACTGAGCCAGCTCAAGAACAGAGATAAGGGCTCCTCTCACTTCTTCGCTTCACTCTGAAACATCTCATTAAACCACCTATAGAGGGGGGAAATTTTAAGCTCTTGCAGAACAAGCTTTAGTCACAAAAGAAATAGTATATTAATAAATATACTGTAAAAAATGTGAACATTTTCAGGTGAAGTGCATGAAGGATTCACACTACTAGCCCGGGGCAGTGGGCATCTCTTTTCCCAGCGGCGCTCTTCATGGATTCAGACAGCCTCCAGGCCTGAGCTGTAAGACACTCGTTTTGTACAGAAGGAGATTCAAGTTTAGGAGAAATAGTTCAGTGAGTTTCCCAAGGTGGCCACTGATTTGAGGCCGAAACAGGAACAGAACACAGGGCACAGGTCTTCCAAGCTCTTAATTTCGTGTTCTTTCTTCCACATCAAAATTTCCTCGCACTATGAGCCCATAGTCTTTTTAAAGTCACTTGTGGTTTCGGGAAAGAAGAAAAAGCTGTTTCTGAGAAACAACCAGTTATCAGTCATGTTCCTCTGGTCCGGGCTGATCCCTCAGGAGCCTAAGGGGCTGTCTTTGCCTTCCTGAAATTCTCTTCTCTAATCTTTCACTGAAAGCAACGCAGGAGCCAGATATTGTATGGTGTTGCTGTGCATTTTTTCATATACTTGGAGTAATTCCACAGTGGTTCTTTATAGGTACATTTATTATAATTTTTAATCTACTCTCAGTTTGTGAATTATTTAACTGAGTTAAAGAATTATTATTCCATTTTATAGCAATATGGAGTCACAGAATGAAACCCCAGAAAAAATAAAACACAGAGGTCTGCACTTGCTCAGCACTTGGCAGGTTCACATGCATTATCTTATCGATCCTATCAGCAACCATAGAAGCAGAAATCATTGTCCCCATTTGGTACATTAGAAACTGAGGCTTAGTGAAGTTACATTACTTGGCCAAGGTCACTCAGGAAGTCTGTTTTACTCTTGTGCGCCACTGGCAAAAATCTGAATATTCATTTCTATATACATAATAAACTTATTTATTTACAGATTATGCATTGACTATGATAGAAAACCTACACCCAAAATGGGAATTTTAAAAGATGAGATGAAGATAAAATAATCAATATATCTTTAAATTACATATTTTTACCACTGAAATAAATGTCCATGCTCACACAAAGAATAGTGTAGACATTTTTAATTAAAAATAGAAATTAATATGGTTTATTATTTTTGAAAATTTTGGTCTAATACTTGAAATTCTGGTTCTACGTCCATTTTATTTTGATACTTGGTATTATGGCCAGATAAAAATGGAAAAGTTCCTTAACCACCAATTATGCAAAGTTTTCTATTAAAACTTCCACTCTTGTCTGACCTTAGGTAATTATTCTTGCAAACTAGGCAGAAGATATTAAGATACCGAAACTTCATATTATTAACAAATGAGTTCAGACTTCCACCTTCAGGTCAGACATGCTGCTTGGAAGTCGTTACTGTCATCCTTTCAACAAGATAAAATTGAACAAACTAAAAATCAATGACGTTTCTTTCATCTATGAGAGAATTGAGATCACAGGGCAAACCATGACCCTGAAATCTCGCCACTGAAATCTCTTTGTCTGGAACAGAGGCCACTGGATTCATAAACTAATAGAAACCCTTAAGTGGTAACTTTGACAAATTGCTGGAGGCTAAGCCTGGACTGACTACCTTGAGAGGGAGAAACTCCTGGTGGCTGCAGTCTTGGGGGAGGGGCCCTCACCTTACATCTAGGGATTCCAACGTTCCTCATAATGAAGAGCCAAGAAAGACCCTCTGGTGGCAATGATGTAAAAGAGAGGAGAGTGTGTATGGTTGGGAAACTCCTGACTAGACTGAGCTTTGGCTCTATGATTGAACTAGAGTCCGTGCTGTCCAATGGAACTTTCTGTCTCAATGGGAGTGTTCATATTCCCCTCTCACCATCTGGCTGCCTCTAGCCACATGTGACTATTAATCCCTTGAAATGTGGCACGTGTGACTGAGGGATGAAATTTTACATTTTATTCTATTTTAAATCATTAAAAAAGCAGCCACCTATGGCTAATGGCTACTCTATCAGTAAATGCAACTGTAGATTATGAGCTACTGAAACACGAGGCAGAACACAGGCTCACATGTCTAAGAGTTTTAGAAACCATGTTCAGTAGTTTGAGTTTAAAGGTAAAGAGGGGTTAGGAATGAAGAATTTTAAAGCAGGGAGTAATATCATGTGATTTCTTTAGAAATATCACTCCCGGAGCTGTGTTTAGGACAGGTGGAGAGGCTCAAGGTTCGAGACAAAGACATCAGGGGAGCCGCGATGGTGAAGTGGGTGAAAAATGATGGGGACTCCCAAGGAGACAGTGGAAGGGGGTTTTAGGAGCAGGAGGCAAATGTGAGTAAGCCTGAGATTAAGAGATGATGGGAAGAGTGACTTGCTGGTGTCTGAACCAAGCATATAGGTGGAAGAAGGTGTCGATCACCAAGATGCACAACAGGGAAGGAGTTAAGGAGGTTGAGTTGTCTGTGGGACAGTGAAGTGAAAAATATATAATAAAGAGGTAGGGAGGCACATTAACAAATAAACAAACAAATAAAAATAGCACCTAGACATATTGTGTTAGTGTTTATATTCATTGGCAGAAATCTCATGATAATTTATTAATATCTTTCACCCTCAAAGAATTCAAATTTAATTAAGTACCTTATTCAATACTAAAACTTTAAACATAAGGTAATGAGAAATTCAAAGTGCTTGAGAGTTTCACTTTGTATATCATGTATAGTGTTTTGAAAAAGCAACTTAATAATTTAAACTTTTGGACCAGTTATACTATACCAAATTATAGTCTTTCCAAAGGGTCATTCTGCTGAATGATGTTTATATTAAAGAGATTTTATTTCAGTATAATATGAATGTCTTTTTACTTGCCAATGAAACAACCCTTTCCTCCCATACAAAAAAAGTTTTTATTGTTTCAGAATTCCTTCTGGAAACTGTTACAAATACACTCCAGATTTCTGCAGCTAATGATTATGGCTCATCTCAAAACATGCAAAAAAAAGAAAAGAAAATATTAATTCAAATCTACACAATGACTATTTTAGTGTCCTAAACCCATATATGACATCTAAACAAAATCCCTTTATGGGGAAATACAGCCCACTAAATAAATTTTAATTTTAGTCACAAATAATAAAATGATCATTGGTTTAAAATGCTTCTTTGGACTTTGACATTATTTTTCCAGTGATTTATATGCATCTTTGCAATTTTCACACTGAATATCTAGCTCTTTTATGCGGTTCCTTTAAATACGTAAGGCATAGCTCCAGATTATAAACTGGCTGTACCCTAAAATAGCGATTTTCGAACGGTGTGCCACACACACCGATGTGCCTCAAGGATTTTTAAAACATGCAATACCTGACTGTTTAGTCAGGGGCACTGACCTCTTTTGCCTTAAATTGTCAAATAGAAAAAATTATAGCTGTCAACACAATAGCTGTCCAGTGTGAATGCATTGAAATTATACCTTTTTAAAAATCAGATTGGCAAAAAATACAGCATACTTTTTTGGTGTGCCGCAGAATTTTAGTAGTTTACGTGTGCCATGACGTGAAAAAGGTTGAAAATTGTAGCCCTAAAAGTTCGAGTCGGAGTTAAGAAGGTTGAGTTGCCTGTGGGACAGTGAAGTGAAAAATGTAGTTTGGCTCCCAGAATATAATTTTGGCACCCAGAGTATAATTTTGCCATAGAAACAATGCTGTAAATGTTTGAGAGGTTCCCAGGGTAATATGCAAACGCCCGCCTGCCTTGCGGATGGAGCTGTTAGCGCTGCAGCGCTGGAAGGCTGTCAGGCCCTAAGACCTGGGTGCAGGAGTGATGAAAACCCTGCTGAAGGGCTGCAGTGAAAGAGAAAGGAGGGGATTTAAATCATGTGTAGGAAAAGGACAAGGGCTGGAGACGTGAGAAAGGTGAACAATTGGAATGGAGAGGGAGGGGGAGGGGGGGGAGACTATCACTCCCGATGCTGTTTCCAACTGTACTTTCACTTGAACGCTCTAGCGGTTGTGAAGGAGGAAAGAGAGAGCAGGGGAGGAATTGAAGGCCGAGAGCTTCCTTTCCCCCTGTCCCCTCCCCTCCTCTCCTCCCAGAATTGTCTCCTTCCAGCTACCTGCCCCATGCTCTAAATCTGGCCACATCATGGTCAGATAAAAGACTGTATGCAAATAAAAATCTTCAAAAACATAGGCTACCCAGTGAATTGTTTTATGGAGATAATTATAACGTTGCCCGCTGTCTCCCAGAACAATTGCCTGCTGTGGTCACACAGCTGTAATGAAGAGATCAAGCTGTGACGTGGAAAGTCCCCTGGCCCTCGGGGATTAGATTTCAGATCCCCCTTCTTCCAGGAGGGTTTCCGAGCCCTGGGAGGAGAGGCAGAGGCCCAGAGCAGCGGCGGAAGGGACTGCCTTGGTCTCCGTGTCGCCAGCCTGGAGAAGAGGTGCCTTCGCGGGAACTCGGTTGGCAAACAATGACCATCTTTTGTGCTCCTTGTTGGCAAAGCAATTGATTCTGGTCAGAGGCTGGCTGGGCGCCACCGCGCAAGCCGCTCGCCTCCTGTCCGGGAAAGAGCTGCAGTCGGGCCTTTCCTTCCTCTCTTATAGCCGCCTTCCCTCCTGCCACCCGCCTCTGCTGTAGCCAGCTGCATGCGTTTCACGGGTCACATTTCGTAATACCAAAAAAAATGTACAAAGGGCAAAAATAAACCTTTCAAGACTTTTTAAAAGACAAGCTGGTGGAAGACAGTTGCTTATAACCAGTACCCTCTTCCCTTTCCTGCCCCAAATGTGATTTATGTTTACCTTTTCTGTCCTGAGAAAGAAACCAAACCAAAACATTGTACCAGGAGCAAAAGGTAACGGGGCTTTATTCAAACTTTACAATGTGGATGTGGCTATTCCAAGGATGGACTTCACTGCGAGAACAGTACCTGAGGAGCACACAGGAAACCCACGGCAGCCACTGATGTTCTATTAAGTTTGTTTTAAAAGAAATAAAAATTAGCCCTGGCCGGTGTTGCTCAGTGGCTACAGCGTCTGCCCCAGGCACTGAAGCGTTGCAGGGTCCAACCCCGCCCTGGTCAGGGCAAATGGGGGAGGCAACCAGTCAATGTGTCTCTCTCACATGAGGTCTCTCTCTCTCCCCCTTCCCCCCTTCCACTCTCTCTAAAAAACCAATGGAAAAAATATCCTCCTGTGAGGGTTAATAAAAAAAAAGAAAATTTACTTAATATAAAGTTTTATTTAAATGTTAATTGCTTTATTAAGAAAGGGATGGACATTTACTATTGATACCTTATTTATTAGCTCCTTCCTATCTTCTGTTTAAGGAAATTGGATGCTTTATTATTATTACCATGGAAGATATTATACAAATGATTTAATATTAAACAGTATCTAATAATGGCTTTGGCCTGATTGACACTTTGAAAGTGATGGGAGTTGAGGATCTTGCAGATGACCCCAGAGAGGCTGAGGCCCCAGAAGTGTGGCTCCTTTTCTTTTACAACAGGGGGCACCAGGATGTCAGGGAGGTGCTGGGTAAATTCGCTTTCCAGACACCACTGCTTTCTCATTCTTGAGCCAGCTGTGAGCAGTGTCCATTTCGAGCGTCCACTTGGATGTCACTGGGCTTGGGCTTGAAGAGGAGTCCCATGCCTGGACAGGAGAGACAGGTGGGCCATCTCCCCTAGACTCAGGAGGAGGCGGGCTGTTTGATGTCACATTGTGAAGGAAAATATGAGTCGTTGTTTTTTGTGACAATACAATGGATTTTGCAAAATAAACATTCGAGATTATTTTCCAAAAGATAAAATCCAGCAACAAATGTTACAAATCCAAGACAGAGGCCAGGCAGGAAAGGCTCCGATTAATTAATATCAATGTCAAGGATCAAAGAAGAGCCCTTCATTTTAGCAAATATCCTGATGGCAACAGAGGAAACTGTTGAAGGACTATTATTTAAGTGTATTTTATTAAAATGTCATAGAATGTTTTGAAAATATAGTAATGGGAGAAAAAGGGGGACATCTCTAATACTTTCAACAGTAAAGGTACATTTTTAAAAATATATATACTATTAGTGGAAATCATTTTTTAACTATAGGGTTATCAGCTTGATGTTACACCTTAAGGAATTAAAGAATTGCTTGAAAATTTTAATTTAACTATATAAGAATCCACATTTGTGAAGCATTCTTATTTTATTTTATTATTTTACTATTTTATATTTTATTTTATTTTATTTATTTTATTTTATTTTAGAGAGAGGAAGGGGGGGGAGCATCAGTGTAAGAGAGAAACACTGACTGGTTGCCGCTAGCCCGGGGCCCCGACCCAGGTACGTGCCCTGACCAGGAATTGAACCCGCCACCTTTTGGTGTATGGATGACACTCCAACCAACTGAGCCACACTGGACAGGGCTGTGAAACAAATAAGAGAAATATCTCTTATTTGACAAAAATAAGAGATATATTTAGGGCAAAAAAAGATGAAGTTACTTCTTTGAGTCAGATTTTGTTTCTAATGCCTATTGAGAAGCTGGAAGATTTAATGAAATTTTAAAAAATTTAAATAGCACAGAATTGTAGCAACTTGATTAGGATGGCTCAGGGGTAACTGTGAGCTGAAATCACTGGCTTACTCTTCCATGTATGTGTGCGTATAAATAGCAATTCATTTAACCTTTATTTCAAAGGTTGATTTGCTTTTATTATAAAAGGGTACATGGTCATTGATAAAAGGAAGTAAAACAAAATAGGGAAAAAATATGATCCACAGATTTGGCACTTAGAGACACTGTAAGCATTTTGGCCTGTTTCTTTTTTGTTTTATTACATTTTGATAGAGTTGTACATATTTATGATATAATCATCTTTATGCAGACACAATTCTGTTTTCTCCCTTTTGTTTTTCAAAATACCTTTTTTTCTTTAAACATTAAAATGCATTTAAGAAGACATTTTTATTTTTCTCATGATAAAGGCAACATGTTTTTTATTTTTAAAACAACATGGAAAGGTATAGAAAAAAATTAAAATCACCGCTGGTTCTATGACAGCGGAGATAACCACACTTGGTGTATACCCCTTTCATCTGTAGTCCATGTACGTCTGTGCATTCATTAATTTAGATGCATTTTTGGAGGTGCTGTTATGGTCCAAGTTCTGCTCTTTGCACTGGAAATACAGCAGCGAACAAGACCAAAACTCATGGCGTCATCAGGCTTACATTCCAAGCGAGGGAAACAGAAAATAAAAAATTAAAATGTGAGGTTTGTCAGATGGTGAGAGGAAAAGAAACTAAGAGAAAGGCATGGGACAAATGGGATGATTTACAGTTTTAAAGGAGGTGATCAGGAAAAGACTCACTGAGACGAAGACATTTGAGCCAAGATGGAAAAAGTGAAGAAGGGAGAATATTGACTATCGGGCAGAAGAGCAAGGACAAGGTCTCGAGGTAGCAGGTTGTCCAGTGAATTCTAGGAAGAGCAAGAGTCTGCAGCAGAGAAAAATGAGAGTATACAGGGTGAGATTCAAAAGGTAGGGGAGTGAGCTTCCCTTTCTCTCTCTCTGAGTGAGATGGGGAGTCATGGGAGAGGGCTGAGAAAGAACTGACCTGACCTAACTTATGTTGTAAACAGTCCGTCCTGAAATCTTGTGTTAAGAAGAGTTATTGAGGGGCGTAGAGGGCCAGTAGGAGGCTACTGCAGTAATCCCCTCGAGAGATGACGGTGGGTTGGACTAGAGAGTTCGTGGTGAAGGTGATCCATAGCATTCCATTGTCTTTTGAAGGTCCCGGCAATAGGATTTGCTGATGGAGGAGATGAAAGTAGAAGGTGAAAGGCTGGTCCATCTTTAGTCTGAGCACCTGACAGAACGGGGTTGCATTTACTGAGATGAAGAAGACTAAGGGAGACATGTTGCCGGGGTGGGGGGAATTTAGTTTTAGACACATTAAGTTAAAAGGGAGAGGCGAATCTACAACTGAGGGGAGTGGTTCAGTCTGGAGATAAAGCTTTTGTGATTGTCAGAATATTTATGGTATTTAAGGACGTGGTAGTAAGAGATCAGGGGAGGGTGGTTTCCTCTTGGACAGAGAGAGAAAAGAGAAATGTACAAGAGTGAATAACAATATAAGACCCGATAGAGTGGTCAAGTAGGATTTTATTCAATCACATCCTAAAAGAATAAAACATCTTGTGACTTTGAATTTTGACTATTTTGAAGGACTTATTAGAAAATAAACTTAGCCTTTCCAGATAATATAACAGTGGTCTCCAAATATAGTATGCAGACCTCCACCCATGCCTTAAATAATGCATTGAAGGATGGAAAGAAAGTATTAGATATCAATCTTATAAGTTAAAATTTAATATATCACTGTATTATAAGCTTTATGCGAATTGACAGTAATACACTTGTATATGTACACATGTCTAAAACAGTTTTAAAGGTGAATGATCTAAAATTCTTGGAAAACACAGTACAGTAGTGACAGAATCAGCAGAAAACTGAAAAGGTTTTTTTGCTCTTTAATTGCGCTATGGACCATCTGGAGAAATATCACCATCCCCTTGTTTGGGCGTGCGTGTAAAAGGACCACTAGGTGACCAACCAGGGGGCCCCGGTGAGGGTAGGCCCCGTCATGTCAGCATGAACATCTTATCTCACACACTCTTCCCAGACCCCCCGAGCGATCCTGGGGCTCAGCGCCCGCTCCTTGTTCGCACACTTATTGATAGCATCCTGCAGCGCCCCACTGGGCCTCAGCCGCCACAGCGAGAGCAATATTGGTTGCACAGTGAAATCTGAGGGCTTGAAATATTGCCCTGCTTCCCTTTGTTGTGCTTTTCTGCAATTATTTCATCTGAGGAGACCCTCTAGGGTTCCCGCATTTGTCGTCTGAGGAGGGGGCCCAGCAAAGTCCAGAGGCTGTTGAAAAACCCTGTGTGCAGCACTGTGATCATTTCTCGTCATTTATTTTTGCTGAAGCTATGTACCTTTGATTAAACCTGGCACAGCACTTTAGGAGCCACTGATACACATCAAAGAAGTTAGCTCTTCTAGATCAAAACAGACTGAAGGTTTGGACCTGGACCAGCGCTGTTTGAACACTAAGAACAGTCCACAGCAGGAGGCGAGTGCTTTTGGACAAGAATCAGGAAAGAACCAAATGCATTTTCTCTATTTCTTCCTTCATTAGCAGCAGAGCAAATGCCTTCATCCCATCAGAAGAGAAATCTTTATAGGATTTTTATCCAAAACCCTGTTTAGGAGATAAAATGTGAGATGGAAAATTTAAACCACCTTCTAAATTATTTATTAAAGTTTGTATGAAAGGTTTGAAGACTGAGTATTTACTTGCCTTTATTTAGTGATCTGGGGACAATTAAAAAGAACATATAGATGCATCATAAATAGAATCAAGAGAGGGAAAATTTAGAGAACTTTTTTCCCAAAGACATTTTGAGAGAATGAAGGAGTTTTATTTTTACATAATCTGTTTTCAGAAATGAGTACCTGGTTTATGATAGGCATTCAATAAGTATTTGTGTAAATACTTTAAAGTGCCTATTTCTAAATCACATTAATACAAATGAATTTATTAAACAGACTATACATTATCTATTTAAAAATAAATTCAGTCACATTGGCAGAGGGACAAGTACAATTATCAGAATGAAACAACTAATAACCAGTAATTCTGTTTTTACTTTTCTAACAATGAGATTTCTAAATGCTGAGAGGTTAACGACTTCCTTTGTTTTTCACAATAGATCTGTGATGTCGCCACTATTATTGATCCCAGTCAATAGATGAAGCCATTGAGGCTCTGGGAGTAAATTAATGTGCCTGTGATCAATCACCTATTTGAGTCAGGGATCAGCAAACTTTTTCTAAAAGGGCCAGATAGTAAATATTTTGTAGGCCATAAGGCTGTTGTTGCAACTACTCAACTGCTGCTGTAGCAGGAAAACAGCCATAGACCAGGCTTAAATGAATGAGTGTGGCTATGTCAGGTAATTTTATTTATGAACCTGAAATTTGAATTTTATATAATTTTCATGTCATGAAATATTGTTCTTTTGATTTTCTTCCCCTACACTACTTAAAAATGTAAACTCCATTCTTAGCTTGCAGTTAAGACCAAAAAGGTGGTGGGCTGGATTTGGCCCACAGGTGGTAGTTTACCATGTCCTTATAGAAGTGATAGGGCCAGGACTCAGACCTGGATCTTCTGCCTCAGCCAGCATTTTTTCCACTACACCATGTGGATTTGTTTGATAATTGAGGAGAGACCCTGCTCAGAGACTTGAAATCTGGAGAGTTTTACTGCTGTTCCTACTTTTGAAATTAAGTACAAAACTTGAACACATTAAGTTGTGCCTCCAAAGAGAGAGATAGAGTAATCACCAGCAGCACAGCAATTAGCAAGGAGCGAGCCAATAGCAAGCCCAGCGCACGCTTCATTGTCAGCTAGAGGGTTTGGCTAAAAGTAAATTTAATACTCATTAAAAAATGAACATTGCCTTAATGCTACTTCAGAGGCTGGTAAATTGTAGTTAGCTCTAAGCAATTCAGGAAGCAGTCCCATTGCTGCAAGGCTGACATCTACTCACAAACAAATCCTTCACAAGGCAGGGAGGTTGGGAGGAGCCCCATCTTGGAAAGGTTGTGTCCCCTGAAAAAGCCCAGACTGGAAGTGCCCCTTGTGAAATGCGATAGGCTTGGTCATGAGTGGAAGAGAGAGTAGGCATCGATCCTACGGAATTGCTGGCACGTGGACATCATGAAATAGAGCCCCACCGAGGAAAAGTTTTGAGAATTGCACCTGCTTATGAAAATAGTGATTAAAAACACACTCCTGTCAAGGTACCTTTCATCATTTTTATATTCGTTTTTCTCTTCCCGTGCCATGATGTGCGACAGCCCCTGTGAAGCGGGCAGCTGGAATCCTCCCTAAACCTCTTCTGGGCGACTGTTGGGATAGAGCTGCTCATGGGAGCTGAGCCATTGCTGGTGCGCCGTGGGAGAAAACTGTCAGGGTGATTTAAAAATACATATTGCAGGATAAAAGAGATGCATTTCTAAAACCTCATCATTTTGTGTTCTGTGGAAAACAAAGGCAGTGACACAGAGAGTTCAAAATAAAAGGATTTTGTTAACTGTGGGGCACTTAACAACCTCACAATCTCATCAGAGTGCCCGGAGCCCCAGCAGGTATTCGAGTGTCTGGGATCTAAAATGACAGGAGTGGATTGCCCGAGTGATAGACGACTTCAGAGAAATGCACTTGAATAAGTAAATTAGTGAAGGAAGGAAGGAAATGAGGGACTCACCGTGGCCATGTGCATACATATATTTTTCATCATAGATTGAGGGTGTTTTGGATGTAGGGGGTTGATCATTTAGACTCCCCATTTTCCTTTTGTTCTGGTTGATTTATGACATCATGGACTTAACCTAAAAATGTAAAAAATTAACCTAAAATACTAGCATTGTCTCTAAATTGCTTTTAGTTTTATATTTGCTTACAATCTATGTTTGAAGAACTTCCCCATGTCTGTGAGTTTGCATATGTACATATGGGAGTTTATGAGACATTCTTTCATCAGATTGGCATTAATATATCTTGTATCATAATGAATATCCCATTCTGAACTACCCTTTGAAGGAAAAATGCATATTCATGCCTTATTGTGAGCAAATAAGGGAGAAGAGAAAGAAGAAAGACAGTGAGCAGAAGAGAGATGATTTTACTCCCACAATCTAGATAGATATATGATAGATGGTAAATGATAGATGATAGATGATAGATCATAGATAGGTAGACAGACAGATAGATAGATAGACAATAGATACATTTAAGTATATGTTTTAAGCACAGAAACAGACATTTGGAGTTTTAGAAACAAGTTTTTCCAACTTTTTTTTTTTTTGTATGAAGCACATAGAAAATGATAAAAATGCCCTATGGTGGATGGGAAGGAGTTTGAGAATATCTATTTGGGATTTGGTTAAAATTCTTTTATATTACTTATATTGTAAAATTGTGGTAAAAGAAATAAAATGGGGAGCATTAGGAAAGATATCAGTTATTTTTAATAAAAGTTTCAATAGAACATCAAAATATTTAAAGAGAAATTTGAACTAGTTCCTATGAATATGTCCTTTCGTACCAGGCTTGGAGCATGAAAGGGCTGTACATAATTTTCAGTCAAGGCTTTGCAATGAGGGTTTCTTCAAATTCGTGGTATTTCTAATGTGTAAAATACTTCCATATGAATAAATAATGTATGCTTTAACACCTTTCCGTCATTTACAATAGTTGATTTTAGTAGGATCTAATAGACTTTTTTCTTAAATTATCTACTATATTGAAATTTCTTGAAAACTGTATTTAGAAATCAAACCCAAGTGAACTTTTCCTCTAGCGGTCATTTCAGTAATAATGCAGCTCCAGTTTGCAAAACATGTGTCCATTTGTTAGGGCGGTCGCCCTGCAGTCAGCTCGCATGCCAACCAAAGGCACGCCCAGCAAGTGGACAGAAAGCTGAGGATTCGGGCCTCTCCACGCCTGCACTCCCCCACAGCTCCCCCCCTTGTCCCCGTTCCCCATTCCCCACTTGCAGGACTCGTGTGGGGATGAGTGCCACCTACTTCTGCGCTTGATGCACTAACTCTAAGACACCAGGGCCCCCCGGTCAGTAATGGGGAGCCACGGACTCCGCAGCTGGCACAGATGCATATGGCTGGTGCTTAAACATCTCCGGGGCTACCCTCGGCTGCGGCAGAGGCTGCTCACGGTCCTCTTTGCCGGGTCCCTTCGGGTGGGCCTTTGGACGGCTCCCTGGGCTGCCCAAGGAGACAAGGAAGAGGTTGCATGTGCACGTCCAGCTCTGGCCAGGGCTTCATCTGTGTCCCTCAAGTTTCCAACATCCCAACCACAGGAGCCCATCGCCAGCCTTGGGATACCTCCTTCCATCCTCAGAGGAGCTGGGACTCCGAGGGTCTGGAAGCCACCTGAAAGTTTCCGTAAAAGAGCTATGCCACCCAGCTCTCCGAGCAACCAACAGTGACGGTGAAGGGGGCTCTCCCTGCATCCCTGGGACCGGGAACTCGCCTGTAAGAGGGAGTGGGCTCCTCCCAGCCATTACATGGTAAATTTACCCCAGTCGCTTCCCTCTCAGCCAAGGAAGCTACGGTTGCTTATTCCTCAGCTTTTATTTACACCCGCCTCCCCTGAGCATGAGGCATCGTGAAAACAGAAAACAGAGGCTGATCAACGTCAGATATGTAACTGAAAGGCCTCAAAATTAGCTTTTGCTTTATATGTTGCTAATGGTTGAAAATCCTTTTCTGCCTATCAAGATTTGCTGACATGAAAACTGCAATCTTAATGAATTCATTGAATTATGAACTGAAAAATATATCTCTTAAATAAAACACATCTCTTGCCTAAATTTCATCTTATCCAGAGGTTGTTGATAGAAATTTTACTTTGACCTTGGTTAACGTCTTAAGTTTAGCATTTAAAAATGTAGGTCTTGCATGAGGTAAAAATTAGATCACTTATAATTTGAGTTTCAGAAATTTATTTTTTAGGAATTTCAAAATAATAATTAATATATAGAAACTGCTTATTAAAAATAACCTCCATTGTTCGTGTGCTCCAAAAATCTAAATATTCCAATAGTAGGAAATTTAGAGTCAGTTTGAAAATGTGGGATTTTAGGTATAATTCCTATAAGACCGGGTAAAAATATAAATCACATCAAGCATTCCAAAGCTGATACCTTTTGACAGCTACTTGCCATATCTTGGTGGTCACTATAGGTACCACAAGCTTGCAAGGATACATAATTTGGTTCCATAGATCCAGCCATAGTTCAGCAATTTAAGCTGCAGTATTTAATAACAGGCAAAGTAAATTAAAAATGTGTTGCATTGATAAATGTAATTAACCCACTTTAAATTTCAAGGTTTAATATTTCAGTAGGTTTTCTCTTTTGTTCTTAATCACATGCGTAATTACTTTTCCTCATTCTTTGGATTTAATAACAGAAAAATCTGAATAATCTTTATAGAAAAACATACAGTGGGAAAAACTGACCTGAGAGAGTATAAATGTTATCACAGTCCTGAGGTTACATTGTATGTGACCAAATGGAAAAAGAAACCTTGACAATTGTACTGATCATGTTCAGAATTAACCAATACACTGTTTTGTCCAAGTATGATTATGATGGAGAAAGAGAATGTTTATCTAGTTAGTCTTGAATAGCCTGGGTCAAAATTGAAACAAAAAAAAAATAAAACAGAACTGTTCAGTATATAAATCACAGGATGCAAGCTGACTCCCACACAACTCTATTTCCCCCCATTCATTTTCTTAGGTGTAGGCTATGCTCAAATTCCAGAGAACAGGCAAAACTCAATTACTTAGTCAGGAGCCTTTAAAGCACACTTAAATGGTTTATTGTTGTCAAATTCAAAGTTTCTCAGTGAAAACATATCAAAATCACCAGAAGTTTCAAAATACATATTTTACCACAGATAAATTAAGCAAATAAATGAATAATAAACTGACCCCCAGTCTACTCTAGTTTGGCGATCTCTTAAACTCAAAGAGACGAACACAGAAATACTATTTATCTAGAGGTATTCTTAGACTGTTTGTGTGCGCAAGCATGTGTGCACATGTCTGTATACAGATAAAATCAGCTTCTCACCCTACACCTCGGTACAAAAACTGCCTCGTTTGCCTTAGAAGCACAGTCTGCGCACTGTAAGGCCCGGTTAGGAGGAGGGGTGGCCAAGCATCCACGCTTCACATGCCCAGCTGAGGGTTATCGCTCTGACCACGTTTCCTGTCTGCCATGGAGCTTACCAAGGCCCTGGCTGGCAAGGGCAGAGCCAGCATTTGCCCACAATAATTCGGGAAATTCTTTGGCTTCATTCAGAAACCTTAAAACATTCACAGCTTCTGGGAGGCCAGGGAGGGTGTTACAGGGAGGGGCCCAGAGTCCTTAGAGCTGCTTTCCCTATTTTAGATCATTTGGTTCTTAATAATACTTCCTATTGGACAAATTCTGCAGATCTTCATATGTCAAGATGAATAGTCTGTGAATACTTAGTTACTATGCAGTTATTCTTTCCTGTTCTCTCCTTCACCCTTTTTTCTTTTAACCTAGCACCTTGCTCTAGAAAAATCAATCATATTAAACATTTGCTAACATGGTCTTCAAGTACATTGGGATCACTCCACCTGGAGAGCTGTTCAAAATACCCTTGCCTGGGTCCCATGCCCAAAGGTTTTCCTCTAATTGGTCTAGGGTGGGCCTGGGCACCAAGATTTTTAAAAGCTCCCCCCATATTCTTATATGCAGCCAAAACTGAGCATCACTTCTTTTTGGAGGAAATACCCCTAAGCAGGGAGTAAGAGTGTGTTTAAAAAAAAAAAAGTAAGTAAATCACAACCACCCAATGTTCTATTTCCAAGAGAGAAAGGTACCCATTGCCATAGACGTAAGTGATGGCCCAGTCGCCTTAATTCAGAATCTGCACCTTTGTTCACTGTTTCAGTCTCCATGTTATTAATTTTCTGTCCCATAAACCTGACAAACATAATTGTTAATTACATATGTGCTCTCCAACCTCACAGTAATGGTTTCTCTCAGAACCCACATCTGATATAAAGCTATAGTGCAATGCCCCACTATATTAAATTTCAATTTAATTATCTTTATTATGGCATCACCTCCTCAGAGGAAATGATTAACTCTGGGATGGACTTATAATGGAAGAGAAAGGTAGTGCAGGAGGTTGGCCCTAAAGCCCTGTGCTACTATATAGGCTTCAGTCGCAGGCACACAAGCAGCAATAAAATGGTTGAAAAATGAGTTTCTCTTCCACTTCCTCAGATCCCTGTGATGTGATCCCTCAAAGGTCCCCCCTGGCACACACAAAGTGAATGACATGAGGAATGGGACTTTAATGCACAACTCAATGTGTGTGCGTGTGTGTGTACGTGCACTTTAGTTAAAAGCAATAATTTTCAAATAATTAACCCAGGAGAGAAAAGGAATCAGTCCTTGGACAGTACATGTTAATTTCTTAATAATTAATATTTCGTAGTTAAACTTTATTGAGTACTTTGTAAATTAAAAAAAAGTTTAGGGTGTTTTACTTTTAAACATCACTTGAGATGTGACTTTCAGTTAAATTCTCTGTGATCTTGGTTTTTACATTGAAAGAGCTAGAAGCTTGCAAGCTCACCAGAAGTAATTGTATCCCTAAATGAAACCCTGAGGGCCTCGAATCCCCTGCAACTAGGACATCAGGTGACTGAGGAGAAACAAACTATAAAATGGGCCCAAAGAGTTTTGAGACTCCAGGTTATCGAAGCAAAACAGTGCAAGACATTTTATTGTCATTAATTAACCATTTATAGAGCAAATATTTACAGAAAGTACTTTGAGATCAACTGCTGTCAGGGTGGGCTGACACCATTCCACATCTCTCACTCCCATTTTTGCTCTTCTTAAGCACTTGGGGAAACTAAGGCACAGAGAAGTCAGCTTGCCCGAATCTCAAACCATGGGTCCAACCCACACACAGTCAACATCATGGAAACTCGAACTATTCAGTGAATTGGAGATGTTAGTATGTAGCTAAGGCTCCAGCTTGAGCCTAAGTAGAACTCACTACAGGATGCTGACACAGTGGCTACTGGCAATGTGGGAGGGCGAGGTGGAAATCTAAGGTGCCTCCTTGGTAGGAACTCATCTTGAGGGAGAAGTTGAGACTTTGAAGCGAATGGCTCTTCTAAGAGGAGAGAGCATTTGAGTGCACACTACGTGCCTGTTACTCATATAACCCTTACCCTGCACCCCAGGGAACAGCTGCAATAAGGAGTGAAGTTTGAAGTAGGTGTGTTATTGAATTTTCTTCAACAGAATGAGGTGATGGATACTTCATCTATTTGGGGTTTTAACAAAGTAGAGATGAATAGATGAGACTGTTTCCCAGGATCTGCAGGTATTGGAAGCTAGAGAAGGCTTCGTGGCGTCATTGCAATCCTTTTCATGAATGTTAGTGTATTTAATGGAGTAAGACAGTGGGAATGGCCAGTACGGCATCAGGCAGTAACTCAGAGCGCTGCACTAATGGGAGAGCAATGGGAGGGTGCTAGAGGTGCTTAGTTTTGCCATCAAATTCATGTGAACTAAGTAAAGATAAATGATTAAAGTCCAAACAAAATTCTCCTTGAATTACAAGTTGGCAGCCTACGGAGCCTTAATATTCAGCGTTTATGTCCTTTGTTCTTCACCAGAACACGGTGCAATGTGCTGCCTATGGAAGTTTAACAGTATTTGCTCATTAAATGAGGCCCGTAGATGAACAATCAATGTCTCATGATTCCACCTTTAGGTTTTTCCCTTCTGTGTTATTCTATGTTGTTTTACAAAATGCATCAGTCAGGGATCAGTCAGGGAAACAAAACAACTGTAAGAGTTTCAAATGGAGGTAACTCAGAGGAAATTCATTACTAAATATAGGGAGAGATAAAGGAGTGAACGGGGAAGGTTGGATTAGAAAGTGCAAGATGACACTTCCACCTGATTAGCAGGAGGAGTAAAAGGGAAAATATATCCAGGAAGTCACAGTTTCCCTGTTATTAATTATACCTGTTGGATAATCTCCTGCTGGTGAAGCCCTGACCACACCACTACTTTGAAAGGCCATAGGAGTAACCTGATTCTTCTGCTACTGTGGCCAGAAGTGCTACCTAAAGCCAAAGGGAAGAAAACTCTTTTATTCCCACTTTGCAATCTCTTATGAGGGCTTCCTGCTAGGAAAATATAAAGAAGACACTTGGCAAGGGAGTCTGTTAAATAAAGTTTGCAGATTTCCAACCTGCTTAAAAGAAAGTAACACAGATGCATGGGAAAGCTGAGAGCCAAAGACAAGTAACCAACCTACTGGCTAACCTTACTCAAAGGTAAGAGGAAGCTGACAACACTGTGGTAGTTCCAACAGATCAAATGTCATGGTCAAAGGGAATTTTTGATAGAACTTATACACTTATTGTCTGCCACATAGTATAACAAGAAAACTATCCATTTCTTCTTTTTGTTTTGTGATTGATCGATTTAGCTTTAAATACTTGCTTCTGTTTACTAAAATTTTGGTTGCAAAACATATATAAAAACAATCAATAAAGTGCACAATATATTGTAACCCAATATACAATCAATATAATATTGTATATTTTATGGGACTGTTCGTTGGCACATGGATTACATGTAAACACTTAGAATTAGGAAGACAAGGAAATCTAATGTCTGACACAGGGCCAAATACAGTGTCGGAGGATGAGATTTGATGGAAATAGCTTATGAAAATTTACTCCCATTAGAGAATGGCTTTTTATGTCAGCTCAATAACTTCCAGGAAATAAATGAAGACATTTTAAAAATCAGAGTGATATAATCACATAAGTGGAGTCTTGTAAAAATTGATTGTGGCACAGTATACTAGCTCCAAAGAATAATATTAACCCCATCAGGAGAAAGTATGAATTGTAATAAGTCTGGAAACAAGCTAAGAAGTAACTAATATCTCTGAATCCATTTTTTGAAGCTACTATCTTAATTAGTGGTATTTTGAATAGAATGAAAAATATTTAGTACCAAAAGCAAGATATTAACTGAATAGTGGCGGTTTCTGGGACTTTTTTTAAAAAATATGTCTTTATTGATTTTAGAGAGAGGAAGGGGGAGAGAGATAGAAACATCAATGATGAGAATCATTGATCAGCTGCCTCCTGCACGCCCCCTACTGGGGATGAAGCCTGAAACCCGGGCATGTGCCCTGACGAGGAATTGAACCGTGACCTCCTGGATCATAAGTCAATGCTCAAGGGCCAAGCCACTCTGGCTGGGTGGAACTTTTTTTGATACACATGCTAAATCTTTCCTTTTCATCATAGACAGAAGTGTTACATTTCATCTTTGAGAGAGTATCCTCTATATAAGGAAAACCACTCTTAAAGTAAGTTAGCACTCAAATAGAATCCAAAGGGCAAAAAACAGGTCTTCCCAAAGACTGGACCTACAGACAACTCATGTTATGTAAAGAAAGTATCAAGTGCAAATTATTGGTGATGTTTTTATTTCACAGTAATAGTCTTCACCATACATTAATAGACATTTCAAAACAAAACCACATAATTGGTCTTAAAGTTCTCAGCCTCCTTCATGTCTCATAACTGTCTGCTGTTCTTAGACCAAGGGCCCAGGCCTCCCCCAAGGCCCAGAAATGGCTCTGGTTGGAAAAAGACAATGAAGTAAATCCCTGAGCAGGCAGGAGAGTCAACCTCCGGACACACACCCCTCCCAGGTGTTTAAGGGCAGGAGGAAGCCGGGGGAGAGCCACGAGCAGCACTGCCCTAAAGTCAACCTGTTGTAGAAACCTTGGACAATCGCTATCATTCAGGAGGTGCCTTGCAAAAAAGAACCACAAGCTGCAAAGAAGGTAGGAACTGTAAGAAGAATAGGATATTGGGAATGTGGGCCTTGTGCAGGCACGAGTTACCTGTTTGTAATTCTAGGCCGGTGTGGTGCCTCTGTTCCATTTCCCCTTCCAGTGGCCGCCTCCCTCCCCAACCTAGGCAGCTATCCTGCCTTCCCCTAGTGAGAAGATAGGTGGCTATTTTTTGCAATATTTGCCCTGTTTGTGAAACAACAGGCTGCAGATTCCATATTTCATGAATGAGAGATACGTTTGTATTAATGGGGGAGTCTTACACTGGTAATCTCTCTGAAACTGGGATGTGTTTTCCTGTCAAAGCGAGCTCACAATTTAAATTGGCGATGTTTCTCTTTCTGTCACATCCATGCATAGTGACATATTTTACCATCTTTGTGTTTGAGATTAGATCAAATGTAATTGTAGCAGTAGAGGAATTTTAGATTCTTCCTCTGTAAAATGTGGAAGCTACGGATTTTTTTAAGTTTTTTCTACCGTCAAAACCTACTGCACCATAGACTGGAGACTCAGCAAAGATTGTTTGCTAAAGGAACTGAGGGATCGCTGATGAATGATCTTGCAAGGAAATTAAGCTATTGGTCAAACTTAATAGGTAGGAGACAGTTGTGATGAAGACAAGGCCAGGCTTCAAAAAAGGGAAATGGCCAAGAAGCCCAGAAAAAAACTGTATTTGACATGTTTTCATATTTCTTAAAATGCAAACACTACCTTGCCTGCTCCGCTGGGGCATAAAGTAGCAAACACCACCCCTCTCCAGCTTACATTCCACAGGCCCAGGACGTTGGATTCACAATTGATAAACCAAGCTAGGAATCTTCTGATTAGAAGAAAAGAGAATGAATTATTCCATGAAAAAATAACAAAATCCTGACAGCTTCTGATACAAAAGTGGCCCCAGAGAAAGCTACTAAGCCATTTATTTCTTGAAGGTAAGATTTCTTTTGATTCTATAAACCTATCGAAATCTGAATGAATCGTGATAAAATGCCCTTTCCCCGTGGCCTTTTGAAGGTGAGTGTGCTCAGAGGCCCAGGAGATGCATTACAGGGACACTCCAGGCGCTCTTTGATCTGCAACAAGCGGTTTGTGACACAGTATCCCCACAGAGCGAATGCTTGGCAAAGGAGGGTCTTTTAACTAAAGTGCACACAGAGAAAAATGTGTGAGGTTCTTAGGAAGTGGTTTGTTTTAGCTCTGAATGGACGAAGAAAGAGAGAGGGGAAAAGGGGGCACCATTTTTTGGCATAAAGATCCAGTTGGTGTGATTTTAATCATCCTAAGGCATGTTTGAGAAGACTAACCGCAAAGCCTAAGACTGTCTCAGTGCAGCATGGGAGAGATGTTAAGGCAAAAAGCAGCTGGTCTGTAAACAAGCCACAAAGCAAATTGCTAGCTGATACTTCCTGAGCTAAAATTCTTTGAGTTGCAGCGGGAACAGCTTCTCAGTAAATAAAGAGCAAAAGTCCTCTCTTTGGTTCCAATGGGGCTTTGTCATGACTTGTAATGAGCTGAACATTGTAATGCATGTTTAAAAAAAAAAAAATGACTGTTACTGTGTGTGCAAGAAATACAATGCCCGTGCACCAGGACGTTAACAAAACCGCACCTGCACAAACTGAGATTGCAACTCTACGCGCGGCTTATCTTTGCTTTTCACTCCCTGGGATCATTTCTGTTTCAATAGGAAAGGCAAGCCGCACATGCAGGAATAATTCATACGTTAAACAGGAGCCACCACTTTTGTGTGAATCAGCGCTCAGTAAACAAAACAAAAATCTGAAAAATTCTTAAGTCCAAATATTCTCTGTCAGATAAGTATAACAAGCTTCCACGATGACAATCGTAACAGCAGTGGGCTCCAGGTAACACAGCTCCTAACACTGAGATTGGAATTCAGGGGAGGGACTCTGTAATTATGGCCTATTTAAAGAACTTTTTAATTGACTATACCCTTAAAAGTATAATTCAGTCTTTATTTAAAGCCATTCTTAAAATAAGTTCATCAATGGAATTATAGAAATAAAGATGCAGACAGGTGAAAGGGCATAAATAGCAATGATGGTTATATTTATTCATCCTTTAAAAAATACCAATAATTAGCAAAGCTCTCAAAACTAAATCTTGTGGGAGACAAGTAACAGACTTACTGACTAATTGAGATGAGACAACCCAGGTAAATAATTTAAAAAGTGGCTGGTGTGGCTCAGCGGTTGAGCATCGACCTATGATCCAGGAGATCGCTGTTCGATTCCAAGTCAGGGCACATGCCTGGGTTTCAGGCTCGATCCCCAGTAGGGGGCGTGCAGGAGGCAGCCGATCAATGACTCTCATCATTGATGTTTCTGTCTCTCTCTCTCCCTCTCCCTTCCTGTCTCTGAAATCAATAAAAACATTTTTTAAAAAGTGCCACAGTTAACAAATATTGTACATTCATCATTATATTCACTACAAGTGTGATGCCTTGCACTAAATATTTTATAGTAATTTTCTTTCTTTCAGCAGCCCTGTTAGGTAGGAGCTTGTTATGCTGTGAATTTGGCAGATGAGAATCCTGAGGTTTGGGATTTATGAACCATGCCCATGTCAAACCGCTGGCCCATGGCCGAGCTAGGCAGTGTGGCTCTGGATTTGAGCCTTAGCACCCCACCGCTTCCCCTTGGTCTAGTCATCATGTTTCTCATTTATTATTACTATAAAGGAAAGGGGAAAAGCAACACCAAGGATGCTGGTTCTAGGGCTAATGCACATTTTAAAATTGTGGGAAGTGAGAGAGCTTACTATACTAAGAAAAGTGACTAGTGAGCATCCATAATAAGAACCATTGCAATCTTACAAAGACTGGAAGAGTTGTTACAACCATAAAACCTTACAGAGAAGAGACTTTATAGAGTATCCTATCCTAACCTGTCCAACATAGGAATTCTGTCCAGTGCATTCTTGGCAAATGGCCATCTAGTATCCGCTTAAATACTTCCAGTGAAAGGGCATCCTTATATGGAGCCAAAAATCAAAGTTGCTGTCACTTCAAGTAATTAGTTTTACAACCAGTCATACTAAATTCTGCGTCACCTGATCATTAAAAGGGACTCCTGTTTCGCTGTAAAACATGGGAGGTGGAATGTAACTCAAAGGGCAGAGTAATTAGTTTTGTAAGTGATGTGTCAAGGCTTGGATCCGTTTCTATCAGCTATGTCAAGGACAGTAAAACCCAATGGCAAGCCAGGATTATACGGCATAACCCTAAATAAAATTTACCAGTAAATCAAGGGCATTGCACATCGCAAAATCACTGCACAGCTTCATCAGAGTTGTGCTGGTAAAGGAAGACTTAATACTTGGTGGGACCAAGGTTCAGAAGTGGGCAAGGCAGCAGGGTGCGTGCAGTGGGTCTGTAAAGTACGTAATTACACTAAAAACCCTCCGAACGAGGCGCGTGGAGGACTTGAGTAATAGTTCAGGTGCAGGGTAAGGCACAAGCTCGGGCTGAGGAGTGGCTCGCCGCTCTGCCAGGTGCGCCCAGAGGGCAAGGCCTCCACGCGCACCGCCCGGCAAGGCGCCCGCTCCCCATGCCCACCTGCACATCCAGCCAAGCAGACTTAACTTCAGGGAAAATATTTGTTCTCAGAGCAAACAGAGTGGGAATACACTTTAATCTGCTCTATAGATACACAGGCTGCCTCAGCCAAATGCCCGATTCCTGAGCAGTTCACTGCACTCCGGAAACCAAATGTCAGACAGGACAGGAGAAAGTAACTCCTTCATTTCTAGAGAAAAGTGTGATTTTTTTTCATATCACCTAATATTTTAGGTCCATTGTGTCTAAAGTGAAAATTTAGCAGTGACCAACGTTAGGTTGAATTCTGAGTACAAGCTACAAGAGAAGAACTTACAAGTTTGACTTGTTGGGTGCATTTCACGGGGTGATGTGGACAGCTGACCCCTCCACCCCCGGCCCCAGGCTCCAGGAGGAGCTCAGCTGGCCTCCCGGAGGGGTGAATTTCTGTCGGCTCACTGTGAATTTAAATGGAGGGCTGGTTGTACCAACCTCTCAATCATGCCAACCTACGTGAACAAGTCGGCTTATTTTTATGAGCAGGAGTAGTACTATTTTGATGTCAATTTTATCCAGTTTTTAACTTAAAAGTTGTGGTTATTATGTTGAAATTAGACGTTCACTTCTTTTTTTGTTTTAATCCATTTTTAAGAAAACTGGTATGTGAATTCCAAAATAAACCAGCACCTTCTTCAGGCTGTTCCGAAAGTCTTCGTGCAGTGTTAAGCGTTAATAAATTCAAAAGCGACAGTGCTACAGACTTACCAAGAACGCCATTGTGGAAGGTTCCCTTTCTTTGATGATCACACAGTTTTGCAAATTTTTAAATGTTTTTATTTTCATTTATCCCAGTTCCTCTCACTGAAGACAGTACACATTGATCAAAAAAATATTGAAAATTTATTCAAGATTCACGAAATTGCATACATATAAAAGGAACATATATATTCCAAAGATAACATTAATATTTCCAAAGATCATTATAAGTAGTGCGCTTATCCTTCGGAGTAACTAAGGCTTTGAGACACCCTGCGGGGCGGCTGCTGAGTTACGCTGCGCCGGGGGAACGGAGCGGCTGAAACTCCGTCTCCGCGTGTGCGCTCACACTCCCGATGAGCAGGTGTGATGCGGGAAGAGGACCCTGCCTTTGCGATACAGTTTCTGCTTTATGGGTGTATGAATTAATGGGGGAGGGGCTGAGCAAGAGCATCTGCCCCCCTAGGTTGAATGGAGCCTCGCCCCCATAGCCCATTTTACCCACCGTCCAGCTCTAGAATCGAAGCAGGAAGGAGGGGAGGGCGGCGAGAGATTTTCTTGATTCAATTTTCAAAGTCAAAGCTTGCAAAAAGCCTGCTCTGAGAAACTGGGAGTGCACGTAGATTCGATTCATTCTTTCCACTCCCTAGACTGGAAAAATACAGGATCGTTGACAACTGTGCTCAGATGTTTCTTTAGGCTTCGTTTCTGCCTGCCCCTCAGCTTCCCAATTGCCCTAAGGGGCCCTGAATGTCACCACCACAGAAAATCCACACAGATGGTGAGGAAGCCAAAAGTAGGCTTATTTATCACGCAGCCAATATAGAATAATCAAGCAGAAAACCGCCCTCTGGCCTAATCTCGTGGGTTTAGTTTATGAACAAGGGAAACAAAGAGATCAGTTTTATCATTACTGTGTTTTATCAGTTTTGGGTAAAAGCTGAGTTGGAACCAAGCTTCCTATGTCCCCGTGGATGCTTGTCTAAGCCACCGCCCAGATAGCTTGTGTTTAATTTCATTTCTCCCACATAGACTGTAACCTGGTTGAGAGAAGAAACCATAAGTTTTCCTTGTTCTGTCACTAGCACAGAGCTGGCACTTGGCACATAACCTGTAGATGCTTGTTTAGCTCAACCGAACTATCAAGATAGTACAAATTCTTACATGAAAGCAAGCTGTTCAAGTTTGCCCATCTTTTGTTTCCTTTCTATCCTGGGTTACATTAAAAAAAAAAAAATGTGAGTCCGGCCGGCATGGTTCAGGGATTGAGCATCAGCCTATGATCCAAGGGATCTCGGTTCGATTCCTGATCAGGGCACATGCCCGGGTTGCGGGCTCGATCCCCAGTGGAGGGCATGCAGGAGGCAGCCGATCAATGACTCTCTCATCATTGATGTTTCTATCCCTCTCTCCCTTCCTCTCTCTGAAGTCCATAAAAACACATTTTTAAAAATACGGGTGCTTGTCTAGTGAAAAGATGATACTGTGTTCATACTCTTGATAGAACAAATTTGAGCAAAGGCCTGAGCTCCCTCTGATTTTAAGTTTTAAAGGGAAATATGGCAAAAAAAAATTTCAAATAAAATAAAAGAGAAGGTGTATTAGAACAAAAAAGAGTCTAGAAAACATCCCTCAATAATAAGAAACTGAGAACAGAAGAGGCTGCAATGGGACTAGGACTTGGAACCACTTCTGGTAAATGTTGCTTTAGGTATTAATTTTTGTGCAAATGGCATAACAGATCCTCATCTACCATCAACATAAAAGATTGCAGTGTCAGGCAGGGCTACCCCATGTAGATTTGGTTTCCAAGTCAGCTTTCTCACCAATGTCTCTGTATTTTCTGACAAATGAACGTAACATGTTCATTGGAACAAGGAGGGCCCATTGTCTCCATCTGCCTTTGGCTGGCTTGCTTCCTTAGGGGCTGGATAAAGGAGCAACATTTGGGCAGGAGGGAAGGGCTTTGGTGTTGTCAAAAACCACTAGTTAAAAAGCGTCAAACCGTGCTCTGCCGGTGTGTGACTGCTGGGGAAGAAAATACTTGAAAACAAAGCATACATTTTTAATAAATGGAGACCTAAAAAGTCATTTTTCTTTTATCTGAGCCTGACATTGTTCCGTGCTTCTAAATTCCTTTGGAAACATGAAAATGTTCAATTCCCATGTGGTCTTCAAAGTGCTCTGAGTTACTTTTTGAAAGAACGGAAAGTAAAGGTAATTTTTGTAAAGACTAACCTCTACTCAACTTTAAAAATACGAGCAATGCCTCATTTGTCGCTTCTTTATCTGACACGTTGAAACAACACTAAGAATTTTCTAGACCCTTGACAGAGATTCTCTGTTCCTCATGTTTATCCAGAAGTTCCCTGTTTCCCTCACCTGAAGTTCCAATCCCTCTGAGTTAACTAGGTAAATGGGATACTTCCCTCTGTCATCTGCTTATAAATCATGGAACTAAATGTACTCAGAGAGCCCTATCATTTTATAGATGATGAAACTGAAACTTAGAATGTCTAAGATTTGTCCAAGACGATCTGGCAGACTCCAAACCATCCAGCAGGCTCAAAACACACTCATCCTTCAGACAACCCCTCTTTCATCTGGGCTGTAACAAAGTAGAGACCTTAAAAGGGGGTGCTGTTTTGGAGACACTTTACTAGGTACTTTAACTGTTTTAAATTAATTTTCTTCCCTATCTTCCTACAAGACAGATAGTCTTGCCATTTAGATGAGAATGCTGAGGCCCAGAAAGGTTACATTACTCATCCAACATTACAAAGCTGGCAAAATTTGGATTAGAATGTAGCTCAGACTGACCCCAAAGCCTCAAAATGAAGGAAAATCTGAATATGGAATTGAAAAGAAAGAAGGGATCTCCTTGAGGACTATGGTAAGAAAGAAAAAATGTGACAGTCAGGCTGTTTCTTGACCTAATGGGAGGAAATCTAACTGAGACATGAAAGCCCCTGCCCCACTCCATCAGTAACTAACCGAGGGAGCATTGGCAAAACTCAGCCCCCTGCCCCAGCCCTGCTGCGCCTCCTGCGCCTGGCTGCTTAGGGACCAAATGAAAGACACAAACAGGAAACTACTCCTCTAACAATTTTCAGAGATTTATCATTTTAAATTCTAAGCCCAGTGGGAAGTGTTTCAAGACTCTGCATTCTTCTTAAGTGGAGAAATAAATAGATCGATGAATCAATATGAAAATAAAAATGAACACTTCCCCACCACATCACTCAGGGAGGAAATCACTGAGATGAGCACCTGCCAGACGAGAATCTCCTGCCAACTGCACCCCGCTGAGAAACACTGAAATCGAGCGAGGTTGTAGTGGGTTGAACAGAGGCCCT